>NW_004524656.1:9986839-10055097 GCF_000260255.1 Octodon degus
GGCATGTGGTGCTGGGGGATTGAACCGCGGTCCCTGATGCTTTTGCTAAGCTTGTTCTAAGTAGGTGCTTTAGACCACTGAGCCATCTCTCCAGCCCCTTCATCATTAATCTTTTAAAGACGTTTTTATCATCACAAAAAGATAGAAGCTGTCTTAGGTTTAGGCAAGAAAAAGAATAGAATTTAAATACGCAGCAATAAAGAATGAGAGGTGGCTTGGAAGAATTGAGAGATATGAAGAAATCCTGTTGCGCACAGGATATGCTGATTGTAAAATCAGTGTATCTTAGTAGATACAGTTTCTAAGAGGCGAATGTGTACCTTTACAGTAATGGTATTTTCTCTCAATTCTTCTTTTTAGGTAAGTGGCAGCCTTATGCTTGGATGAATCAGCTTCAGGATGGGTGCGTGTTTTAGGCTCCATCCTCCCGTCGGCTCCTGTGTAGTAAGTCCTGCTCCTTACGTATGCCATGAACCTGTGTGGGTGAAGAGGGCACCTCTACAAAAACTAGATTGTTTACTGTAAGCCCTTTGCCTTTGTTACTTGAAGTTTGTGGTTTGTGTAGAACTTTTCATGCATGTGGTCTCTGAGATTATAAAGAAGAATGAAAGGATAGGGTTCCTACTTATAAGAAGACTGGGTTTCAATAAGATTGGTCTTAGAAAGAACATGGGTTTTATTACTTTTGAATTCCAGTCTTCCATTACTAATTTTATAAGTCAGTTGTAGGTCTTTTTTTTTTTTTTTTTTCCAGTTTCCTCATTTACTAACTAGGTATATTCATATCTGTTTACTTCGTGAGGTTGTTGAGAAGATTAAATCCAGGAATTAGCTTATCATAGTATTTCTGTCTACAGTTGTTCCTCATTTCTTCTTTCCATCTTCAGCTCTTTACCCAAATGCTCAGAGACAGTGAGGTCTCTGGAATGTGGGAAAATAGCATCTCTCCTCATCCAACTGAAGTGTCTTTGGCTGAGATTCATGGAATCTTGGAGATCAGGCACCAGAGCAATTGTGAAAGAGTCTGTAGTGAGTCTAAGGAGGTACTTTCCAAAGCAGCAAAACATCTTGAACTTCCTGGTCACATTAGAAAAGCCTACTTTAGTGTGGCTTAGATAGTGTTACAAGTAGCGTTAGTTGAGTCCCTATGAAGGTTAGAATTTTATGTTGAGAAATTTCTCCTTTGTTTAATCTAGAGTTTAAGCAAATGAATAAAGAATATAAGCTGAGATCATTTGATATCATGCAGCTCTTTAAATAATTATTGCATTGTTATTTGGAATTATCTAGCTATCTGGCCTAGTAAACAGATGAATGATAGTTACTGAGAAGGGGAAGGAAACAGTTTTTTTTTTGAAAGTGGAAGAAAACTGTGCCTGAGCTAAAAAGACATAGATCAGAAAAGGCAGGAAGAAATGAAAGGAAATGCCTGGACATTTTAGTTTGTGTAGCTCAAATACTTCTTATCCAATGACATGAGGCCTAACTAGAAATGTCCCTCTCAGAGTAGAGGTTGGGGCCAAGTGAGACTACAGTTCATTGCACATTCAGAGATTAAAATATCTCCAAATTAGTTCCAGTGAATCATTTTAAATTATTTTAAAAGCCCTTTATATTTTAATCAGAGCCTATTCACGACCAGTTAATTTGGATAGCATGTTCTAAAATTACTTTCCTCCAATGATATGTTGTGTCATTGCCATAGAATGTAGAAACCCTGGGATAGGGGACTTGGGGAGTCTCAAAGTACCAAGGAGCTATTGACCTCAGTCAAGTTTTGGTGGCTAAGAGTTTGTTCTTGCCACCTGATCTAGATAAGTGAGCTATGCTAGTCTTGTAGAGAGGGTGGTTGGTTGCACAAGATACCAGCAGTTTGATTATTTTCTTGTATATTCAGGGAGCTTGGCTTAGGAAAATACTTCTTTAGTATCTTTTGGTAATATCAAAATGTTTACCCATTACAGTATTTGCCTAACTTTCTTACAGTTAGTAAAAACTATATACAGTATTTCTTTAGTCATCATATAAACACTGTGTGGTACCGTGTCCCTTACTTATTATTGCTTTAGAAGAAAGAATAAGTAAATGGATCACATGTTGGTCCAAGTTAAACTTGATGTTCTGTTCTTTTCATTTCAAAAATGTTTAAACTAGAAGTCTTAAGGAGGAGGAGCTGCCTGAGGTTACATAGCAGTGCAGTGACAGAACTCTGAGCTAGTGCTTTACCAATAGCAGTGTCAGTCTTCTCTTGGATTGAGGCTCTTCCTACTCAGCTGTGGCGCTACATCTTCTGCTGCCTGGGTGGGTAGGGGCAGCATCGTCTGTATGCAGGCTGTTTATTTTATATTCCGTTAAGTCAGAGGAGTCAGTCGTACTCAGTATTTCCACGATCCCCGCCCCCCCAGTTACCCGAATCTATCTTGGGTTGATGTAGTGCATTACTTATTATTTAACAGCATTCTCTAGGAAAAGAAAGCAGAAGAAAGAGATGGACAGGAAGGGTTTTTAAATCACTGCACTGAGTAGCAACTGCTAGTTGAGGATTTTTTTGGCAGTTTGTTAGAATCTCATTTTAAAGCAATAACACACTCAGAGTTGTATTCAAACACTGAGATAAATGCATCAACCTAAATTCATGGTTTTGTTTTTTTCATGTAGCCGCTAATTATTGAACATAACGAGGCTTATTCATAATTTCTTTTCTCCTGCTTGATAGCCATAATCCTGTATTTGTGCTGCTGTCATTCCCATGGTAACAGACTAATGTCTGAAGCATAAGATTATTAAACACAGAGCAGTACATTAAAATAATGTTAAGGTTCTGACTTGCAGAGACTTTCACACTGGGGCAAACGTCAAAAAAGAGAACACTTACACAAAAAGCAATTTACTTGGCCAGTAATGTTTAGTATTCCCACAGCTATTATGGAAGAGATTTGTTTGAATTATAGCCTCTTTCTTCCCAGCCCATCATCTTTCGGCTTTGCAGCCAAGTCTTAATCTGGTGTTTATGATGTCAGCCTGTTGCCATGGGAGTTATTCTGTCACAGATGTATTGTGACTTCACTGCGGGAAAGAGGCAGAAGAAAATTTAGGACGAAAGAGAACAACTCTAAAGTTAATCTCCAGCATATCTGTTCTGCAAAGAAGTATTCCTTTCACCTTTATGTGCTCTTAAAGAAAAGTTAAGTGATGCTTTGTCGAAGGTTGGCCCGTCATAAATGTTGTTGAAATGACTAAAATGCCAAAAGCCAGCACTAAGGAAAAAATGTTATGTAGCTTGACCTTAGGTATTTGAAGAGTGGTCACGATTTATGTTTTTAATCCTATGCTACGGTAATGAAGCACAGCCATGTTTGTAGTGCATAAATTGATACACCATTTTTGCCTGCTTTTCTTGTGAGAGAATTTCTTGTATCTTAAATCTAATGGGATTGCATGCTCAAGGACAAGGCTTCCTGCCTTTTGCCCTTTGCTTCTTCCACCATTAGCAGCTACATCTTTACTATTCATGGACGTATGTGGAAGCTCTGCCAAATGGAGAAGTGTCTTTGGAGCCAAATTTTGTAGTGCTCATAAGCGTGTTCACGTTATGGTCCCTTGGGGGCTCCTCCATCATCTGCTAGCTGGGACATTGTCCCATTTGGAAGGCATAAAACTCTAGACTTTTCCTAGGGATAAAAGATGTCTGCAGATAAGCTAAGAGCACAGGTGTTGGTGTGTGTGATGCACTCTTTGAATGTCATAAACCAACAGAACAAACAGAATGCATGTATTTTATGCTATTTTCCTTTCCTTTTTTAAGATGCAGGCTACAGGCAGAACTTGAAGGGGAATGAAGTGCTATGCAATAAGTAAAAGCCTTTTGGGCTATATTTAAGCAATATGTACAGTTAGAAAATTAGCTGTAACTGGTTTGTCTTTTACATTGGAATTACAAACATTTGAAATTTTTTCTCTCATCTTTGAACTAAAGAGCATTTTAATGTAATTTTTCTTACTGGGATAAACACTAAGGTAGGCAAGGCTAAGCAAGTTCACATTCTTTTTTCAAACATCTCTTTCAAATTGGTGTCAATTAGAAAAGCTGGTCACCTTGGAATCTGCATAACCTCATTTCGAATTTGTAGTAAGACTGTCTCTCCCTATGTTCTGTCATCCAAATCAGCATCCTTCTTCAAGAGTAGAAACTCATGTCACCATACTGTGCCATGTGCCTTTATACTGATTTTTTTTCAGGTTTTGTGGAGCTTGCTTCAGAAGCAGCACAGAGCATGTAAATGATTTTAATTTTAAAAAGCAGAGATAAGTTAATGTATTTCATTGGTGATGCCCCCCATCTTCTTTAGGCTGACAACTATTGTAAATCTTGAAGCGGTCGGAAGAATTTGGCTTCTGTATTTTGTTAGTGGCTCCCAAACCTTGATGCTTGATTTCAACCCCAAGGAGAATGATCTGATTAGGGATTGGCCTGGTCTTTGGAATTTTTTAAAAGATCTCTAGATGATTCTAATGTACAAATTAGTTTGGAAGGCTGTTGCTTTCTTTTGTTTTTTTTTTTTTTATGTAGTTTTGTACAGGGTCTCACTACTCAGATCAGACTCCTATTGATCCTTCTAGTTTTTCAACCTCCCAAAGTGCTGTCATTACAGGCATGCATCACCATGCCCGGTATCATTCACCTTCTCAGCACGCCCCTGGGGCAGGGCCAGCATGGCGGCAGGTCAGGCTGGGGGTAGAACCCCTGACCCTTCCATCTGCCTAAGCAGGCACTTTTTAATCCTCTGAGCTATCTGGCAGACCCTGGCCATTGCTTTTTATGTAGGAAGGGCTGAAAATTGAAAAAGCAAGGGCAAATCTAATGACAGATACGTGATTTTTAGAAATCAGCTGTGAACCTCCTGCTTTATGTCAAACCTGCTTGGAGCCTCTCATAAAAATACACTATAAAATAACTGTACCCCAGAAGTTCCAACCTATTTTTTCTTTCTTCTGGAATGAACGGTGGATGAACGTTAATTATCCCTGATGCTTTCACTAACTTTCAACTTTTGTCTTTTTGAATAAAATTGTAAAATTTCCCAAAAGTTTTAATTGAAACTATGAAAAATCCCACACCTTGGTAAAGAAAAGGATGGAGTTCTGTTTTAGAAATTGATTAGCACTGGAAATTGAACTTTAGTTTTTGATGTTGAGTTCCACACTGTGTACCATCTCTATTGTGTGCTCAGCCTGCATGCAAATTGTTTTCCTTAAGTTCTTTTTAAATGATGAGATGACATTAAAAGAATAGTTTAATTATGTTTTCATTTTTCAATATGTAACGCTAGAGAAGATGAGGAAAAGTAGATTTCTTCATCTCATAAATTGAAGTACCTTTACAATGAAGTTCTGACTAAAACTTAACCCGGCAGTTTTTCATTTATCTTGGATATTGCTTTTCACTCGTCTCGTGGATCTTGTAAACATGATTTTCCCTGTGGAGCTAGATACAAAGCAAAGGTTATAAAGGAAAGTGTTGGTATCCAAGCATCTTGCTTCTGACGTTTAGCCTTAAGAAATATATTTGAGTTTAAAGGAAAGTAATAGGTTTGCTTGAATTTTCTTACTTTTCCTTCACATTCTCTTTTACTGCACTATAGATAGCCCTGAAGACTTGATTTAGATAAAGACCTGATGTAATTTCAGGAAGCAGTACTGTCGGATGGCTGCAACGGATGCTCGTATCTCTGTTGATACAGCTTTGTAGATCTCCGAAGAGCATATGCAGAATTAAGTTGCTAGATCTGGACCTGGGAGCCCAACCCTCATCTCTGTTTCAAATGTTTGAATTCGTTGAGGACAGTGTACCTGTGCAGAGTAGGGACCCCTGAGATCTTGGGTACCCATAAAGGTTTTGTGAAATTAGTCTTTTCTTATTGAATAGGTTTTCATTGTGGTCAGTGATTATGTATTTGGCTAATAAATGAAAACTCCATTTATCAGTAATTTTAGTTTATATTCAAAATAAGGATGTACTAATGCATAAATGATTTGCTTTTTTTTTTTTTTGTCTCCATATTTTTGTCTACAGATTCCCTGTCAAATTCTGTATTGGATTTTAAAAGATCTTAATAATGAGATTTGGTATGGAAAGGATTCAATAACATTATTGATGACTTATGGTTGGGTTGTATTTTGGTTATTTTTTATTTAGAGAAGAATATAGGTATTCTTTTTTTTTTTAAATGTCATCACTGTCCCTTTTAAAAATACTGTTAACCTTGCTTTTATTTTTTTTTTTATGAGACTTTCTAAGCTTTATTCCTCCTCTTGCTAATAATGATAACCTTTGGAAATGTACTTTATCCCAATTCTTCTGTGTCAACTTTCATTTTGGTGCACGCCTCTAGTCCCAGCACTCAGAAGACTGAGGTAGGAGGAATGCTCTGAGTTCAAGGCCAGCCTGAAGTATAATAACAAGATCTCTTATAAAACAAAAACAAAACAAAATAAGAACATGTTTACTTGAATTAAAAAGGAATCTAGTTTAAAAAAAATTCACCTGTAATTCTATAAACCCTTGAAATTAATATTTTCTATTTACCATGGGTTCGGGTTAAGTTTCATATGATTTTTTTATCATTATATTATTTACCATCGTTCATGTAAAAATTTTTGGGTCATATATCTAAAGATTGTATAATAATTAATTTTCTGATGTACCATAATTTACTGAACTGCTTCTCTATTTTTAATCCTTCACATTATTTCTAGAATTTTCTTATTATAAATAATGCTTTGGTGAAATCTTTATATTTGATCTTTGTATTTCAGAGAATTTCATTATATTAAGGTTTTATAACTGTAATGCCTGGGTCAACGATAAGAGCTTTTTTTTTAATTTTAAACAACTCTCTACAATGGTTATTTTGGTTTCATTTCTAACTGGGACCAGCTGTCTTCCATGCTGTCATTGTACTTGTGAGTATTCATTTTTAAAGTCTTGTACAATCCTACAAAGGAAAAATATTTTTTAAAAATATTTTTGTATTTATGTGCTATTGGTGAGATTATTTTCCTCCAAAGGTTTACTAATCCTTTGCTATTTTTAGCATTGCCTAGGCTTCTTACCCATTTCTGAATCAGTTTTAGCATGTGTGTGTGTGTATGATGTCTAGTCAGTCTAACAGACTTTTTAGAGTAAAAATAGCCCTTTATCTGCCATCTCATGACTTTAAAAACATCCTCTCCTAGTTTTTGGCTTTTTTTGTTTAAGAAGAGCTTTAAAAAAGTCAATTAACTTAATGAATGATTTGTTCCTTTAACAGGCACTTACTGAATGTTGTATGACACACTGAGGAATGCTAGTGATTTAAACAGATATCCCACTTTGCATAGAATTTGTGCCTCAGTTACTTTTCTCTCGTTGCAGGGACAAATACCCGACACTCAGAAGTAGGGAAGGCAAGATTTTATTTAGCTCACAGTTACTGGAGGTTTCAGTCCATACTCAGCTGGGTCCAAGGCAGAGAGGCACATGGCAGAGAGCATCCTTTCATGGAGGTGGCAAAGAGCAAGAGAAGCCAAGGGAGGAGTAGCAGCAAGAGTGGAAACAGAGGAAGTCTCTCTCTTATGTTGCATTGAGGCTGTCTTTCCCAGGCTGGTGTAGCACTCACACCCATAATCCCAGAAGTACCGAGGCCCATAATCCCAGCTGTGGATCATGAATTAGTCACAAACTGTAGAACTACGCCTCAGTGACTGCATGAGAATTTGAGGGGGGACAAATACAAGCCATCACAATTTGTATGAGTTGAAAGGAGTAAAAAATAAAGTAACTAGCATAATAATTGAGCAAGTTAAACAGCGTTTGTAGGGTTACAACAGGCAAAAAAAATAAAGCAAGGTTAGAGCAATTGGGGATCACTCTGAAAGGGGTCACATTTGTAAATTACTGGCCAGGATTGCCCATAAGGGGAACCTGATATTTGAATGTATTTATTTTACTATTATAGAAATATTTCCTCTCCTGGTGATACTGTCACTGTGTGCTTGATAATTTGTTTTTATTTTAATAAATCAGATTATGTACTGTTCATCTATTTTTGCAGAATAGCCAATGGGAATCTCCTCCTTACAGAACCCTTAGGGCCCTGGCCTGCGAGTTTGGAGGTAGGGCTTCCTGTCTGAATGCAGCAGGGGCAGCTCTGCCTAACCTGGCCCTGCCAGGGGTAGCAGCAACCCTGGCTTTATGGCCTCTGTATGTGAGAATGTGCAAAGTTGTAAAAGAATGTTGTAGATATATGAGTTAAGGTGGAGGGGCAAGAAGGGCAAAAACCGGAATAAGATTTAATTTCATCTGTCACCTAGCGAGAAATAATTTCATCTCCCTTTACCAAATCCTAGTATTATGTTTCGTTTCCAGAGAAAACAAGATCAGTGATAAGAGGAAGTTTTGACTCTTCATTATTTGGGTGGTCAGATGTCTGGATTTTTCCCCATATTACTCCTTTTCTTTTGCCTGTTCCTCCCCCATTTATACCTATTCTTTCTTGTTTCATTTTAGAAAAATTTTTTTTTTCAGAACCAGGGATTGAACTGAGGCCCTTGCACTTGCCAGGCAAGTGCTTAGTCTACTGAGCCATCTCCCCAGCCCTCATTTTAGAATTTGATAATGTCATTGGGTGTTGTTTATTCTCTGGACTAGACACTGCTGTTGGATTTTGGCACCATGTTCCAAGGCCATTCACGTTTTGAGATGGAGCTGTTATAGAGCTAGCTAGCTAGCTAGCTAGCTAGCTTGCTTGCTTGCTTTCTTTCTTTCTTTCTTTCTTTCTTTCTTTCTTTCTTTCTTTCTTTCTTTCTTTCTTTCTTTCTTTCTTTCTTTCTGGTGGGCTACTTCAGGCTGCCTTCAGGGAAGGTCTGGTACAGCTTCTGGAGCTGGGAATTGAACCACATCCTGTGTGCCTGACTGCATTTGTCCAAGCAGCGCTTTAAACAACTGAGCTATCTGGCAAAGCCCCAAAATGGAGCTATAATGTCTTTTCATTCACCACTCTAGTTGGAAAGACCATCCTAACCATTTCTCTGATCCAGAGTGGAATGCGCAGTAGCAGCAGCACCACCACCACCACCACCACAGGACACGAGACAGCCCTGAGAGTGCGACTCTGCAGAGGACACGGGATCACAGAGCTGCTTTTATTTTTATTCATTCAAATTGATGAATTCTTTAAATTGTGTGTCTAATTGTACTCATTTTTTCTACTTTAGTGCCAACAGGTTATAAGATTCTACACACTAATTCTCATTGATTTCTTTCACAAGTTTGGAGACAATTGTTGATTCATAAAACATGACAGGAACTTTGGGTAATTGTCAATTGTATGACTATTCTGAGCATTCCTATTGCCTTGCTATCGGCAATCATTAAATGGATTCAATTTGAAATTGGAATGAGAAATTAGTATATTCCTGTATATGTGCCTCACATAAATTTTAAATGAAGTGTTTGACTTTTTCATCCAAATCAAGTTGGCAAAAGAATTTTAATTATTTCATTGGCTGAGTTTATGAGATTCAGTTGAAGTTCAACATTACTCAAACCAGAGTATATTAAGAAATAAATATAATTAAATGCTACAAATGTGTGCATCTTAAACAGGAATGGTTCTGTAATAATTGTTTAATTTAGAAGCTTCCTTTTTTGCTTTGTTATATAGAGTTCTCCTAATACCCCTTTTGAAAGAAACAGCCCGGACTTTTGGCTGTGACTGTAGGAGTCTGTTAGAAAATGTATTGTGGAGTGGTTTTAGTTTCTTTCCACTTCTCAATTAACTAAACATTTACATCTGATCCTTTTTTGCTTGCTTTTTAAATTGCGGGTATTCTCTCCCTCCCTCTCCCTTCTCTTTTTCTCAGTCCCTCCTTCTGCTGCTGCTCCTCCTTCCTCTCTCTGTCCCTAGGTCTCAGGACTGTCATGAGGAATCCTGTGTGGGCACAGGTTCTCTGGGCTTCCCTGAGTGTAACAGGACTCATCCAGTGGCAGCTGCAGAATGCCAGCATTACTGACTCGCACTGAGCTGGAGAATGCAGCCTGAGTGTTCGCCCTGTGTTCCTGGTCAGGGCCATGTGCCTGTCCCCTTCCACAAGGCACAACTCTGCAGCAGTGAAGCTGTTGTCCCTCTAAGCACCCTTACCACTAAGATGGCCACAGGTGGACTAGGAAGGCGAAAAGTAGCCCGCTATCCTCTGATGTTTTAGAATAAGGAGAAATGAGATGTTGGTGGCTCAGGAACGTGTGGATTCGCACCTCGAAATAAGTTTCCCTGAATCTGTCTCTGAATGCAACTTCTTTCTCTATTTCATTTCCCATCTTTGGGACTAAAAGTAGCTCAGACTAGATTTGGATAGCTAGACATTCACAGTATCACTTACTTATAGAACAGGAGTTTCTGAAGAAGTTTTAAACAAATGAAGCTTATTTCTGTTTACTGTATTATTTCAAGACAGGAATTATTTCAAGAATAATTCCTATTTTTGTCATAAGATTATCAACATTTTATATTTAGAAAATACAGAAAGTAAAAGGAAGCAAGTCATTAATCTGCCTGTTTTGAGGCAGATTACAATGAGCATTGGCATTTTCTCAGATTTCCTTCTAGCCCATTCTACAGATTTCCCATCTTTTATCTGTCTTCTTTACTTGTGATCACACTGTTCATCATCTTTGATTCTACTGTTTTTGCTTAATATTGTGCATATCCTATTGCTGTAAACTTCTGTCGACATATGCAACTGCCTAGTGTTTTTTTGAATTTGTGCAGCATAATTATTCCTTTTCAAAAAATGATTATGGTTATTTTTTTTGCCTGGCTGAACAATTCTGTGGCAGATATCTTGCATAATATTTTCTCCACATTTAGGTAATATTTCCAGATTAGGAATACTATGTTATTTTAAATTCACTGGCCTGAAGTCACTATGGATTTTTTGTTGTTGTTGTTTGTTTTTACATAGTGGTTTGGGACTGGAGAGATAGCTCAGCAGTCTAATTGCCTTCCTGGCAAGCACAGGGACCCGGGTTTGATCCCTGGTACTGCATGCAGTGCAGGCCCCAGAACTGGGCATGGTGGCACATGCCTATAATCTGAGCACTGGGGAGGCTGAGACAGGATCAGGAGTCTGAGCTGCCTAGCTAGACCTTGTACCAAATAAATAAGAGCTTAAAAACAAAGAAGAAGAAATAGTGATTTAAACTTAGTGAAAAGCAACAGCAGTGTACAAAGAGCATTGATATGCACTGATTCACTCCTTTCTGGCACTTTACTCCATTGTCTTGGTGCGAACTCTTCTTCCCTGTTTTTCTCTCTCTCTGTTTTTCTCTTGTGAATATTTTCCTGGATCTTGGAGAATAAGTTGTATATATCATGTGCCTTTGCCTCTAAATACTTGAAAATGTATTTTCAGAGAATAAGTTTGGTTTTTTTTTTAATGTCACTGGTACAATTAGCTTCACACATGAAATTTAACAGAATGCATTCATTTAATCTTCTGTCCGTGCATCAGCTTGGTCACTTGATCAACTAACGTCCCTTCCCTTGAAGGCAGATTCGCATGCCACCCCTATGTGCTGTTCGGAGTCTTGCAAGGGTAATAGGGCAGGAGTGGCAATGCGAACGTGTATTCCCAGCACGCTGGAAGGCCGAGGTCGGGGGATCCAAAGTTCAAGGCCAGGCTGGATAATTTGGCAACTTAGTAAAACTCCGTCTCAAAAAAACAAGAGTCTGGGGATGGGGGTGTGTAGCTCAGTGGGAAAGGCCTGGGCTCAATCCCAGTGGCGAAAAAAAAAAAAAAGAAAGAAAAAGAGGTTGGGGCTATTTTTCATGCTTTTTGGTTTTTATGAGTTTGAGATAATAATCTTCTTCCCCTTTAAAGGTCCTCATGTAGATCTGTCTGGTGTTTAATGATGATAAGAGAGAGTCAATAATACTTTCTTGATGCATCCTTCAAAGGTATGCCATCCAAAGGACCTACTATCCTTCTGCCCTTCTCTGGTAATATTAATTTTGATTGTCTGGCCTTGTTCTCATCTGACTTTTTTTTTCGCTGTATGATTATTATGTTTTTCTGTATAATTAGAAAGCAGTCTGCGAGGAAGCACTGCAAAGGCATTCAAGTCCTCAGCCTATGCGTGAAGCTCCTCCTTGCTCACTGATGATTCTTGCTTGGCTCAGCCCTTGCCCACGACGATCCCCCACCGCAGCATCCCGGCACCGCTCATGCTCGGTGCTGGCATGCCCTGTGCAGAGTTCATCCACCACTCCTGGCCTCAGCCTCTCGCTAATTTGCAGGCCTCCCCGCCCATCACATTGACTCATAGACTCCCCTTGATGGCTTATTATTTCTTTTCTAATCATTTTGGCCTGCATATTCTCCTAGATTTCATCAGTAGGCCCTGAATTGCAGATTATATTTTGTGTTCTTTTGAAATGCTCATAAGATCCTTTTTGGAATGTAAATTCTTTTTCTGAAATCTAGGCTTATCTTGTATCTTCTCTGCCATAGTTATTTATTTATTTATTTTTATTTCAGGGAATGATCTACAGGATGCTCAAGAGTCTCACTACTAGATCAGACTTGTAGTTATCTGCCTGTTTACAGCCTCCTAAGAACTGGGATTACAGGCTACGCCACCACACCCAGTCTCAATTGCCATCTCAGTGTGCCCCGGGGGCGGGACTGGCCCCTCAGGCCCAGGGATCCAATCCCTGGCCCCTGCACCTGCTTGCAGGCTCTTTAATCTACTGCGCTGTTTGGCCGGCCCTTTCTGCCATAGTTTTTTAATCCATTATTTCTCCAAAGAATTCTGGCTACTTTTGGAAGATAATAGCATCAGAAACCAATATTGTGGTGCTAGGTGAACTAATACTGAATTCACTTCTAGGCCTTTTTGGGAGACAGGAAAAATAATTTCTGTGTACCTATGTGTGTGTACATATGTTCAGAGTTATGATTCCCACCAGTCCTTCCAATTCTAGACCATTTCGCATAGAAGATTCTTACCTTTGTTGTATATTGTTTTCTTCTTTCATAGTGAAAGCCCTGGCTCCTAATGAATTTGCTTATTTATTTAGCCCTCTAGTACATCTAAAAATAGATTCAGAATTGCTTCACCCGTGCTGCTACAGAAATCAGACCTCCTAAAGAAAAAACATGTCCAGGGCTTGTCTGCTTTCTTCCATGCATTTTTTGAAAAAAATGCAGAGTAAAATTCTGAAATAATAATTTGTGTTACTCTTTGCTCTCTTCCCTTCATAATGGTTATTTATTTGGATTACATTGGAATCTGTCTACTTCCTTTTGGGGGATGGCAGGCAGGATTTGTCAGGTAATCCAGGTTGGCCTTGAACACACAAACATCCTGCTTCAGCCTCACACGTGTTGGGATTACTAGTGTATGTGGGCTTTTGCTTTCACTATCAGGTTTTTACTTTTTCCCCCACTTTGTTTAATAATTTTAGTTTTTGAATCTTGCAGAATCCTTACATGGTTTCCAAGTTCAAAATTTATACTATGAAGAAGCAGATGATACTGGTTTAAGCAAAGGTTTAACCAAGACATGTATGACTGCTGGAGTTGATCATTTGCTTAAGAAAATGTGATTAGTTCTCCAAACGCTGAAAATTATTACCTTATTCTATCCTTTATCTTCTAGAAGGTTTTTTTTTGGGGGGGGTGAGGGGAGGGGGAAGCAGTGCCGTGGGCCAGAACCCAGGGCTTTGTGCACACTGAGTGAGTGCTTCCCCTCTGAACCACACTACTTCCCCTCCCCTCCAGGTGTCTGCATTTTTTTTTTTAAACAAGCATACATTTTAGGAATTTCAGGGGAACCAAAGCCAACTCCTTCTTGAACCCTGCAGCCAGTCTCAATTTTTTGTGTAGTGAAAAGTAAGATATTTGTGTTTGGTTCCCAAGGCAAGGCAAGGACCAGTACTTGATGACATGCTCTGTGTGTGTTGGCGCTTATGTTCACTGGTGCTGTCCCATCAGCTCCCTATTTTCTTCTTTATCTCTAGCTTATCAGGGTAGATTGCATTAGTTGTCACTGTTGGAGTTTAACTTGGAAAACACCTTTGAATGCTGGATATATGAAGTATATGCACTTTTCAAGAATTCAACTGATTATCAACCCAAAAAGACTGACATATACTCCAGCTTTATAATTGTTCTCCCACTTTGCTTCATGGTGAGATTTATAGGCTTTCTTTGTTAATATTTGACATTTCTGAACTTTGCCTATGTGATACTCCTATGCCTGTTTCTCGTTCAAAATTACCATTGGAGCATGTGGAGTGTAGGCTGTCAACAGTTAATCCTGAATGAATTAGTGAACTGCCACCCAATTTACAGTGAAATGGTGTTCCAGGAAAGTTCTCCATTTGTAGAATTAAGGGTAGCAACACGTTTTCACAATTGCTCCTTTCATTTCAGCAGGTAATCTTGTTAGAAGTAACCCATGTATTCTTGATGTCTGTAGATGGCAAGTTTTATCTTGTTCTTATCTAGAAAATACCAGTGCAGAAGAAGAAATAAAATAGTTGTATACCAAAAGGAACTGTGAAATTAATCTCTAGGGGCTGTCAGCAAGCCTTACTTATATTTTTGATATTTATCATGTGCAACTCAGAAAACAAACATATTGAAGATCGTTATGAAGAAAGTCTGTGTACAGCTGATGAGTTGGTCTGTTTGAGTGGTGAAGTAGATTTTATTTACTTACATTTGGGTAGAATTTTTGCAGGTTGTAAAATCTTATTGATTATTAACCATGAGTGAAATAGTATCTGAGGTATTTTTTTCTCTAATCCTTCACATTTTCCTAGTGGCAATTAAAAATTGGTTCACTTCATACTTGTTAGACTTTGTATACATTCTGTAGCAAACAAAACATAATAACCATAGTTTTGAATGCATGTATAATAGAGTAATTGAGGTAATCCTTAGAAAAGTATGTGCCTTTGTAGAATCATGTTAATGACATTGGCTGGCTGGTTGTCCAGTTTTGGTTATAAGAGAAATTAACAGATGGTGACCTGTATTAAAAACCTCAAACACAGGAGATGCTTTGAAATATCTTTAGTATTTCATTTAGGAGCAGTAAGTCCTATTGGCACACTTTGATATTTTTAACATATTGAGACTTTTTCCCCACCTGTATTTAATGTAGTAGTTGTTTTAATCTTAGTTTTTAAAATTCTTCAATTGAAAATTAGTTTCTTTAAAAATATATTTTAAAAATAAGTGCCTGCTCTTGTGCCTGGGTGGTACAAACTACAGTGAGAGTGAGTGTATGTTTTCTGTAAAGGTTCTGAGAGCAGAAGTAGGAGCTCTTTAAGCTCTACCGTATAGGGAGGTAAGTGATCAGCCTTGAATTTGGGTCTTCTGCTTAGATTAGGAATGCTAAGAAAGATTAGTATTAAATGTCTTTTAGCTGCATATTCCCCAAAACATGGAATGAAATCTAAAGACTCTCAAAGAAGGTTTCAATTACTGTAGCAAATGACTTGAACAAGAAGGATAAGGGGAGGTCACTATGAATTTGTATTGTTGAAAATGAAAACATTATTTCCATTAACCCCTTTCCTCAAACACTTCCTCCAGAGTTATTTTCAGATTGTACATTTGTAGGTGTTAGTCATCCTTGATAGAAATACCTGGCCACTAGTGTGAATTGCACAGCTTTTCCATGGGAATATATATATATATGTATTTTTTTTTTTTTTTTTCCTTGTCCAGTACACAGTCCAGGGTTTCATGTGGCTCATGCTCTGGAGAGATCCTAGCCATCCTTGTGTTCTCCAGACTTGATTTAAAATGTAGCAGTAGGGTACTCAGTTGTAAAGAAGCATTTCTAAATATTTTAATTAGAAACAGGATAAATGGATTCTGTGCTGTGGTTTTCTGCAGTAACAGCTAATTGACGGCCAGATCACAGTGTGTACTTGAGTTTAGGAAGGGAAAATTCTAGGTTTAAGGGTCGCTCTCCATGGATTTGCCCTTAACTGTCAATGTGGTTTTGAGTGTGGTTTTGCTCTCTCACAGCAAATAGAGAAAAAGAGTTGGTAAGCAGAAGATGAAGCATCCTTTTAATGAGTTGGCTATAGTGTGCACTCAGGGCAGGCACTTTAAAAGAGCACCATTAATTTGAATAAAACAGGAGAAGGTAGGTACTTTGTACATCCATAAAGCACTGAAGGGGATAAATCCAATTATCTGTTCAATATTTAATGGCCATAAAGTTAAAAATTTTAAAGGCAGTACCTCAGAGACTGCTTAGTCAATTCTGTCCATATTATTTTTGACATTCAAAAGTCAAGGTAGAATAGCCATATCGATGGCAGTGCTCATCACATGGTGTGCTGATTTAGTGGGGATGACCCCGGCATTAGTGTTTCTCTCCACAGACAAAGATCAGTTGTGTTTTTATTTGTATATATTCTTGCGGAAGCTTTCTGAACTGTCAACCTATTTCTTTTCATTTCTTGCTGTTAGTTCTGGGCAAGAAAAGAAACTAAGAATCATTAAGTTAAAAAAAATTTTTTTTTAAAAAAGAACTCCAGAATAAAACATTACCTCTGAGGACCAAAATACTGCTTTTAAAGAAAGCAGGGCTTTTTTTTTATTCTTTTAAAAAGCATTCAAATATTTTTGAGAAATTCTTTTCAAAGCTTTGGATCTAATCCCATGCCTCCTAAGCAAGTTGTGGGGAGGAGAGATCGTTTCTTCATTCTTCACCTCCCTCCACTCTCCAGTGGCCCACGGCACCAGTGCAGCTGGGCACTGCCCTGACAGGGGTTCACAGCGAGCTGAATCGGAGAGCTCCCATGAAAATCAATGCAGTAGCGACAGTTGGAATGAATGTCAATATGACAGAGTGATTTTGTGATATAGTTTTGAAGCTTTATTTTTCTTGGCTATTAGCTAATACAGGTTCCTAATTAGCCATTAACATGCTCTCACTTTGTATAGCTCCAACTGTAGAAGCATATCAGAAATATTTCAGAGAATGTCACTCCTACTTACCTTTTTACTAATTCTGTTATATCTTTCCCTTTACCATGAGTATTCTCGGTGCCTCTCTACTATATGCTCCTGGGCATTGGGTCCCTCTCACAGTAACTTACTTGCCTATAGCTTTTTGGTTTTCATTTATTTATTTTTATTTTATTTTATTTTTTTTGCTCCTTGAATGCCTTCAGGGCACTTTTGCATGGCTGGAGTGTTGTGGGGATCGAACTACAGCAAACTGAGGCTGCCAGCATTGTGGAAGCAGCCACTTAAAGACTGAGCTAGGGCTGGGCCCCCCACATTTATTTATTTTTAAACTAGTAGTATGTATAGAAAAATCTTGACATAATGAACGTGTTCTGTTAAAATGTTATAGGGCAATTAGGCAAGAGAATAAGGAGAGATTAAAGAACCAAAAGTTAAATATATTGCATAAATTATGAACTGCTTAATAGGCCTTTTGTGTTTAAGACATGTCAAAAGTTTTAGGAAAGGCCTGCTGAGGTTGAGTGGCTTTAAGGAGTCTCTGGCTTTCCTTAGAAGATATTTAAAGCCCTTTTCCTGTCCTTCTTCTTTTGCTTCCCATTTCTCTTGAAAGGGAGATGTAGTTGCTTTACTGTATTTTCAAATACAAATTCAGCTTATTTCTGTCACACAATAGTCTCCAAGGATGATATTGCCGAAATCTAAGACCATTTAGTGTTCCTGGATCTTACAGCTTTAAGTAGATTGTTCTATGTTTTGTTTCAAGTGGTTTGGGTGACCTGGCTGTTGAACTACTAGAAACCTTTGTTTTCTTAGTTTGGTAAAATGAAAATAGAGGTGAAAAAATAATGATTTCCTGGATAATTCGAAGAGAGATTTAACATACAAATCCCTAACATGCTACTATACAAGGGTTTCCAAATCAGCTTATGTTACGACGCAGCATGGTGATTGTTAAAACTCATTTATTTTTAAAGAGCTTTTATATGTGATGCATGTTTAAAGAGCCAAAAAAAAAAAAAAAAAAAAAAAAAAAAAAAGAAGGACTTAACACCACTATACTTGAATATGACATACATATTATTGAATTCTTCAGATATTTCTTTGATTTGCCCACTTTGATCCACATAGACTTTAAATGGTAAGTTTTTGATGACAGGAACTTTTCTTGTGTATATTTTATATCTGTAAAACAGAGTGTCTCTTTTTTTTTGTATAGTCACCCCCATATCTTTATATTGCTAGTATTATTTATATAATATTTCTCATTGATTTACATTTTTATTTAACCTCATTTCAATAAGTATTGGCAGTGAAATGACAGATTTGTTGGGTTGTGTCTTCTTTTTAAAACATATTTAAATTCCAGTTGTTAAAATGTATGAACTTTATGTGCTAAAGAAAATATTCTCATGTATTACACTTATAAGACAGAGCCTATCATGGTGCTGTACCTCTTCAAATCTGGTGAATTATTTAATTGTGGAGTGGTAAGAATATGATTTATTATGTAGTTGGTGCATCAACTCTGTTTGCATTAGCTTAGATTAATTCTCTTCTCTGTTCCTATAACATCCCAGTGACGAAGCTGTCCAGTTCAAACGTAATGAAACTGAGGTACAAAATGGTTAAGTGACCTTCTCAAGGTTCAACAAATTAGTAAAAACTAGAGCTGGTGTGTGAACCTAGGTCATCTAATTTCAAAGTGTGCTGCTTTTGGTATATGTTGCTGATTCCCAGTAATTAATAGTGCATTGCTATAGCTGCCTGCTTTCTTGATGTTAATTCTCTTTAGTTGATGCTGAACAAACAATATGTAGTTTGTGATCTCTGAAAGTGCATTTGGCACGTTCATGAATGTTGTCCTTATTTCTCTCCTTTTCAGGTATGTGTGAAAGGAAGCATTTCTGAGGGCCGCATCATGTGTACTTTAGAGATAGTCTATCTGTAATAAGTTTTCATTTTATGTAGCCTAATCATCCAGTACTTTGGAGACAAGTGTCTGATGAGGGTGATGATGTGCTCCAGCTCCCCATCTTTATCTGAAAACAGCACAGACTTTGAAATATTATGCCTGAGTTTCATTTTTAACATACATGTATGATCCTCTGACCTTTGCTTGATTGCCTCTAATTATGGAATTTCACTATGCCCTTTTAAACTGTTACTAAAAAAACAGAAGAGAGATAATTTCCTAGAATTTAAAAGTTAAAGGGGGTCCTAATATTTCCTTACTTGGTTTATTCTGGTGGTATAGACAAAGTTATTAAAATATTGTTTGCCTGGGATACACTTAAAAATTTATTTCCCCCTAAATCACTTGGTTCCCATTTCCGATAATCATTAGGATTTCATTTCATTCAGCTGGATGGCACACCCAAAGATTGTTTAATGGGATCCTTACTTTGATGGATGGTTTAATATTTTGTAGCTATATAGCACACAGTAGCACTTTTAAGAGAATAAGGACTGACATGTGAAGAATGTGCCTATTGCGGCTTCAACATCAGAGCTAGTGGAAGTGCAGTTTTGTGTAACGTCTTTAGCTGGCAACTGACCATTTTGTACTTCCCTTTTTCTGCAGATTATATTATTCTTGATTTTCTGTATGACTTATTTACTAGATTCACTTTATGTCTTCCAAATTATGGGAAATAGAGGAACTGAATGTCTTCCTTGCTGCATGCAGACCTGCATTGCTTCTGAGCCCTGGGAATCAATACACGAACCAGTGCATCTTCATAGCTCACTCCGAATACGCTGTTCTCACTCCATTGATCTGGCATATATCTGTTGATTTTGTCATACACTTTTAGCATGCAAGCGGAGGAAGAAGCTGCTGCTAATTTAGTATTCCCTCATAAAATTAATTGGTGCTAAAATAAATATTATTAAAGATACTGTATTTTATAACATACCATGATGATTAATGTAGTTTCAGCATGGAGCTTATGCTCTGTATGTTTATATCAATAAACTTGTAAAATCTGAGAAGTGAAAGGAGCCATAATCTCACTTTTAGTCTCAAAAGTAGAGTTGATCAGTGGTGGTGACCACAGAGTTCTGCAGCGCTTCCAATAAGTGAATAATTTCACAGGTCTATGAGGGATTTTGCTCATTTCAAGCAACTCGGTCACCGCCCCTTCCCTTCTTGAGGCAGGGAATTTAGCTTTATTGGAGCCAAAAATTTAGTGCAGCATTTTGTCAGCTAGAGAATATTTTGAGCTTCTGTATTTTGCCTGTTGTTTTTTTCCCCCACAAATGTGTGAAATGTTGGTATCAGAAGAAAACCAAGCTATTTTTGGTTTTCTAAAATGTAGTTCCATGTTCCTCATGCAGGGCTGACTTTTTTTATTATGCCATTTTCCTTAAGCTAATCTTTATGTAAGGAAGAATAAGTTTATTCTCCATGTTGTAGATATTTTAGTTGAAGACAAACAAGTTTTCTTTTTAAATGTCTTCGGTTTTACATGCCTTCAGTTTTATTATCCTAATTTCAGTAGATTTGAAAAGCCAGATAAGCTTAACAACCTTAGCCTGATGCAGCATTCATTACTTCTGCTAAATCAAATAAGACCAGGCTAATAGAAACATGGCTTGTGTGGCCATTCTTCAATTTAATTAGAATATTTTAAATTGTGTTGCACTTCTATATGTATACCAAAGACAGAACGTTGTCAATTTGGAAACAGTCATGCTGCCCTCTCTACCTCAAGATGTTTATCATTCATTGTGAAATCTTTTTTGGCAGTTTCTTTAAATTATTAAAAGTCAGAATTGCTTGAAAGAATAGACATGGAGTTAGGTCTCTTAAGTTATCTTCAAAGGTTAGGAATTTAGGTGTCGTTTTACTACGGCAGAGATTGGCAAACTTTTTTAGTAAAGGGCAAGATAGTAAATATGTTAGGCTTTGTGGGCCATACGGTCCCTTTCACAACTACTCAATTTTGCTGTTGTAGTGTGAAAGCTGCTGTAGACAATATGTAAACGAATGATCATGGCTCTGTTCCAATAAAACTTTATTTATAGACATTAAAGTTTGAATGTCATAGAATTTTTATGAGTTATATCATTCTTTACTTTCCCCCCAATTGTTTAGAAATGTAATGATATTATTAGCTCAGGAGCTGTCCAAAAGCAGATGGTTTGTTGAATTGCATTTGTAAGTTAACCCGTTTGACAGTCCCATTTTGTAGTGTATTTGTATATTTAAATATTTATGTACTTATTTACTTGTATTTCTTATGTGATTTATGCTATGAACTCACTTGCTTAGTTTTCTATAATGCAGGAAATATGAATGTGATAAATTTTTCTGTCTTCCTATTATTTGTCAGTAGTTGCTTGGTGTGGCAAAGGAAAATCAGGTGTTCAATTTCTAATGAGAGTAATTTCTGTTATGGTTTGGTACTTGCTGTTTAAATTCTCAAGGTGCAGACAGTGCAGCAGAATTGACTTAACTCATTTTCACATTCTCAGAGATGATCTGTAAGTCCTGAGGATGCTGTCAGTTTTCTGTGTTATTCTCCCTGCATGGTCATTAACAACAGGAGTCCATAAATTGATCCTAGGTTTGTATTGTAAGCTGTTGGCCCTGAATACTTGGTGGATAAACTTGCTGTCAGGGTTTGTATTGATGGAGATAGTCTGAGGTCAGCTCTGCTGCAGTGCACACACCATTTACTACTTGTGTCAGTTGATTTTTAGGTTGCATTATAAGAAGGCTCCTGTTTTTTATGATCTTTTTATTTTTTTAAAGAGAAAAAACATAATAAAAGTTTCAAAACAGGATAGGAGACTTGCAGTAATACATTATATATTGCTGTCTGTGTAATAGTTATGCAGAGTATAACATACAGGCATGTTAGCTTGTCTAAACGATATTAGCACAAATCTTTTTAGTGAACTACGAGAAACTAGTTGTGTAACTCTTAACTATTTGTATGTAAATATGTTTTCCTTTTTCCCTTCTTTTTTCTCCTTTTCTCCATTAGTTTGTCTTTTCTTTGAACAATTTCTTCTGAACTCCCAATATGTGTTGTACATTTTGGGTATTATTTACTCATTCAGTTTCTCATATTATAATGAGACAATATATGTTTACACATATAGGTCTGATTTATTTCACATGAGTGTGGTCTTGAGTTGCATCCATTTACCTATAAAAATCTTCAATTTATTCTTTATGGCTAAGTAGTACTCCATTATATACATTAAAAGAAACACGTCTTTTTAAAAATCCATTCCTTGGTTGGTGGGCATTTGGATTATTTCCAAAATCTAGGTATCACAAATGTGGTGCTGCTCGAAGCATGGATGCACACGTATCATTGAGGTAGGATGTTATTAATTCTTCTGGGAAGATATCCGGAAGGAGAATAGATGGGTAGAATGGGACCTGCAATCCTAGTTTTTAAGGAATCTTTACAATGACTTCCACAGTGGTTGTACCAGCTTACACTTCCACTAATAGTGGAAAAGGGTTTCTTTTTTTCCCATAGCTCCTCCAGCATTTGTTATTAGTTTATTTCTTGACAATAGCCATTCTTCTCTAGGGTGATGTAGAATCTCCCTCCATGTTGTTTTAATTTACATCTTTTGAATGACCAATGATGTTGAACATTTTTTCATTTGTATTTATTTGCCATTTGTATTCATCTGAAAAATGTGTATTCATCTCAGATGCTCATTTTTGGATTTGGTCTTTACATTTGGGGGTCTGATTTTTTCTCAGTTCTTTGTATGTTGTAAATGTCAGGTCCTGTAAGAGACAGCTAACTATAATTTTTTTTTTTTTTTTCATTCTGGGTTGCCTTTTCACTATGTTGGTGATTTCTTTTGTTGTTCAAAAGCTTTTAATAAGATGAGATGCTATTTGTTAATTCCTCATAATATTTTCCTTGCAGGCTGGGTTTTCATTGTTCATAAAGTCTCTATACCTATATCTTCAAAATTTTTACCTATCTTTTTCTTCTAGTAAATTTAGTATTTCTGTTTTAATATTTAAACTCTGATCTATTTTGACTTGAGTTTAGTGTCTGGTGATAGGCATGGGCCTAGCTTACATCTTGGGCATGTGGAGAACCAGTTTAGCCAGCACCAGTAATTAAAGAGACTATCTTTGCTTCTTGTGAACATGTTTGGCTCCTTTGTCAAAGGTATGTGGCTGAGTGTGTTTTGGGTTTATGTCTGTATCTTCTACTTGGTTCCACTAATCCTCTGGCCTGTTCCCCCCGCTCCCCCCAATACCATGCTGATTTTATCAGCTTTGTAGTATAATTTCAGGTCTGGGATTGCGATGCCTCCTGACTTACCTGTGCTGTCCAGGATTGCTTTTAGTATTTTAGGTCTCTTCTGGTTTATTGGGAGCCACAAAAGCTGGAAATTGCTCAAATGTGTGAAAGTGGGACTAGGCCATAGCTCCTAAAGCAGTCAAGCTACCTCAGTCCTGAGATAAGTGTCCTGACTGGTTAATATCAGCTATTAATCTCTAGGGTTACTAACTTTGCAAAGGTATAAATAAAGGCCCTTAGTGTTGTTCTAGGGGTCATCTCACCAACCAGGCAGACCTAACCCAGCTCTTGTCTTGTTGTCTCCCATCCAAGTACTAAGTACTAACCAGGCCCGACCCTGCTTAGCTTCTGAGATCAGACGAGATCGGGCACGTTCAGGTTGGTATGGCCATAGACACTTGTCTTCTTGTTTATCTTTTCCTTTCGTTCCTGCTGCCATTTCTTCCCAAGTACAACAGATCCCTACACTGGTTCCAAATGAATTTTAGGAATATTACCTCTAGTTCTGTGAGGTATGCTAATGGTATTTTGATTGGGGGTGCATTAAATCTGTATAGCAGTTTGGGAGCATGGCCATTTTGACTATGTTGCGTCTTTCTATTGAAGAGCAAGGAAAAGCTTTCCATTTTCTGCTATCTTCTTTGATCTCTCTTTTTTTTAGGGTACTGTTATTTTCACTGTACAGATCTTTTACATCTTTTGTTAGATTGATTCCTACATTTTTTTTTTTTTTTTTTTTTAAGATAGTATTGTGAAGGGCATGCTTTCCCTCATTTCTCTATGACTTTGTTGCTTGTATACAGGAATACTAGTGATTTTTGAGGGCTGACTTTGTTTCCCCATAGAGTACTGAATTTGATTATTAAATATACAAGGTTTTTAAGAGATTTTTGGGGGTCTTCTGTGTAGAGTATCATGTCATCTGCAAATAATTGTAATTTAACTTCTTCCTCATCTTTATCCATTGTATTTTTGTCTCTAGTTTGATCACCCTGACTAATGTTTTTAGAATAATACTGAGTAGGAGTGGTGATAATGGATATTCTTGTATTGTTCCTGAATTTAGAGTGAAGCTTTCAGTATTTGAACTTTTAATATGATGTTGTCTGGTGGTTTGTCATAATGGCTTTTATAAGATTAAAGTCAAGATGATCTATTCCAGCTTTCTGTAGGGTTTCATCATGAATGGGTATTAGACTTTGTCAAATGCTTTTTCTGCATCTGTTGAGATGATCATGTGATTTTTGTCCTTGGCTCTGTTGATGTGGTGTATTACATGTATTGATTTGCATATGTTGAACCATTCTTGCATCCCTGACATGGATCCTACTTGGCCATGATATATAATCTGCTTGATGATTTTGCTGTATTAAGGATTTTTAAAGAGGGTTTCGCTTGTAGCTCCCCGCCCCCCTTCAGTTGTGTTCTTCTTTAGTTTTGGAATCAGAGTAATTCTTGCTTCCAGGAATCATTTTGGAAGTACTACTTCCCTTTCAACTTTTTTAAAAAAGAGTTTCAGCATTAGTAACATCAGTTCTCTAAATTTTTTGCAAATTTCAACAGTAAATCTGTCGGGGTCTGGACTTTGTTGGTAAATTTTTAATTACATTTTCAACTTCATTTGCTGATATCGGGTTATTTTTATATCTTCTTGGTTTAGTTTTGGTAATTAGATTGTGTCCCTTTTTTCTGTGTTTTCCATCTTATTAGAATATAGGTTCTCAAAGCAGGTATAGATGATCTGGATTTCTGTGGAATTCAGTGTGATTTCCCTCTTCTCATTCCTGCCTGCTTGAATTTGCCTTTTCTTTGCCCTTTTTAATGAAATTGGCTAATGGCTTATCAATTTTGTTTATTCTTTCAAAATCAACTTTTTGATTCATTGATATTTTGTGTATTTTCTTAGTGTCTATTGCATTAATTTGCTCTTTATAATTTCCTCCCTTCCTATTTTCATTCATTTTGTATTTGTCTCTAATTGCTCTGGCTAGTGTTTTTAGAACTGTGCTGTGTAGGAGTAGTGATAATGGACATCTTCAATCTTGTTCCTGATAAAGTGAAGCTTTCAGTTTTTGACCATTTAATATGATGCTACTTGTTGGTTTTTCATAGATGGCTTTTGTAAGATTGAGGTCAAGACGATTCCAATGTATGAGCTTTGGATTTGATTTTTTTTTTTTTTAGAAGTTTCAAGTTCAACATTAGATTGTTTATTTGAGCTCTTTCTGTTTTCCTGATGTTTGAGTTCAACACTAAATTTCCCTCCTAGGACTGCTTTCATTGCATCTCATAAGTTTGGGTATGTTGCATTGGCATTATCATTTAATTATATATACTGTTCAGTTTGGTTTTTAATTTCCTCTGTGGCCCATTGGTGGGTCAGAATGGTGTTGTTTAATTTCTATTTGTTTATGTAGTTTTGTGATTTCCTTTGAAATTGATTTCTACGTTCATTAAGCTATGGTCAAATAGTATGCATAAGATGATTTTATTTCCTGTACATTTACTTAAACATGTTTTGTCAGCTCTTATGGATATGGTCTGTTTTGGAGAAAGTCCTGTGTGAAGTTGAGAAGAATGTATACTCTGATGTTTTGGGGTAAAACAATCTGTAGCTATCTCCCAAGTCTATTTGTTCATAGATTTGGTTTGATTGTAATATTTTTTTTGTTGGCTTTTTGTCTAGTTGATTATCTATTTGTGAGAGTGGAGTATTCAAGATCCCCCCCCCCAACCCACACACATATTTGGGTTACTGCTTATTTGATTTTTCATATCTGTTAATATTTCTTTTATACAGTTAGGTAGACCTGTGTTTGGCACATAAATATTTATCTTTATTCTCTCTTCTTAGAGTTTTCTGTAAACATGTACTGACCTTCTTTATCTCTTTTGATCATTTTGGCTTTAAGTTTGAATTTTCTGCTTTTTTTCTGGATTCCTATGGCATGGAGAATTGCTTTCTATCCTTTAACTTTTAGTCTATGAATTTCATTTTTGGGTTAAATGTGTTTCTTGAATGGAATATGTTGATGGATCTTTCTTCTTGATCCACTCTGCCAGTCAGTTTCTTTTGATTGGTGAGTTGAGACCATTTATATTGATGGTTACAAGTGATACATATTTTCTATTTCATGTTGTTTCCTATCTTTTTCTGTTTAATTACCTTCCCTGCCTGTTGGTTTCTTTCTATTGGTGTTCCTGTGTTTGTGTTCTTTGTTATCTCTTTCTAAAATGTTCTCCAGAGCATTCTGTAGAGCTGATTTGGTGGTCATAAATTTGTTCAGTTTTTCTTAGTTACAGAAGGATCTTATTTCTCCATCAATTTTGAAAGATAATTTTGTGTGGTACATCAGTGTGGGTTTGAAGATTGTTTTACTTTAGGGCTTGAAATACTTTACTCCAAGCTCTCTTTGACTTGAGGGTTTGTGTTGAGAAGTCTGCTGTGACTCTGATATGCTTTCTTTTATAGGCGATATGGTTCTTTTCTCTAGCTTCTTTTAATATTTTCTTCTTGGGCTGAATTCCTGCAATCTTGATTAATCCTTTGTATAGATTTATTTTGGTTATTGAGGTCTATATGCTTCTTTTATTTGTATGTCAAATTCTTTATGTTTGGGAAGTTTTCTTTATTTCTGTGAAGAAGTTTTAATGACTTTTGTGCTGTCTTTAGCTTCCTTGCTGATTCCAATAAATCATATGTTCTTATTTGCTTCATCCTGTAGCTGTTGGGTTGATATTTTCATAGTCTCTTGTGATTCTACTAAAGGTCTCTTGTATCTTTCTTTTTCTGGTCACCAGTCACATTCCTGTCCTCTGGATCTGATAGTTTATCCTCACCTTCACTCAAACTCCTGTGTATACTTTTTTTTTTCTTGTATTTTTAGGAAAGGGTCTACAGAGTATTCAGGTTCTCACTGCTAGATTAGACTTGTAGTGATCCACTTGTTCACAGCCTTCCAAGAGCTAGGATTACAGGCACGTGCCACCATGCCCGGTCTCAATTGCCCTCTCAACATGCCCCAGGGGTGAGGACAGCATGGCAAGCCTGGGGATCAAACCCTGACACCTGTGCCTGCTTGCAGGCACTTGAATCCACTAAGCTATTTGGCTGACCCCTGTATATACTTTCATTGGAGTTTCTATTCTGCATTTCTGTTTCAGTGTGTGTCATTGATTCTGTTTCTTCTCTGTGTTTGGCATTCATGGATTCCATCGTTTCCTATGCGCCTGTACTTGTTTATCTGTGTCTGCTTTAATGTCTTTTATTGTGATAGCCATTTGTTTTTCCTCCTTAGAGGTTATTTTTTTTCTATGGTCTTTTCCATTTGTTTTTTCACTTTTGGTGCTACCAGAGAATTCCACTTGTTAGCTTCTGATTTCCTCTATATCTCTATGCTCTGGACTTTTCCTGGGTGGGCTGGGCATTTGGGATTGCATTTTGCTTCTTTGTCTTGTCATTTTCTATTTTATTTTGCTTTCTGTGTTGATGCTTGTAGATTTGTTATGTTAGATAGCCTTATCACCGGTGTTGAGGTTTTCTTAGGAGGCGTCTGTCCCTCCTATATCTTCTAGATGTAGATGGTTCTTGGTCTTTGTGTCTATCCCAAGAGCCTACCTTCCCAAGGCATATAGTCTGAGGAGTTGCTATCAATTTCACTTAGGGCCCATTCCTTCGGTACTGGGCTGTGGTGAAGGTTATAACCCATTCCACTCTCAGTGTTATCATACGGGGGGGAAAATCTGCTTATAGCATGTATGACTCCTGGTTAAAGTATTTTAGCTGGCAATAACAACAGACTCAAGTACAGTCTGGCTACTGACAAACTGTGGTAACTATGATCCTTATATCTATAACTATAGGAGGAAGAGCTACAGAAATGTAATACAACCCAACTTATACCAGGAACTTTTATGCAATGATTTTCCACTTAATGGAGTGATTTTGTCCTTTTATGTTTGAGGGGCAGGGTGTTCGGGAGGATAGGGGGTAGGAATGAGAGATGAATAAGGTTAAAATTAGTAAGATAGGGCCAGGGAGATGGCTCAGTAGATGCAAGGGCCTGAGTTCAATCCCCGGTTCCACCAAAAAAAAAAAAAAAAAAAAATCATAAATATAGTAGGATCAGGGTCGCAGGGCACAGGATGATCATACACATTTTGAGTGATTGTAGCACATGGGAGGGACAGATTGAAAGAGAGGGCCTTGGAGTTTTAAAGTGAACCAAAAGAGAAGAGACAATGTTTCTTTCCTCCATGAAAGTATTAAAAAGTCAAGCAAGATAGTTGCTGAAAGAAAGGAAGAAGATGAGTAGAGTAAAGCCAAAAGAATGGTTAGAGATCACTTGTTGGCTTGTATTTATTACTAATGTTGCCTGGGTTATTCCCATACTTGTAGCTCCCACTGCCCATTGTATATACCTTTGCCAGGGTTCTACTATGGTTTTTTTTTTTTTAACTTTAAAAATATTTATTTATTTATTTATTTATTTATTTGTGGAAACGGGAATTGAACTCAAGCCCTTGCGTTTGCTTGTTATTCCACTGATCCATCTCCCCAGCCCTGTATTCATTTATTTAGTACAGAGTCTCACTATGATCCTTCTGTCTCAGCCTCCCCAATACTGGGATTACAGTTGTGCACCACCACTCCTGGTTTTGGTGGCTTGATTCTGGGGCTGGCATGCGGTACAGAGGATCAAACCTGAGTCCTTGCACTTGCCAGGCAGGTACTTAAACCGCTGATCTATCTTCCCACCCCACTGGTATTTCTAAAGGTCTCTTGGCCCTCAGTCCTACCAGTAGAGAAGGGAAGAGTGGAACTTAGCCTGCCATTCTGTCCTGAACAGTGGAGAAAGGGAGGAGTGAGAACTCTCCCTGCTCTCCAGCTGAAGAGACCTGGGGCAGGAGAGGAAGGGAGGAGCTGCAGAGCTCACGCTCTTCTTGCCTGTTGAGGCTCCTATGCTAGACACTCCCAGATATGCTTACCTCAGATATTTACTGTACAATAACTCATTCAGTCTTAAGGGTGACAGTATGTTTTGGGAAAGGCATTATTCAAAGATTGGATTAATTCATCTGATTCAGATTTTGAGGAATTCTTTTCTCTACAGTGAAGATTCAACTTGATAATACATCAATGAGAATGCTCCATCTGACGTTGTGGATGTGTCTTTTTCTTAGGCTTGCCATTGGCCCTTTTTGTAGGAGTGTACTTTGATCCATAGATATTTTCTAGATATATCTGTATTTTTAAAAAATGAGTACTAGTCTTCACTGGATAATAGAAATTAATGATACTTTTATGTTTATGAATTACTACTACTCCCTGTTTTGAATAATTATTTAGATTTGGCAATTGTAATCAGTTTATTTCTAGGATTAATTATGAAATAAATAATATAACCATGTGGCAGATGTATAACTGTAGCTGAGTTCTGATCAGATTACATTTTTGTGCAGCAGTTTTTGCTCTTGTTCTGCATCATCAGAGAAGGAAATCCGACAAAAACATGAGTACTCACTCTACTCTGGGGTGCTTTTTCTTTTTTGTCCAGTGGTTTACTACCCTGAGAATCTGACCTCTCAAAAAATGTCTTACCCTTTCCTTCTCTCCAGTAAGCAAATTATTTGCAAATGACTTGAAAATAGTTCCAAGCGTTAGAGAGCTTTCTTTGACACCAGGCTTGACATTTTTTTAGGTGGTACACAAAGTTCTGTAGGTCAGTTGAAATCATAATGCTTGCAAGGAAAAAAAAATTAAAATTGACTTCAAAGGACAACTCTGACACGGTCAATTAATAATTAAAACAGTCTTTTAATGAGCTATGCAATTACCTGTATGTCCCTGGAGATGATGGTTTATGGTATTATTGCAGTGCCCTTTCTTTAGTCATGGCGCATGACATTTGTAATTTAAAGCGGGCCAGACATTAAAGTGACAGAACTTTCATTAACCTTGTCTAAAGTTTGCTGATGACAAATGACTTATAAAACATGCTGTTGTCAAAATATACCACATATTTAAGTACCTTAAAAGTCCCATGAGCTCTGAGAAGCTGTGAGATTCAGAGAGAATCTAAGGCCACCAGTGTCCTCGGGAATTACCCACAGGAGCCTAGTGCCTGACATTATTTCTTTGTATTCAGGTAAGTGGTGCTTGCTTCACACAAGATCTCAGGGACTTTCTTGGCTGTCCCGTTCAGGTGAGTTTCTCATACCACATGACCAGATTCTGTCGAGCAGAGGCTTATAACTGTTGTATAATCTGGACTTGCATTGGCAAGTAAATTTGCAGTTTTATTGTTTTTATTTGGAACTATTATAGAAGTAATGTTTTGACTTTGGCTTTTCTGGTATAGGCTTTTTAAATTCTTGGCCATCTACTTCTGCTATGCTGGCTCTCTATCTCTCTTTCCCTCTTTCCTCTTCTTCCGCTCACCATCTCTGTCCCATAATCCATGTAGGAGCATCTTCTAATTTTGTATTCTTCTTCATACATTTGAAAGAACATTTGAAATGTTACCAAGGAAAATATTGCTGAATGAGACCTTTTGCAACAATAATAAATGTGTAGTAACTAACATGAAATGAGCAGGCATTATACGCTATACATTGATCTAAGAATGCAATTAAGAATACTTAATGATCATAGTATTCAGAGTTGATAGTAGTGTAGCCCCACACACAAATATAAAAACTAGGCACGGAAAGATTAAGTTCTTGGATGCTATTTCATAGCTTGCATGTGGGCAAGGACTCACATTGAAGACTGGCTCCCATCAGAAGTCTCGCTTCTAGCCACCAAGCAGTATGACCTCTCAGCTTTTTCAAAACAAATTGCAGTTATTTGCTACCTTTTTATTTTTCTACTGAATTACTAGTGATAGTCATTTCATCTTTGTATCATACAATATATCAGCACATAAAAGTATAGTAGCTAATGTACTAGCAAGTATAAATTTAATGTTCTAAATGAAAGTTTAGTATTTGGATTTCATTCAAGAGGTTATTAGTTAAAAGTATTAAACCTTTTAATCCAACTATGATAAGTCCTTCATATTTGCTACTGTTACTGCTATTTTTTGCTATTATATTTCCCACATTTAATATATTCTCATGTTCTATGTTCACTAGTAGTTCCCATGAAATTGACGATTACAATTTTTATAACATATTGTTTCTTTTATTCAAAATCCATGAATTTCTGTGAATATTATAGTATATTACAAAGTTACACTTCCACCCTACTGAAGATACTCCTTATGCTCATATTGCTGAGTAGTGCAGTTTCTGCATACTCACTTACGTGTTCTTTAGTTGAACTCTAACATCAGAGCGTACACAGAATACAAGATACAGCTCAATATACTACCACAAAAACATCTGAGTATCTGTTTTTCTGATTAAGAAACAGAACTTGGTCAGCACCCCCGAAGTTTCCCAGATGGCCTCTTAAAAGTACTACTCTTTTTTTCCTTCTCAAATATAACCTAGATTTGTAGTTTAATGCTCTAATTTTGTAGGTTTCTCTTTATGCTTTTTCTTTTGACATTTTTAAACTTCTTATTGAGGAAAATGTCAAACATACAAAAGCAGATAGAGTAGTATATTGACTCCTCGAGTTCCCATCACTCAACTTCAACAATTATTAACTCATGGCCACTGTTATTTCATCTATAATCTCATCCATCCCCCTCCCATGGATCATTTTAAAGGAAACCAGACATCCTATCATCTCCTTGGTAAAGATTTTAGTATATATTTCTTTTTTAAAAAATTAATTTTATTGAGAAAGAAACATCAGACTGTTTCAAAACAGGTTAGTAGGACAGTTACAATAATTAATACATTGTGTATTGTTGTCTTCGTAGTAGGTATTCATAGTACAAGATGCAGAAATGATATCTTGTCTAAACACTATTAGTACAAATCTTCATCATTGAACTAAGAGAAAACAGCTATATATCTATCCTATTTTGTATATACAGATATATATCACTACAAAATAGTCCTTCATTTATATCCCCCCTTTTTGTTTACTTTTGTCAGAGATGGGTATTCAAGATTTTAGTATATATTTCTAAAAAACAGGGACTCTTTAAAAAAAATAATCAAAAGTGTATTGTGTTTGTACCTAAGTAAATATTCATAGCTTTAGAACTAATTAATAGTATCCAGCCAGTATTCACATTTTCTAGTTTTATTATTATTTTGAAAAATATTTTTATTTATTTGAATCAAGAGCCAAATAAAGTCTATGAATTATAACTTGGTAAGTCAAGTTTCTTTTAACCTATAACTTCTGCTATAATCCTCTATGCCTTGAAGTTTATTTGTTCATGAAATTGGACTATTTGTCCCATAGTGTTTCCCACAATCTGATTTTGCTTATTGCATTCACAAGAAGTTGTTTAGTGTATTTCTTTATATCTTGGTTTCCTACAAACCAAATTACAAGTACAATACATAAGATTCAGCTTTAATTTTTTTTTTATTTTGAGGGAAGTAAGTGAAGGGCAAAAATGCTTTGTAGGTAGGCATGTGATGCTTGTGCCTTTTGCATTTGTGTGGTGTTATTTAACCATCTGAATATCTTCACTTAGATTCATTCTTTCAATAAAGCCTGAAAAATGATGATATTCTTATTTTTAATGTAAATAGAAACTTGCCCTTATAATCTCACTTATACATTTGCAGAAGACTAAGTGATCCTTTACTTACTTTTCAAAACAATCGCTTGATTCCTGGCATTCTCCAAAGCAATCATGCAGTTTTGTTTTCTTTTAGTTTTATATGTTTATCACTTTAACATCCACAGAGGATTGTTCTGGTACCTTCTGTAGATTCCCAAACCCATAATGCTCAAAGTTCCTTGTTAAAAGGCATCATATTTGCATATAAGCATGATGGTGAACCTTTTGAACTTTCTATAATACAAACATCCCACTGCATATAGCACCTGTCATAGATTCATCACCACTGGCATATAAGCTACACACTGTTAAAATATCTCTCCCATACTTTTTAAATGTCCTTTACATTGCCTAATGTAAATGTTATGTAAATTGTTTGTATACTGTATTGTTTCAGGTATAACAATTTATAAAGTCTATATATGTGCAGTAGAGATATAATTTTTCCCCAAATATTTTCAACTTACATTTGAAATATTTCCACCAATACAGAGAACCACTATATTTTAAGCTTGAAGTTTTAAATATACTTATGTTGGTTTTGTTTTGTTTTGTTTTGTTTTGTTTTTTTTTGCGCCGAATGCCTTCAAGGCATGACTGGCTGGCTTGTGCTGTGGGGATAGAACCACAGCAACCTGAGCCTGACTGCTTTGTTGAAGCAGCCACTTAAAGAACTGAGCTAAGGGGCAGGCCCCCCTATACTTATGTTTTAATCTGTTGCAATTATTATTTCTATTATGTTCTGATTATTTCTACTTTTTTTTTTAGTTTTCTTCATGTTTGTTCCTGAGGACTGTTCATATGACTCCAGAATTTTGATATCCTTATTTTCTGATTTCCTAGAATCATAGATGTATTGTGTTATTTTTGCCCCAGCTCTGGAATCAACTATTTGATTCCAAAGGAATTCCAAAGGAGCTCATTCCTTTTAGAGGGAAGTGCTGTTTAGAAGTGATGCTCTGGTCACAGGGCATGCACATTACTATGAGTGGGTCATTGTTTTAATATTGTTTTAGTATTCAGAGCTAAGAAATGCATTGTGATGTTGTCATAAAAGTAAAATGCATCGTAACTTCATCTTAACTCTTCCAAGTACAATTTAACACAACATGGTTCATTACTTAAAATCATACATTTGTATTTTTATTCATTCATTTCAAAAACTGATACCAACCCTGGAGATTCTCAAGCTGAGATACATCAGACACACACAGATATTCTTTCTGAAAATTAAAGCTTGGCATCTGAATTTTTAATGATTTTCACAGGTGATTCTGAGACTCACCAAAGCTTAAAAACCACTAATCTATTTCATGTTATAGCTATTTAAACTGTAATTCCCATTTCCTTCCAATAATCTCCCTTTGTTTGCTTGATTGACCATATTCTTGATGAGCCACCTTTCTTATTTCTTGTTTTACTCTCTGCTGTACATATTCAGTAGAAAAGCCTACAGGTATTCACTCCTGTGAAAAGCAAACTGCAGTTATCTGTGGCCATTTGGAATGCTAAAATACAGGTGAACCTCACAACTAAGGCTCTGCCTGAGGCCAGAGAGAAAATCCTCATTGCTTTGAGCAGTATGTCTGGTACTGGAGTAGATTTGCTCAAGGGCAACTCTGCATTTGATAAAATATCAGAGCAACTTATGTCCTTGTACCCTTGTTCCCTTTCTTTCCTCTTATGCAGAAATGTTAATTGACAATCAAAGGCCTACCAAGCGCACACCTGCATTCACAAGCCTTCGGGGCCCATCTTCAATACTTGTGTGGCTCCAGACCTGGTTTGGGTTATGCCTCCTTTCATCCATACTCACCAGAGAGTGCCAGTGTTTTCCTTGTTCATGTTTTTGCATTCAGAGTTTAAAGCTTGACTTTGGCTTGTCATGTGATTGTTTCTCTTTTAGAACATTATAAATCTGAATTGGTCCATCTAGCTTTTTAATTGATTTAGTGCTGATAACAGATCAAAGAATAGATAATCTGGAAATGACTATATCATAAGATCAGACCATGGTTAAACTTACGACTATATTGATTTTGATAATTCTTTAACTTCATTTAATATTAATTTAGCTTTTTTATGTGGTAAAAATCTGCAAACTTTCACATTTTATCACCATTCTTGAGAGCAAGGCAGAGTAACTGCTGTTATTCTCAATTTATGGTGCAAAACAGAATTTCAAAGCAGTTATTCAACTTCTGTGATTTAGGTCACACATCTTGTAAGTGGTAAAGCAAATACTCGGGCTTGATTCTTGGTGTTCTTTCTGTCATAAGGTATACCTCTTTAAGAAAAAGGGATTCAAAGTAGCTTCCAGTATTGCAGTACAAGTAAAATAATTTTAGGAAAGGTCAAAAACCAATTAGAAGAAGGAGTGAGAATCCTGCTAATGCCTGGGGTGGACTTAATTTTAGAGTTTGGAACTAAATTAAGCTTTGAGCTTTCTGTTAGCCAAGATATAAAGGAAAAACTTTGGCTCATGTAATACTTAACTGATTAAGGAAGGCACATGCATTTACACAGTATATAGACGTTTCTTTGGCACTGAATTCTGTGAAGAATATATTATGTGATCCTATTTAATGAAATTTGTAACAATGAATTATATTATCACTGGTGATTTTATATAATACTAATAAATAAACTTCAAATAGACATTTCTTGTATTTTTTTCAATTAACATCATGAAAATTCCTTGGCATTTTTACACACAAGATGCTAAAGTATGAAATATATGTTTAAGGGAAGTGTTATTCCATCAGGTTTTTATCTTGATTCAATATATAGTTTTTCATCTGTGTTTAAAGTGATTACATCTGTGTGTGTGTGTGTGTGTGTGTTATTGGGGACTGAACTCAGGGAATTGTGGTATACTGCATCCTTACCCCTTTTTAAATTTGAAACAGGGTCTTGCTGCCATGCTGAGTTGCCCAGACTAGGCGTGGACTTGGGTTTCTTCTGCCCTCAGTCTCCCAGAGTGCTGGGGTTATAGGTGTCCACCACCATGCCTGGTCTTAAGTGACTTTTCTTTTCTTTTCTTTTCTTTTCTTTTCTTTCTTTTCTTTCTTTTTCTGTATTTTAGGGAAGGGTCTCAGGGTATTCAGGGTCTCACTACTAGATCGGACTCCTAGTGATTCACCTGTTTACAGCCTCCCAAATGCTAGGATTGCAGTTGTTCGCCACCACCCCCAGTCTCAATCACCATCTCAGCGCACCCCGGGGGCAGGGCTGGCATGGCAGGCCCAGAGATCGAACCCCCAGCCCCTGTGCCTGCTTGCAGGCACTTTAATCCTCTGAGCTATTTTGCTGACCCCTGGGATTTCTTATATAAAAGATGTCATTGGGTCTTGATTTTTTTTTTCTTCCAGTCTGACAGTTTCTGCCTTTTAATTGAGTATTTACAGCATTTACTTTTAATGTGTTATCAGGTTAACTTATCAGTTTTATATGTCCCATCTGTTCTTTGTTCTTTCTTTTTCTGCATTTTTTTATATTGAGATACTGTTTACAATTGTAGTATATCTGCTCCTTAATAGGAGTAATGCTTTGTTTTAAATGACTATAACTTTTTACATATTCTAACTTACTAGAATCTCTTTGAGTATAACAGCTCCTCATATGTAATGTAATAACCTAGTATCTGTATGTAAAGCCTTTGTGCTACTTTTGGCCTACATTTTACTTTTACATAAGCTAAACATCCTATAATACATTATTATTATTGTATATTCAACTAATTATCTCTAAAATAATTGAATTAATATTTTTGAATATTTAGAAAACAGTACTTATATGTTTCCTATATAGAAAGTGTATTCGGAGCATGGCTTTATTCCTCTCTGTGTTTTCATATCTTTGTCTTGTATCTTTCTGCTTCTGCCTGGCGACATGCTTTACTATTTCTTGTTTGTACTGTGCATCCATTGGTAATGTACCAATACTTCTTTTATCTTCATTTTTTTTTTTATTGTTCTGCTGATAGGATAAATCTGGCTCCTGCAGTTCATGTTAGGGCAGAAAATAGAAGTCTTCATTAGTTTTAAACATAGGTTAAGTAGTGAGTGTTGAGTGGCTGAATGGGGATAACATTATTTATTCACTGTGGGAGTTTCTGACCCTTCCTTGAGTGGTATGTCAGGTGGGCAACTACAAAACCCAAGTTGGGGATGAAATTGTATCAGTTCACTTGTGCTGCCAAAACAAAACCAGAGACTAAATGTTTTATAACAGAAGTTCAGAAGTCCAAGAACAAAGTATGGAAAAGATCAGTTTCTGTCTGAGACTCCTAGCTTGTGGGAAGCCAGCATCTTGCTTGTGTTCAGATGATCTCTTTTTGGACATGCACACACAAGGGTGGGAACAGAAAACAGACTGTTTGATTTCTTCTTAGAAAGACGTTAATCCCTCGTGAGTCCCATCGCCAATGCCACCATACTGGGAGCTAGAGCTCTAACATACAAATTTTGGGGGAGATGTAAAAAAAACATTGAGTCAGTAACAACAGCCTCATGTTGTAGTTGAACTGCAGTGTTTTGTAAACCTGAATCTCCTTCCTTTAAAACTGTATAGTTTGAAGGGGGCTGGGGAGATAGCTCAGTAGAATAAGTGCTAGGTCCTGAGTTCAGTACCAGGTACTATCAAAAAACAACAAAACAAAAACAACTGTATAGTTCATGGTTAGGATCACAGAATCCTACACCTGCCCTCACCAATTTTCCACTCTTCTGGGAGGTTCCACTGTAATATAAGAAATATTTTAAGCATCATGATGCTAGAACCCTACCTGTACTTTCCTACAGAAACAATTTATATTCCTTAAATTCTTTTTAAGGTGCCAGGCACTTATTTTGTTCCAGTGGATTAAAGAGTAAAATTATCCGCTTGAATCAGGAACAACTTGAAGAGAGAGCTCAGGGCTACAAAGCCTGTGGGGATCTGCATTTATAAGGAGATGGCTTCAGCAAGGATAAGCCATATCTTAACATCTTAGTCTGAAGCAACAGATTTGTTGCAAAGAAAATGGAAGTGGATGAAAAAGTGCTACATCTTTTTTCTGTGTCACCATTTCAGAATTATGTATTGTAGCTTGGGCCTCTCCCCTTAGTTCATATGGGAAATTTTTTTTCCCTTCTTGATACTGTAGACAAGTGAAATCTATAGGACAATAATGAAATAAGAAATTTCACGTGAGTGAGGTGGTTGAGTTTTATTTGTCATTCATTTTGTGTACCTACAGTTATGCTTCTTTTGTCTCAGAGAGGTGGGGTTCCAATGTGCCATTAGCTTTGCTCAAAATTTTATTTGAAATCAGAATTTTGTATTTTAATTTACTATTTTTTAATATATTTTAAAATTTTTTTCTGCATACAAAATTCATTTACTATTTCATATACATCATATGCACACAGCCTCAAGCTGTAGTTAATACAATAGGTTTAATAATTTTGTATTTAATTTACTCTTAACACTTGTTAGCTATTTTTAAATACCTGAGATATTTTTCTTAGCTACAAAATTTATTGAAAATAAAATAATTGTCTCTGTTTAAGTAAAACAGTATATCTGTTAGGCTTCTTACAGCAAATAGGATTGTAAAATCTTACATGTCTATTTTGTATTAGTTACTTTATTTAACTGACTATTCCAATAGAATTCCAGGATGATTTAAAAATAAAACAATAGTGTCTGATGTTTTTCTCATTTTTGCCCCAAAGTTCCAAAGAAGTTGTCATAGGGAATTCATGCTTGAATTGTGAAAATGATCTTGTAGTGGCAGCTTCCCAGTGAATTTGGGGTGTTGCATGCCTTTTAGTTTTCCTATATGTATATGCAAGACAACCTGCTGCCCTACAATAATTCCTTGGTGCCTTTTGTAAGGGAGAGGCCTGACTAACAAATTGTAATGGCTTACCTAATTTTTTTAAAGAAAAGGTTCTCACTGATAGAGAGGGAGTAGTTCTAAAAGGCCTAAGAAGACTTTTTGTCTTCTAGACCTACGGTACCAAGCAGGGTAGACCTCAACCCCTTGTGACTGTTTTAGGTTGGAGCTACTAACAGTTTGGTTCCTCAGTGGTGCTAATCATGTCACAAGCGGTCGGTAGCTACAGGTATCAGTGGCCACATGCTGGACAGCACAGATGTAAAACATTCATCCCCTACTTCGCCGAATGATGCTCAGTAGCTCAGTCTACGCTAGATTTGGTCATTCTGATTCATTTTCTCCCAAATGTGGTTGCTTTGTAGTGGCTTCAGCGTTAGGGTCATACTAACCACAGGATGAATGGGAAAAGCAAAACACAAACAAAAGCCATCTAGGAGAAAAATTACAGTGTGATATTGATGTGTTCTTGTCACTATTTGCTCCTCTTATGTTAGAATTTTCATACCAAATTATTATCCCTTAAAAAAGACATTATTATGTGTATTCAGCTTTTTACAAAGACTCTTATATTACAGATCAGTCTTTCGTTTGCTGTAGTTTGAGCATCAAAATGGGTCTCATGATTTCTTATGGTGCTTAAAGAAGTCACTTGTGAAAATCTGATTTAAAAAGACAGAAATTTAACATAAACTTGGTAATTTTGTCATGACCTCACAATTACATGTGCTGGGCATTTTGGCAAAGAAGCCTTTTTAGAACAGATAAAACCACACCAGGAATGTCTTTGCTATGGAGGTGACAATTATGCACCTGCAGGATGTGTGATACGCTTTCTTGCCTTCAGTAAATTTGTACCTGTGTTAAATGTGTCATTTTAAAAGTGCTGTACTACACTCTGGACGGGAAGATGATTTGCTCAAGAAAGTATCATAAAAAAGTGACTGTGCTGACAGTAAAGACCCTTTTGTGCTTATGCTGTTGTTCATAATGAAATTGGAGAAGAAAGAAAATAAAGCACTCTTTGAAATTAAATATACTGTATAATAATATAAAGTGAGTTATATGAACATGTGCATGTAACTAAGGAAAGGCAATACTGTACCTAAGCACCAATTTCATTTTCACTCTTCTAAGCTAATACCAATGATTTCTTTTTTTAGAAACCTTACATTTTGTAGGAATCATCTCATGTGAAAAATGGGGGTTTTCTTTTATGTAGGACAGTATATATGTGTATTTTTGGTTACTTTACTGAACTTTTCCCCAAGGAATCCTTAGAGCTTGCAGAGGAGGAGGGTGATTAAAATTTATTAAACTTCAGAAAATTAAATTAGAAGATAGCTGTATCATCTCTTATAATTATGTTAAAATATATAAAATTTATACATATATAGGTGTGCTAAAATTGTACCAAAAAGTCTGGAAAGAAGTACAATAAAATGTTCAGAGTCATTGACTTTGGGCAATGGGATTCATATGAGTTCTTTGTTTCTTTTATTCTTTTCTGTTTCATTTTCTATAATGAATATGCATTATTTTTATAATTAGAATAAAAAGAAAAGTGATCACTTAAAAAGAGCATGTTGAGGAGAATTCTCGATTTGATTTATAGGTTCACATTTTATAGGTTAACTCAAATGAATGGGAAGGAGCGTCTTACACAAAGACTAATTCCATGTGGGCATTGGATAAGAGAAAATGTAGTGTCTAACCAGCACATCTTCCTTGCTTTTTCATCTCTAACAATAGCCTGAATGCCATTAAGAAGATAAGTCTTAGAAATTCTTAGGTAAATTATTCAGATTTCTGTTTCCTTCAACATACATGGGTAACACTGAATGGTCCATCCAAAGTCTGAAGTATTCCAAAGTTTCACCATCATAATACCCTGTAAAACAGTTTATAAAAGTGTTTGGCACTTTTCGCCCTTTTTTTTTTTGTTAATTCCTAGTGAAATACTGTATAAAGGTTATGTGGGGATAAAGTTAATTAGGGTCATTTTTTGTTTTTCATTTACATGATGTTAAGTGAGGTTATATATTTCAAATTTGTACTCTTACTTTTTTTTTTTTTGGTGGTACAAGGAATCAAACTTGGGACCTTGTGGTTGCCAGGCAGGCCCTGATGCTGCAGAGCTATCTCCCTGGCCCCTGTACTCTACTTAAATACCTTAAGAAAACTTTTTTTTTCTTTTCTCTTTTTTATCCCCTACTTCCTTGGCAAGTTGCTTTAGCCTGTGTAGAGGAAATGTATATTCTAGGGAATTGGAACACAGATCTATTCTGGGGTACAGTATTTTTCATTTCTCTTTCGGTACCACTTGTTACATTACATAGACTTGACAGACTCAGTGACAAAGGGACTTATTCTTTGTTTATTATGAGTGAAAGAAAAACGTTAGAAACTCTTCATTTAGAAGAATTTCTGAGATATCCGGGGGGATATGAGCCCCCAGAGACTAAAAGAGCAACCGTCTTTACCACCCTATGATTACCTGTGTGCAAAATGCACTACCTGTTGCTTTGGACATCTCTTGACGCTAAGTAACTATGCATTTTGTATTTTTGCATGTCAGAATCTTAGCCAGAGGAATTAAAAATAAATATTTAAGTAGGTTCCTGACTTTTCCTATCAAGGAGGTGCCGAGATAGGCAATTTGCTTAGCAAGTCTTTTTGTTCGCCTGTTTTGTGCTGCAGAGAATGTGATGTTTGCTTCTGGAGATTCCAAATGTGCACGTATTATGTGATCAGAGCAGAGTATAGAAAGTGCCAGTGCTGTCTGTGGAGGTTTAGATGGTAACATGTGACCCTAGTGACAGAATAAATGTGCCCCAGCAAAGAGAAGCCATTCCTCTGGGTGGAAGTACTACCACACAGTGGGCAGATTAATCTGGCAGAGCGATGGCAGCAGCCTTCACACATGGAGCCTACTCTGTGCTCCCACAAATGCCAGATCAGCAGACAGCTGCGCAGATGTGAATTGTGACTGGTGTGGGACACTTGGGTCAAATCTTCCCATATTAGTGAGACTGAACTTCTAGGTGCTGTTGTCCTGAAAATTGATTCTGACCTTAAGCACTATAGGCATTTTAGAATTTTTTGTTTGGTATTTTGAAAATCCTCATAAATTGGGCTCCCAAGAAAAGATTTCTTTTGCTACAGTGATCACTCCTTAGGTAATAATATGAAGTAATTAAAAAGCTATTGTAGATGTTGTCTTGTCAGTTTGATTGATGCCGGTAGTTGCTTAATCAAAAAAGTCGTAACAAAATATATCTTTCCTTTTCATTTAGCATATTATTTATATACGTGCATCTTTTTTTTTTATTTTCCAATATCTGATGTTAGAACAAAACAGAGTTGAAATTCCATTTCATCTTTATTGTATAAACCAGGCCCACAATGCTGATATTTATGATTTCAAATATTTACATCTCTAAATTGGCATAGTAATTTAAAGATATTGTGAAATAGTTTAAAAGTTCGAACCTTTCACTGATTTTCCCCCAAACCTTTGTAGTTATCTAAACTATATCTGATTCTATCATTTTCATGACTCAGTTTTTATGAATGCATTCAGATATTCTGATTAATTTTAATAGAGACAACAAATCTCTTTTTACCCTCACATTTTACTGGTTTACTTGGTATCACCTGTTTATACACTAATTAATATTTGGAATTACATTAATAAACTCAAGTGGAATGAAGAGGTAGGGAACAAACCCAGTGAACATGTAAACATGTGACTCAACAAGTAAGACTAAACATGCCTGAGCCTGAGAGAGATGCCCACTAGTATCTTAATTCAAAATACTCTGGCTATCAGTTAACAAATTTTACAGAGAGAATGAAAATATTGTTGAATTAAGCCTGTTGTGTTTTTTGGTAAACATTTGTAAATAGCAATAGATTAAAACTGATAAAAAATTTAATTTTTATCATCATTATCCTTCCTCTTTCCCAAATAGAAAAAGCCAGATAAAATAATGAAATCTATTGAATGAGGTTCATACCAACATTGGTATAAGTTCTAAATAGTCTGACTTACCACTTAATGTACTTATTGTGTATATGGTATAAGAATTGACTGGCTTGAGATGCTGCTTAAAATGTTTGAGAGATGAGCATAGTATGGTGCCAGATGTGAAATAAAATGGGAGAGGTGGAAACATCAGCCATTTAGATGTAGCATTGACAGGGATAGAGTCTAGAAATGTGTGGGTATCTATAGACTATATCAGAAATGTAAAATTACTAGAAGTAGATCTAGTCCCACCAAAAAGTTCAGTAAAAGGGCTCTCTCATTTTCACTCTTAATGCTGTGTGTTTTTTCCCCCTGCTAGAGCAAATGCGTGGAGACTTTTATCTGGTGACATTTATTGCCATGATAAATGTGTGCTCTATACCAGACCAAGTCTAGTGCAGGTGTTTCCATTGGAAATAAGGGGAAGGAGTTAATTGAAGCTAATATTTATTTGAGAGAGAGAGAGAGGAAAAAGAGAAGAGGAGGGGAGAAGAATGGAGGGGAGGCGAGTATGCTAATTGAGAACATTTCATGTATAAGAGAAACTGAAAGATGAATATCAATGTAAATGTTAGGAACATATTTGAAAGGACAAACAGGTCTCATTACCTGAATAAGAATAAACATACCTTAAATTTCATGGAGAAGCAATACACATATTTTCAAAATTATGCAATGCCTTCCCAAGGTCATTTGATACCAACCCCAATGCAAGCAATAGATTAGTCCAAGAATCTTAGCCTTTCCCATTAGAGAATGAAGATGTTTGTCAGCCCTCCTAGTTGAACTGATGATCAGTGGACCTTGAATCTAAGGAAATAAATTTCTGTTTATCTTAACCCATCTCTGTTGTACCTTTGCATGCTTTCATCTTGTTCTTTCCATTATTAACTTATTCATCGAGATTGCTGCTTAAATTACCCCCAAACAGACTTACAAACAAACAAATCTATCACTGTCCAGTTTCTGAATCCTTCTTTCTTGTAAGCAGAGAAGGAACTATTTTCTTTAATACTGAAAAGAAATTACCTGGAGCACCCTGAATAAACCTTGTTCCATAAATTCACAGACGCAGTAGAGTTTAGAGGGTTCAGACATTCAGAGGCAAGCAGTCAACTGTCAAAATGTGATAGAAGATGATAATAATGACCTCCATTTAAGGTCAGTGGCGCTTGAACACTTGAGAAATATGGGCGCTAGCTGTGCCACATCCTGCTGCATGTGGAAATGGTGCCAGGTTTGCTCTGTTGGGTAAGAAGAAATTGGAGTGTCATGACAAGAGGTTAAGATGTGTGCGTCCCTTGGCTCATACAATTGATTCTCAATGAAAGATTTATGTGAACTGGGTAAATCTGTATGATTTTTCTGTTGGTAGAGATCTAGAATCAATGAATGATATAAACTTGAAGTTCAGATACATTAGCAAATAGGGAGAGCTTTACTTTATATTCCCTGTCACCTAAAACCTCAGTAGGAACTTGATTGTTGGATGAAAGAGAAACTAAACAGGTTTTCTGGGTAGATGTCTAGAAGCATTCATGTCTCCTTCAGATTTGCAAAAATAATGTTACTGGTACACATTTTACCAGTGAAGATTACTTTCTTTAGGGTTATAAGTAGAAGAATACTCAGTGACCTCATAGCTTTATTGATATTTATTTGTAAAGCAGGATTATGTAATGTCTTATCTCCTTGCTTTTAATCATTCGTTGTTAAAAGGGCCTGAGCCATCTGTCTCTGCTGAAATCCGCCTAGATATGAACAACTGTATAATAGAGATACTAAAACAAACTTTAATGATTTGTTCTATTATTCTGCAGCCTTTTCCCTAAAGAAAATTTTAAGTAAGTTTCCTACCAACTAACCTATAAACTTGTTTGTTAATTAGAACTTTTTGTTGACTAGATCTCAATATTCTTGAGACCTTGGGGAATTGTCACTATCTTTTTTCTTAAAGATAGAAAGGAGGAAACTGTGTCAAGTTTAAAGGTTAAGACATATTACTGTTAGGTTTCTGATATCAAGGTATAGTCTTCTGAGAATGAACATGCCAAATGGCTAATGTCAGGACTGGGGATATAGCTCAGTGGCATATGCGCCTGCCTGGCAAGATTCTTAGGCAATTCTGCTTTATCTATCGTCTTATGATATAGGCATTGTTAACCTCAGTGAAGAATTTATTACAAACCATTATTAGAAGTTGGTTTTGGATAGTATTATTCTACCTGTAAATAGACAGACTATCCATATCCAAACTCAGTCAAAGAATAAGGAAGAATAAGGTTTGGGTGTGAGATTCTGGGCCATGCTTGTCCGTTTGCAAATGTCCTGCATGGACATGCGCACAATTGAAGGCACTGTATGAATTTTGCTTCTTCATTCTTAGAACAGCTTCCTTCTCCAACAGGGATAAAATACACTCAAGAACAATAAGCAGTCATAAATAATGGCTTGCATGCATCATTCAAGGTCAGCTTCAACAAGACACCGGTTACTTTCTGTATCCAGAGGCTGTGGTGCTTAGTCTGCCGTGGGCCTCTTACAGGGCTAAAGGAACTGCATAGTTGCAGGTAGAGCCTGCGTTGAACACTGATTTCCTTTATGGATTATAGATTAACTGAGCTCCCCTTAATTATTTACTACTGACTTCTCTGTGGCAGGAACAGGCACCCAGCTTTTTGTGTCCTAAAATCTGTCAGTGGATGTAGTTTTAAAATGATGATTTGTTAATGAGATTTCACAAATACTAGATAGGGATGGTAATTTAGTGTTGTATGTTATATGAGTGATCTTGTCTCCCTTTAGGGTGCTTTTTTGTCTTGCTGTTTCTTTAGCAATCTCTTCCGCATCATCCTGCATACTTTTTAGCTGAATTTCCAATAAAAAAGTAGGTTACCACCAGAATGTATAAAGAACTCAAAAAAACAGACCTCCCAAATTTAAAGACTGAATCTAAAAATGAACACCTGAGATGAATACACACTTCTCAGATGAAATACAAACAATAAATAAATATTTGAAAAAATGTCCATCATCACTGGTCATTTGAGAGGTACAAATTAAAACAACAATGAGATTCCATCTCACCCGCGAAGGAATGGCTGTCATCAAGAAATCAGCCAATAACAAATGCTGGAGCAGCCGTGAGGAAAAAGGAACCCTTCTCCATTGTTGGTGGGAGTGTAGACTGGTACTACTGTGGATATCAGTGAGGCGATTCCTCAAAACCCTAGGATTGGAGGTCCCATTTGATGTACTTAGGCTTTTGGGTATCTTCTCAGAAGAATTAAAAACATTATACCACAGTGATATATAGATGCACTCATGTTTATTGCAGCATAATTCATAATAGCTAGAACTCAGAAACAATCCAAATGCCCACCAGCTGAGGGAATAGGTGGAAAAAATGTCTATGCCATGGAGTAATGCTCAGCCATGAAGAAGGATAAACTGGAGACTTTTATAGGTCAGTAGATGCAACTCAAGACTGTACTCGTATGTGAAATCAGCCAGATTCACATGTAAACTTAATGCCGTTTCCCTAATGTGAGAAGCTGAAAGAGTAAATACGATCGGAAATGTACAGTGGATACTGTAAATAGGGAAGAATCTATTCAGAAGGGAAAATAAATTGGGATGGGAAAAGGAGAAGCGAGGGGAAAAGAATATATAGAAGATATACTACAAATTTCTCTTAGTTCATTGAAAAGGAAGGTTTGTGCTTATATTGCCTAGAAAATTAAATGCCCATATCTTGTACTCTGAGTGACTAAAGATATTAATATGCAATGTGTTAACCAGTATCACTCTATTATCTTGTTTCGAAATTGTGTTTTTTTAAGTAAAGAGTAGGGCATTCTTAAACATATATGGAAAACAGTATTTTAAGGATCCTTAGACAAAAATGTAAAGTTTAGGTTAAATGAAACATAATGTGTGATTGACAAATAAGGTGTTTTAAATTTATAAAAAAGATTTATTTCAGTAAAAGACAAATTGGCATTAATCCCTCTTAAAATATCCCCCTTGGTTTGAACACACTTAAGAGTCTCTTCATCTGCGCTGCTGTGGACGCCTTGGTGTCCTGAATGTCTCAAAACATTGACTTTTCACAATCCTTTGCACTTTGGGGAAGAGCCAGAGGTTGTGTGCTGCCAGCTCCAGCGCTTAAGGTGGAGGAGGCTGCACGGTAGTGCTTTGTGACCCTGCCTTTCTGTCAGATGGGTGGCATGCAGCAGCGGCATTCACCATATATCTGATCCCACCTGTAAGGACACCTGCAACAGAGGACTTCCAGAACTGCCTCAGAGAGTGACAAGAAAGACGTTCAAAGTGTGTGTGTGGAGGAATGTTTTGAGAGGAGCTAAACATAGCATCATACACCATACATTTTTAAAATTTAAATATTTACTATATTTTTAATCGCACCTCATAAGTACCTGGCAACCTACTACCTGTGTACTCATTAAATGTTATCGATGACTTTGAGGAATGCATATGTATCAAGGCAGATTCATCTTTTCAACTAAAACCTAAAAAACAGAGAAAAAATTCTTGCTGAATGTTGAGAGTAAGCGACAGGATCCCAGGGAGATTTTAAAGCGTAACAACCTTTGGAAGGGGCTCAAGGTCAGAACTGTCACTCTTTAAAAACATGTAAACTGCTTTCCAGGTGCTTTGACTTTGCCCTAAGATTGAAGCCTCGTTGTTGTGCAGGGGTTCTGCTGACAGCGGGGCTGCAGGAGTACAGCTCCCTTTCCATGCATCAGCACAAGCAGAGCTTACAGTGCTGCTTGTGGCCTTTAGGATTTAGTCATGGAATGTAAGGAATTTTCAACAGGAAATGTATCTGCTTTGAAATATTTTCATCTGCAGCAGTTGCTTAACCTGCATGCCTTTTAAGTGTCAGCATTTAATTTTTGGATTTCATCTCAAATATGTACCCGACCCCCCAACCCCGTCCCCATTACCCATATGACGCTATTTGTGTACAGGCCCTGTTACCATTAATAATCATGTAAGCACAGTTAGCAGGTTTTGATAAATGCTTCATTTCTTCTATGCTTAAGCACATAAAACTCTTATCAGCAGTATAATCTAATTCCACTGTACGTTTTGGGTTACGATGCAGTCACAAAGTCAGCAAAAAGTCCAGGTTGCTGTTAGGTAGCTCATTTGTATTGTAGTTATATGAGCTGACTGCTTTTAGAATCTTCAATAACAAATACAGTATCGGTGCTAACTTTTGGATCTGTGATCTAAGCAATTGTCCAAATAGCTGTTAAATTATTTTATTTCCATAAAAAGGCTTATATTGTCCTGTTCTATGTGATTAGTGTTCTCAGCCAGTTGATGGCAGAATTTCACCTAACGGTACCTGAAACATATAATAATAGGGGTACAATGAATGGATCATTGTGGTTGTTACTGGGGGCTCTCAGAAATATATGTGCACAAAGCAAAGAACACCTAGGAATGGGCTACTGTGAGAATAATTGAGTAACATTGGGAAAAGCTTTATTATGTCAGGTTTTACTTATGTTTTTGTAGACCTCAAACTGTATCCTATTAGTATTTATTTTATAGGAGTATTTGCATGTGGTATTTTCTTACATTTAAACTGATCAAATTTAATAATATTCAGCAAAGTTTGAGCTGGAACAATCTTTTTTTCTTTATGCATTTAGTACAGGGTCTCATTACACAACTCAGACTTGTAGTGATCCTCCTGTTTTCAGCCTTCCCAATGCTGGGATTGCAGGTGTGCTCCTGCACTCAATCACTGGCTCAGCTTGCCTGGGGGTGGTGCTGGGGATCGAACCCTGGTCCCTACACTTGCCTAAGCAGGCGCTTAGTCTGCTGAGCTATCTCACCGGCCCAGAGCTGGAACAATGTTACCTAATTGGTCCTTTAAAAACCCTCGTTTGCTGTCAGACACAGAGTGGACATTTAGTAAATATTCATTAGCCCATTCAGTCCCTGTGAACACATGAATGTGTGGTTGTATGACTTACGGTAGTGTCTCGATGTCATCCCAATGCCTCATGCAGTCAGAGGTGGGGATTTTTCAGAGATGGTTGAATCCAGAGTGTGTGATTGATTCGTGATGCAATGCTAGGATGGAAAAGTAGGTGCTTATAAATCAGTACACTGGTAGGTTTGGCACCTCCCTAATCCTGGTAGCCTGGATCAAATATAAGGGACAGAAAGAGGCTTGTCAGGTTCCTTGATGCTTGCTTTGCTATCTTCTGCCCACCATGAGCTGCTTTTCCTCTGCTATGCCTGTCTGCCATGCCACCCTGGCTTGGAGCCAGCTAATTATTAGAGCCACTGAAACCTCTGTGAGCTAAATAAACCTTTCCCCTTGAACTTTAGGTATTGGGTATTTTGTCTCAGCAATGAGAGAAAAATCAGTGAGACAATGACTCATTAAAAATGTAGATACACTGTAATCAAGGGAAGGACTCACTTTTCTAAGGACATTTCATTCTTTTTCTTAACTTTTTACAAATCCCGAATATCTTCATCTAACCAAATATTAGCTGTACTTTAGAAAAAATACAGAAGTTTATTTATTTTTATTTTTTATATTTTATTTTATTTTTTGTATTTTAGAGAAGGGTCTACAGGGTGTTCAGAGTCTCATTACTAGATCAGACTCGTGATCCGGCTGTAAACAGACTCCCAGGAGCTGAGATTACAGGCACACGCCACCACACCCGTTCTCAATTGTGGTCTCAGCATGCCCCGGCGGTGGGGCCAGCATGGCAGGCCTGGGGATTGAATCCCCGGCCCCTGTGCCTGCTTGCAGGCAATTTAATCCACTGAGCTATTTGGCCGGCCCTCTAAGGACACTTCTAATTTGACCTTGTCATATCTTTGTCTTGGTCTGGCCTTCTTTTAAGGGTATTACTTTCATGGCTAGGCTTCTGAAGTTCTAACTCTGTGCTTGCTGTTTAAAAATATGGTAGCTCCTTGGTTTATTAGACTAGTTAGAATATAAGAAATTTAATATTGAAATAAAAAATAAGTTTACATTCTGTTCTTACATCCTGGAACTACCTACTTCTTAATCTGGTCAAAGGAATTGCTCTCCTTGCCATCTATCCTGGCTCTCTCAGAAGCCCTGCTTTGAGCAGTATACTTGGCCACTCAGTCTCTGTAGGAACAAAATTTTAGATTCTTGGATATCTGTAGAACAGTTTCTCAAACATTTTCCATCTTCTGACAAGCCACCCAGATGTGTTAAAACGTAATGCATATATATATAAAGCCATCTTGAGAGTCTGCTTTTATGATGGATTGAAGATTACTCATCTTGGTTTTGTTTGCTTGACATGGAAAGTACATAACATTTATCTTTATGTTCAGACAATAAAAGTAATGATTGGTGCACAATGCTCAGTGGGAGTGTGAAGCAGTGAATAAACAGGAAATAGCGTTTAGCATAATGTATTTGTGAAGGAAATTCTTGGAAAAATGGCTAACTTTGTATTTGTGTAAAGTTTAACTGGAAAGATGATGTTGGAAAGAAAAGTTACAGGTTTGTATATAGTAACTAGGTGATGGTGTGGCGCTCTGCATTTTAAAATTATTAATGTAACATTGGTGCATCTCAAAAAATAATTATGTTGAATGATATAAGCCAGATGAAAGAGTACCTAATGCATGATTCCATTTCTAAAGGAATTTTACATTTTAAAAATGCAAAATCAAGTATCGTAAGAGAAGGCAGATCAGTGACCATTTGAGAGATGGTGGAGGAGGGGTAGTATAAGAATGAAGTATTATAGATGAGTACCAGAAACAAAAGAGATGGAGACTTTCATCGTGTTGATGTTTTTACAATTATATACAAATCAAAATTATTAAACTACCCACCTTATGTCAAGTTCATAATATCAGTTGTACTCAGCAAAGCTGTTACCTGTGGGTGACATGTACCATGTTATGCTTAGAGTCTGTCTCTTATCCTAGCCTATGAGCTCCAAGAAAACAGACACTTTTTTTCTAAATCCTTATCAAATAAGTTGAATGAATAAATGGATACACTATTCAGTGAAAGCACAGTTATTATTTCCTGAGCACTTCTTTGGGCCAAACATTGTGCTAATAAAATAATATTTTATGAATCTTCACAACCTCTTTTGTTTTTTGTTTTGGCGGTACTACTGGGGATTGAACTCAGGACCTTGAGCTTACCAGGCAAGTGCTTATATGCTGCTGAGTTGTATCCCCAGCCCCTTCACAATGATTTTTGAGGACAATCTTAATATCTCCATTTCATACTACACAAAAGGAAAACAAAACTTAGAGCAGTTCAATAACATTTCTTAAACCACTGTGTAATCAGTGGAGAGAATGCTAGAATTAAGGCTGAGACCCATTAGTATTCTTTATGGCCTCTGTGAAAGGGACTTTTATGAAGTCATGACAGGGAAATTTGCAAGAGTCTACAATTCAGTTCCTAGCACCCCTCTTTCAAAAGAAGAAGAATTTTCAGTAAACATTTAAAAGTTAATGAGTGAACCCAGTTCTTAGTCTTGGAGAAAATTCTTTTTTTTTTTTTTTTTTTGCAGAACCAGGAATTGAACTCAGGCCCTTGTGTTTGCCAGGGAAGCGCTTATTCTACTAAGCCATCTCCCCGGCCCTGAGAAAATCCCTTTTTTCTTTTTCTAATATTTTCAAAAATATTTATTTATTTAGTTATTTGGTACAGGGTGTCAATACGCAGCCAGTAGGGCATGTGGTACCAGGGACCGAACCCTGGTCCTTGCACTTGCCAGACAGACATTTAGAACACTGAGCTATCTCCCCAGCCTGAGAAGTGTTTTCCTTTTGCTTACTTTCCAGTTACAAGTAGATCAGAGTTGCTGCATCCTTCGTTCCTTTGTTTCTGTTGCATTTTAAGGAGTGTGGGTTTCGGCCAGCAATCCAGCCCCAGCTTCTGGAAACCCCGAGGCTATTTCTTCTCCATTGTTACCTTTGAGATTTTTTGCCAGGAAGGGGGTGAAAAATAGTATGTATTTAAATTTTCTTCACAGTTGCATAGTTTGTTAGTTCTTCTAAATACCAGTTGATTTTTATAGGCCATATTAAAATTTGAAAAAGGGATTACAATATTTGTATTGTAATATTATAACACAGTTGGAATACACTTTTCTCCTCCTTTTGGTTATAATACCATCTTGTAAAGAATTGTAGAGTACAAAGAATATTTGCCTTTCTGCAAGTAATACTTCTATATTTTCTCCAGACAGCTGAGGTTTTCTTATAAACTTTTTCTACCATAAGTTATATGTGTGTTTATGAGAGAGAGACAGAGAGACAGCAAGGGAGGGAAGGAGATCAGAAGAGACAGAGAGGGATTATCACACATTAAATTTGCAATCATTGGTTAGAGTTTTGAGTTTAGCTCAACAGTAGTGGATCCAAATTATTTCTCACATACTATTAGATAAGAGGTCATGTTGTGATTTATATGGACTGTTATTTAAGTGCTTCTTTAAAAATAACTTAGGACATTTTATAGCTGTTTTAAAAATCCGTTCTTGAGATCATAATGGTAAGTGAAACAAATTAGACATGCAAGCGTAAATATCACATGATTTCTCTTACATGAGAATCTCACAATATAAGTAAAGAGCAAAACAAAAGACAGGTAATAGGAAGTAGGGAGACAGATCTTCCTCAAATGGAAAGGAGATTAAGAAATGGAAGGAGGGAGGGAAGGGGAGGGGGTGAGAAAAACAGTACGTGCTGTGTGCCTGTCTATCTCCACTGACGGAATGTAAACATTATACCGTATGCTGCAAATGTACACTCATAAAAATGAATTTGGAAATCCTTCTAAGGCAATGGAATATACCAGTGATTTTTATTAGCCTCACCATTCATTAATGGGCTTTCTCTTCTTTGTTCATTTATTGAGTCAAAAGTCATTAAGGCCACGCTGTGCACTGTGTCTCTGGTACATGCTGACAGTGGCCCATGAGGAATATTCATAAAGGGCATCTGCTTCAGTGGCAGAAAATTGGCCTTTATTCCAATAGTTTTGCTTTTGGAAATCATTGATATATTATAACTATTAATACTTTAAAAACCTTAATATTTGTTTGTCCGTTCTGCCAAAATCATAGGTTATTTTAAACAAAATTATGTGACCTTACTGCCCTTGTTCTTAGTGTAAAAGTAGGCTAGTAACTTCTTATCTGATTTGCGTTACATTATAAATAATGTGCTTTAGAAAGAGAGTAATAACATGCATAAAGGATAAGAGAACAATTCAGTGAGCAGCCCACTGTCACACCCCCATCCCATCTCTGTGTGTGTGGATGTGTGTGTGTGATTTGAAGTTGAACTAAATTTGTTTAGTTTTTGATTTGTAGGTACTTTGCCAGTAACTTGATTTCTCTTGAGATGACTTTTGAATTAATTATTTTCTTATCTTTACATTCTGGGTTGAAACTGCTGAAGGTTTTGAGTTTTGGAGTTTGATAATTTCTATTAATGTCATTCTAGCAAATTAAACATCTCTGAGATACAGAGGAGTGTTACTGTTCAAGTTCCAGAGAAAGGGCCATGAGCAGGATTTCTCTTGACTGGCGTAGGGGGAGGATATGATAGAGATGTTTAGGGCAATCCTTTCTGCAATGTATTGGTGATGAATAAAACAAATGCATAATATCTTATAATTAAGCTAATGATTGCTAATTTGTGGAGAGTCCTTTTTAATGATATGGAGGAGTACTCTGGAGACAGGTGGTTATCCTTAATTTAAATATTATATGATAACTCCTAGTTATTATAGTTGTTTATAGTATGGAGAGAGTTTCGTCCACATACTCCACATACTCTAGCTTTTTCCATATGACCTCCCTATTATTCTTTAGCACTACATCACCACGCACTTATCACACCCCCTGCAGATCCCCTCAAATCAAGGACTATGTTAAGTTTATATCTTCGTTGGCCAACTCCCTGGAATGGGCCATCACCAGGAAGGTTTTGAGTTTTGGAGTTTGATAATTTCTGTTAATGTCATTCTAGCAAATTAAACATTTCTGAGATACAGGCCATCACTCAGCAACCCCTTCTATCTCTTGTTTCTTCTTCCCCATACTGCTTTTGATTTCCACATCTTGAGAAAGTTAGGGTTGTATAGGTGGAAACAGATTGATTGTGCCTGCACTTTGGACAGATCTAGGTCTGCATACTACTTTAGCCTCTTATTAGCTGTGTGACCTTGGGGAAAATACAGTTTTTTTCCTATGTCTTATTTTTTTAATTTTTGGGTGGTTGTGGGGATTATACCCAGAGCCTTGTGCAAGCTTAGTATTCACTCTATCTCTGAGCTATACCCCACCCCCAATTTCTTCATTGAAAAGCTTGAAGAGTCATGTTTATTGAATTATGAGAACTAATCAAAATAATGACCAACATGATGATTGGGGCATAGTCGATCCTTCTCCTAGGGTAGCTTCCTCATAATTTTAATCAATCTACACTATTAGTAATTTTTCAAACTCCTTCTTCATACTAGATTACTATAATAGCCTCTTAACTACTTTTCCTGACTTTCTAAAGTCACTTCTGCTTTCAGGTCAGCTTAGATATTGCTTCCTGATTAAATATTTATAAAATATTTACTGTGAGCTAGACACTAGATTTTTTCTGTCTTGTGTTTTAAAACAAATAAATACCCCATTGTTGTAGCCAGTGGTTTACAAGGGAATAGATTAGATACAGGACCCGCATAGATTTACAGAAGTATTTTATAATATTCACCCAAAATGTCAAATGCAGAGGAGTGCAGAATATCTGCTTGCATGCTGGGGCCTGAAGAATCCAGCCTAGGGCCTGGGTCTACTGGCAATGTCCTGCGTGATCCCAGCTGATGGCATAGAGCCCACTGCAGTGACTCACCCAAGTCTACATCAAGGATCTGCACAAGGAAGAACCAAAGGCAGTGGTGAAAGCTAGAAAGTCTGTGGTGGCAGGCTGAAGGATCTGTGCCTCCAGGCTGAGGGATGTGCCCTGGAGTCAGGAAGCAGTGGAAGTCAGAGGAAGGTAAAGACAGGAGCTCACCAGAGGAGGACAGCAACCATCGCCGATGATGGCGAGGACCCGAGCTCTTCCTCCAAGGAAGACAACCAAGTTTATATCAGGAAAACCAGCCACAGCAAGCTTCTCCAGGAAACTCAACAACATACAATCTTCCCCTGTAGTTCTCCTTTTATGCCCTTGGCAACAATGCTCAGGTGGGTCTTCCACAACCAGGACCATGCTGACTTAAATGTGAGGAACTGAGATGGACTACCAGATATTCAGGAAGTCAAGCTGTGCTCACCAATCACCTCTAACCACTTACCTCCCTCTTTTCCTAATGTGGGAAAGAGCAGAATGTGATCTGGTCCCCTGGGTTCCAAGGCTGAGAGAGAGCTCTATGCAAAGCTGGATTTGTGTGTGGGTTACACTTGAACAAATGAATGCCTTCAGCTTCTCTCCCTCTGTTCCAAAAGTCTTGGAATCTTACTTCATGTTGATCAACCATGCTTGAGACTGGAGCTGGAAGACGGAAGCAGATAGGCAGCAGCCAGCACAGGTGGGCAGCCGATCTGCCTCCAGGTGAGGCCTTGTGTGGGCTGCGTACTTCAGGGAGCCAGCAAGCAAGTTCTAAGAGGGTGAAAGGTACATAGCACTGAACCTGAATACGAACGGTGATCTCACTGCTGTGACCATCACTGCCATTGGCTGACTGTAGGTTAAAAAACTATTCTTTCCTACCAAGGAGCTAAAAGTATGGGAACCCGCAGAATGGAGAAGAAGAAACTTGATAAAAGTTGAATTTCTAGTATGCCAGTTACATGATCACTGATAGTAGTTTCAATGTAATCTTTATTTAAAATTTACTTTTTCTATCCTAGCATGCTCATTATTCTTTTTGGTGGTACCAGGGATTGAACTCAGGACCTTGTGCTTGCCAGGCAAGCACTTATTCCACTGAGCTATCTCCCTGGAATAATGCTCATTATTAACCAATATTTTTTCAACCTTGAGCTCTCATTATGCCCCTGAGAAAATGCCTTCCTAATTTACCCTTTACCCTTTTTCCTGCTTATTCCAAAGCAGTTTGGGTTATTTGTATTCACTTTGGCAAATATTATATATATATATATATATATATATATATATATTTGTTGTCATTTTTCTTATATTTTACTTGGCACAGTAAGCACATTCATTCAGTGACTACTGCCTGTGACATACTATAATTAGTCAGTGCTGGAGAAGTCCTTGAGAAGGTTGAGGACTACAAACTTAGAAGCAAGTTATTACAAAGGGTTTCTACTTTCAAAAAAGTACGGAGCAGAATTTAGCGAGTTGGAAATTAGGAAAGATTGTCACTAGCTACATTTTCTTGATAATGCTGTACCATACCACGGAGCTTAGATTTTATCTGTTAGCAATGTCCACTGAAGGATATTAATGTGGAGTGTGTCCACGTCAGGCTTGCCTTTTATTAATATCATCCTGGGGGTTTGGAAAATAGATTTATTTATTTATTTTAAAGGCAGACAACATTTTGTTTTATTTTATTTTATTTATTTTTTGACGGAGCCGGGGATCAAACTCAGGCCCTTGCACTTGCCAGGGAAGCGCTTATTCCACTGAGCCATCTCCCCAGCCCTTGGAAAATAGGCTTAAAGGAAAGAACTTTGGAGGCAGAAAACACAGGACAAGAGACTGTTATAAAGATTCAAATGAAAAGTAAGTATGGGTCAGAACTGGGTAGTGATAGTAAGCACCCAGGGTATTGCATGGTTGAGAAATACACAGGACACAAGATCAATGTGACATGAGGAGGAGTCTTAATTTCTGGCTTGTTTTGAGTGGGAGCTGCTGATAAAAGATGAATGAAGCTCTAAAGAAAGGCATTTATGAGAGAAGATGAAAACTTTGGCCTGCCTGCTTTCCTGGATTTTAAATTGCTTGAGAATAAGATCCTGGCATTTGTCCTTTGGCCTGTAGATCCATTGCACATCTTTCCAATGCCTTTGGGTACTTACTGTGCACCAAGTATTGAACAAAAATTGCTGTGTGTGGTGTCTGAGTATGTATGTATGCGTGGATCTTTTTATCCTCACCTCATAGTAGATATCCAGTAGTGTTCATTGAATAAATTATGTGAAAGTTTCCCTAAAGACTGTCAGACTCTGCTGCCGCCACTCACCACCATCAGGAAATACTTCCTGACAAAATAGGTCTGCAAGTTATGAAAGTGTATGTATGCTAGGATGGTTTTAGCATTTCGGCAAGTCACGCTTTTGCTATTGCATTTTGGTGGTGGGGGTGGGATTGCATACTCCAGCGACACGCTCCGAAGTAACCCATTAAGTAGTCATTGAACTTTGATGTGTGAGTTCTCTAGTAAAAGTTGCTGAGTTGATTCCAAAAAAGGATGACATACATAAAAAAATCTTGCATTCTAACTGAACAAACTGTTCATGTTATAGAATTAATCTTCAGTTAAAGTAGCAGCTTATGGCTATTTAAATTTAAGTAAAATTAAAACTTCATTTCTGTAGTGGTACTAGCAGATTCTTAACATTCAGCCACATGCAATTGGAGGTCTCTGCACTGGCCAGGGCAGATACAGAGCTCCCCTGCCATTACAGTTCTGCTGAATGCTGCTGTTTTTCTACACATGCAATACATGTTAATACCAGACTCTGGATTTCCACAGCCTTGCCTGGAGTCTGGCTTTGGCCTTCCAATAGGTGAATGAAGCTTGTCTCTTGTCTCAGTTGTACGATGGGGCTAGTATTAATAGCTATTTCACGTGGCATTTGTGAGAATTAAGCTAAATAGTGTAAAATAATCCCCAGCAGGGCCAGGCACTGAACAAACGGAGGTTGAGTGTGCCAGGATCACCAGCATCATGGTGGTGTTCTTCTCTTCGAATTCACCTATTATTTGAATATGGAAAAGAAAAAAAAAATTGCTTTTCCTGGAGTTGAGCCCTAAGTGGCTTCTAGGAAAAGAAAATGTTTTCTCTTGTTTTAGTGAGCACGCCGTATAGCCTGTGACAGTTAAATAAAAACGTCAGTTTAGATATGTTAGAGATTGTTTTGGAAGACTGTGCCATATAAATCGTTCATTTGTTCATTCATCCAAAAATGTATGGGGATTGCTTTTTAAGCACAAGGCACTGTATTTATATGAGCTGAAGACTTGAGAGCAGTGCTGGATGCTGAAAAGTTCTCTGCAGAACGGACCCCTCGTCTGCTTTTACATAAATCTAGGACAGGCTCTCCATCCTGGTTTTGGTGTGAGGCTGTCAGGTGAGCTGTTGCAACTGAATTTCCTTTTGTAGATTTCTACTGTTTGGGGCATTTTGTTATGGTTCCTTAGAGCTCTTCATTTGTTTTTATTAGATTCTTTCTTAGACTCTTAAGCAGTGGCCTTTTCATCACTACATATGCACTACATATGCACAATTTGTTATTGGTGTTATTGGGAATTGCTGATGTAAAGCATTCTCCGACTTTTGGGAATATTAATAAGCCTCTTAAAGTACTTGTTCAATTAGATTCCCTGACCTGCTGTCCAGAGGTTGAGCTGTCATTAACTGAGAAAGCTTTCCGTAGTTTAAGTGGCAGCAAGGAAGCCATTGTCTCTCATCTTTGTCTTTTGCTTGGTTCATTTACTATTTTGAGGGGAGCATAGAAGAGCAAGACACCCCTTTCTAGCGCTCCAGAGGTACTTCAGTGCTCCAGAGAATAGAAAGAGAGCCAGTTCGGTTTTATATTATTACTGTGCCTATTTTTGATTAAAAATATTTGCTATATCCACAGGTTGGAAAGATAATTTGTTTTACTTATGTGGAGAATTGCTTCTTTCTGCCTCAAGCGTTGGGGTCAGAGTTCAATGGTTTGTTTGCATAGAGTGGAAAGTGTTTTCTTATATGGAGGAAGCTGAAGACTTCAATTTTTCACTCTTTTCAGTCTTATAGATTGTGGGCCCTTACATGAGCTGGCCTAGTATAGAAAACCCGTTTTTAAAAATGACACCATATACTGCACTGTGGGACTCCAAGTGGCCATGAAATACTTGGGTTTAATGTTGGTACCTGGTGCTAACAGCCACCGGTCTGTTGTGAAATTCTTTTGTTGTCAGTTTTGTAGTTTCCTTTTCAGAGAGTAGATCATCTGATTTGCAGCATGAAACTACATTTTTCTAAGTTTCTATGACAGAAAGATATAGAAAGAGAAGGAGAAACTCCCCATACCAGAGACCGGACAAGCTGGCAAGAAATTGCAAACATGGTGAAATTTCTAGCACTTTCCATTTTGTGAAGTCATGGATAATTTAAAAAGTACTTGCTTTTACTTTTGTTGTTTCTTTGCTGGCAACCACGTCTATCTGCCAACCTTTCTAAAATGTCATGATGTAATTATTTTAACAGGCACTGTATGCGCCTTTATTTGGGGGATATTAACCTTTCTAAACAAAAGGAATGTTAATATACACTGGAGACACAACTAATGGGATTTCATTTTTCTTGTTAGGCAAGAAGCTTGATTTTTTTTTTTTTTTTTTTAACTTCTTGTAAAAGAATGCGGCGAGTGAAATAATTGCCTTAAGCTAATCCATGATAGCGATTTTAAACGTGACTTTCCAGATCACTTTTATATGGCTTAGAAAGAATAATGTGATTTTCTTGTTTTTGTTTGCTTTAGCTAAATGGTGTTGAAGGATGATATAAATTCAATGAATTCAAAACAAAGAAAATGCTAATTGCTAATGCACTGAGTTCTTCTAAGGCATGAAATATAGTGTTTAACTCATATGCATTGTTTATTTTATATAGATTTAGTTAATTTTTTTGAAAGTTAGCATAGGAAAGACTCAGAATAAATTAGCTAGTTACCCATTTTGTTAATCACTGTGTATTCCTATTTGATGTTTAAATACTTATGACCAGACTATGTTGTTCTTTTTAAAAAATATAAAGTAATATTCATAGCCTCTCAGACAGAAAGGCAGAATACTTTTAGGATTTCTATAGGACTTTCCCCCACTCCCTGTCTTTTTCTCTTTTATTCCCCTGGCCTCTTTTTTCTTTATTCTCTCATGGGAAGTATCTCCTAAGCCATTGTAATGAACTTCCTGAATTGCATTTTAACCAAGCGCATGCATGTGCCATGGTATGGCTAACGTTAGGGATGGTGAGGCCGTGCTGTAGATTAAACTAATTGGCTCACATGGTGTCAAGCCCATGACTTTGCCTTTTTAATATGAGTGGCCTGCCCCATAGTTCCACGGACATATAACTGAAGGAAGTGCAAGTCATTTGTCCATCTGCTGACAGTGTGACTGAGAAGAGTGAAGTCAGGAGAAGAAGGAGAGTGCTTTGGAACTGAGCTGTAGTCCTCTGTATTTCAAGTGGTCAGACTCTTGAACAGCTTTCTTGTTAAATAACAAAGGGACAAGGTTTTGCTGTTTTGGATATTGAGATAGGAAATGGCTTCCCTCCCCTCCCCTCCTCTCCTCTCTCCTTCCTTCCTTCCTTCCTTCCTTCCTTCCTTCCTTCCTTCCTTTCATCCATCTTCCCTTTTCTTCCAAGCAAGTATACTAACAGACTCAGACTTTGGAATGAAAGTGCTAATCTCATTTGGTGACTTTCAAACTTGCAATATGGCCCCAAGCAGAAATTATACATGAGGCAATGGAAGTGTTTTCTGTATTTATTTTGTTTTGTTTTGTTTCTTTTACAATGGTAATTATTATTTCATGATAGTGATTTACTTTATGTCATCCAGCATTTATACCCCCAAACAAGCCATTGTTTTGGGAACAAAATCTGTTGGGTTGTCATGCTCTTTTTCACAGGGAATCTGAACTATTTTATGGATATGGATCCTTTTGTGTACTAAAGAAGAGAGCTTTCTTGAAAATAGTCATAACAAAGAAATGCAACCTGGATAAATACTCAGAAATCAGTGAGTTCATATTTTAGTCTTGATTTTTTGAGTACAGTTTATTTTTTCTGATGCTCTAATCACCTTGCTATATCTGCATTAAATTGAATCTATTTTATTAGGACACATTAAATTTTTGTAACTCACATTGAACCTAGGAAAGAGTGACACACAATACAGTTAACAAATAAATGCAAAATGAAATTGAATATAACCCCTTGATGCGTAAAGGAAGATGAGTGGAAGACAGAGTTGATTGCAAGTCTGGAAGCATATCTGCCTGATTTGTGCTCTAAATTTAGTACTGAGTTTCCTTTGTAATAGTAAAATGTCACATTAGCATGTCTCTTTTAATAATCTAATATGCTACCAGTGACAATAAATACATGCACTGAGTCTTGCTCTGGGTTTCTCAAACTTCACAGGCCTGTGACCCTTCCCAGTGTAGTTAAATTGCCCAGATGACCCTCCTGTCATATATTTTTAATTGTAAAGCACTTGAAATTAATCATGTTTTATTTCTTTTTAAATAAGCACCTCAAGAGCAGTGGTGAGCAGTTTTGCTCACAGCACTTATCCACTCTTGAAGAAAATTAAAGATTGGAAAGGGCCTCGCATCTCAGTGGCAGTAAAGCCGTGTACATGGGGGAAAACACGGCAGACAAGAACTTCGCTCAATGTGTCACTGCACAGTCTCTTGCCTGTGCACTTAGTGAAAATTGGCATCGGTGAATATAACAAAGTAAAAGCATTTTGAATTAGTACCGCAAACCTTCAAGTGGTCATAACCCAAGATTTCAAGTACCTCAGTTGAAGGCTAAGATTTTCTACAATTTGTATGGCAACGGAGTGCTTTTCATTTAAACTATGCCGAGCTAATCTTTAGGAGAATTGGAATGTGCCTCTGAACTAATTATGATTTACAGAAATTGATAATTTGTCTTCTGCATGTGTCTGCGGAAAGAAATTACTATTAAATTTGATTAACAAATGACAGATTTCAGCCCAGTAATTTACTGTCTTTATTAGCAAACTTAGAAAACTTTTAATAGTAATCTTTTCACTCATAGCAACTCTATCTGGTGGTTAGTTTATCTAGAAATACCGGAGATATGTGTGGCTTTAACACACACCTACCTTATCTTTAGCAAATCAATCCTGGTGTGGTTTATCTTTTCAATCCTCAAGCACAACCCAAGTGCTCCAGCTGATTCCCCGTGATACTTGAAAGTTAATAATATGTAATTAACTTTCAGAAAGGAGTGTTCTATCCTTCTGAACACAGTCCCAAAGAACTCCCTCAAAATACATAAAATTGCACAAAAGACAGCAGAACATTATATCTACCATATTTTTCATACACCACTTTGTCAAGTGTTTTTCTTTCTCTTTAAACTGATTGCAGTTTTGTAACAGACAATCCTGTGGGGAAAAGGAGAGGTGTAATATATGATTGATATTGCAAATGATTTTGAAACCTACTTTGGATGGCCGTAATTGAGATGTGAAACAGTTGTCGCATGGCAGTATAGTGAGAGTGTTAAAACTTCCTTACCTGAGTAGTATGGTGTGCTTTTTAAAAGTGTATCAATGTGCATGATTTTAATGCTCTTGGAAAACAGTCCATTGTATGAAGCATCCTAGCAGAATTGTCACAGTGGTTAAAATGTCGTTTCATATTTTCCTGTAAGGAGAATCTTATCTTCTTGCATGTCTGAAAGGGAAGTTGAACTATTAGCCTTTGAAAGACCCCGGAGGTAAAGTTTAATTTTATAATGACATGAAATAAATGTTCTGTTATCTAAGTAATAGTTCACCAGAAAAGTCGGGAATGGCCTCCTTTCTCAAGGATGCAGCTTGTGTGTGATGCTAATATTAAAACGGGCCTGCTGAGCTGAGTGATGGGAGGTGCTAATAACTCCAAGTGGGGAGATGAAAACAACATATTGCACGCACCTGCTCTCAGTTTTATGTCAGCCTCATCAAGTTATCAAATGGGTGAGTGTAACGGTGAGGGAAGGGAGCCGTATGCCAAGAAGAAGGTGGGTCTGGAGGCTCAGACTGCAGTCCTGTGCCGGAAGCTGGGTGGCGTTGGCCTTGGAAGCCTGACGATCATTGTGACACAGCTTCGATCCTTGACTTAAGAACACAAAAGAAGTGCAAATCTCTATGGCAGCCTCTGCCTTGGAGTTGTGCTGCTAGTGAGGACTGTTTTATTCAGCTGTACCTCCAACCTTAGCTTTTTAGTATTGCAGTAAGAATGTGTGTTCCTATACTCATTTTATTTAGTGCCCTGTATTTAGTTCTGTTCTGTATCTTTGACTTTTAAAATGAATCAGTAGAGTTTTATTTTTCCTGACAGGTTGGACAGTGTTTTATATTCTTTTTTAGGAGTGATTTAGTTATCTGATCCAATAGAAGAGAGTACTTAAGGTACTTACCAACCGTCATGGCTAGGGTATGGGGCCATTCTAAACTGAAAGTATTTAGGTACTAACAAGCAGAATCTCCTGTGGGTAGGAGACACTTTATGTCTGTTTGGCCCAACCAAGGCCTCTGTCCCTGACAGCCTCCACTCATCCCAGCAAGCCCAGGAGACACTGAGGCCTCAGAAGACTGCTGGTCAGCTTTCCATTAGCCACAGACAAAAACTTTGCGAAATATCCTTCAGCTGTGGAACCCTGAAGCTATTTTAGGCTTGATTTTGTAATGTATGTAGAATTCTTCCTTGGTAGGTTAAGCTAATTGTTTTGCTTATTCTCATGTTGACATTTGCTTGTAGTCCCTAAGCAAGCATGTGTCTTTTAAATATAAGCCAAACCATGTGGTGGGTCACGAGACAGTCAGTTTGGAACTAGAGTCTATGGCCATACCACTGTCTACGGCCATATCATGCTGAATGCGCCTGGTCTCGTCTGACCTCGGAAGCTAAGCGGGGCCGGGCCTGGTTAGTACTTGGATGGGAACTAGGAGCTGTCGGGTATAATGCTGAGCCCCACGGGATACTTGAGAGATGGCTACTTCCACTGTGTTTCCTGTCTACCCTACAAACTGGTGATCTCTGGCAAGAAGATCTTTTAAGGTGGTGGGATTCACCTAAGCAGAAGGGACCCTGATAGGTCTAGTTAAGATGAAGGTAACGTACACAATTGCTAGACACCATGCAAGATAAAAAGAAAGAACATCCTGAAAAAGTAATGAATGAAAAGTCATTCCCATTTATTATGTTTTCAGAGAAACCAATATGTCCATTTTCTCTCAAATTTAAATTGAAACACAAAAACAATCTGAATTGAGAAATGCTTGAACATCTAGGAGGTGAAACAGAAGGATTCGTGGGAGGGTCTGAGCACCACAGTGTGGCCTGACAAATGGCACCCTTTCACTGGCCCCTGTCAACCCGAAGTGCTTCTGGAAATGAATAATAAAACAAGCCGATGTAAACGTGGGCATCTGAAGTGTTTGCCAGCTCAGTTGTTTGGAGTGGAAGTAAAGCTGAAGGTTCAAGACAGCTTGACACAGTCATACACACTGTCCAGCTGGGCTTTGCACCTTATGAGATGTAGTAGGACAGAATGAGGGTGTTTAAAAAAATTATTGCTATTATGCAGCTGGAGGGCACTGGGCAGAGCTGGGAATATGCCAGGAGAACTTGTGCTGCTTGTGTAGATAAACTTGCAGGACTTCAGCTTTCAACCACATCCAATTCTTTCTGTCAGATTCTCTTAACCTTGTCCTGTCCCTTGCTGAACACTGACATTTTCAGAGCAGAAGAAAATCATGTTAAATTTATGTATGAGGAGGGGGTACGCCTATGTGTATTGCTGGAATTTGGTTTTAAGTGTTTGGGCTCTTTTGATGAGTTCTGCCTTTGGTTTATTTTGTAATCTCAGAAGAGCATATATACCAGTGCTGGGTAAGAGTCTAGCCCGGCGTCTCATGCTCTTGGTCAGCATGATAGCCAGTCTGCTTGGATCTCTGCAGAAGCGCCTCAGCCCCTGCTGCCGAGACAAGGGGCCTCCAGTCCTGTGACTGCCTGTGCCTGTGTCAGCCCACACAGTGCTGGGCTTGGCAACTTCATTTTTTGTGATTTTGTCTAAAATGTTTTAAAATGAATTCTGAAGCAAAAAATATGTGAACACCTTGGATTTGGAGAATTGTGAGAGTTGAGCCCAGAAAGGAAGATTTGGAACAAGTCATAGACTGTCTTGAGCTTCTGAAAAAGGGGAATGATGGGAAGCCATGGATGATGGCTGAATAGGGTGCACAGTATGTGGGCTGGACTGGCAGAGATGTGAATCCCAGAGTGTGGTTAGAGGGCTGTCGTAGGATCTAAGTGTAGAGTGCTAAATGGATTTTATTAGAGGTGCAGGAGTGATCCGGGAGAAGTACACAGACCACGGATGAGTGGTGGGTTTCTACTCATGTCCCAGCTGCAGTCAGTGCCTGTGACTGCCTGAAGTTCTATGACAGGAAGAGTTGCAAAGTTCACCTGTAGCAGGGGCTGAGGCTGGAGGGTATGTCTGTCCCTGGTAAAAGAAAGGAGATCGTGGAACCTTTGCTGTGTATATGGTACTCTTCATACACATAATCCACAGTGTATGAGGAATTAGGCGCACAAACTAAATGTGGCAAATCAGGATGTTGGAATAACAGTGATGATTGGAATTTAAGCCTAGCTGACCTGTTGAGAAAAATGATAAAGGAGAAATATCCAGCGAACTGAGGTCTTGGAGATTGAGGTTTGCGCCAGAGATTTGGACTGGAGGTTATTTGCATAAAACTAATAGTTAATTTTCCTCTTGCCATTTGCTTGGAGGTGGAGAGCCAGAAGAAAGCGTCCTATAAATTAATAGAGATCAACTTGAGTTTGTGTGGCCATGTCAGCGCTGACCTGGTGGGAAGTTTATTGTCTCATAAGTGAATTTGGCACAATAAACATTTGGAAACCTGTGAATGCTCAGTGACCTCTCTGGATAATTTCTACATTTCATAAAAACTTTGTCCTTTTTATTTTAAATTCCTAAACATTAATTGCTTTATTGTAAATTTTAGTTTACATTCTGGCAAAAGATAGCCTCTGCCATCTTGAGATTATAAAGAATATTGATGTTAAGAAGAGACTCAAATCTTTACTCCTGTCAGAAAAAAAAATCAGAGGTGTTTTTTACCCAACATCTCCGAAGCAGTAAATGGTAGGTAGGGTTGGGTCTGAGATGGGACTTGTGCTTTTGCCTCCCACCAGCTTTTTCTGATATTCTGTGCTATCTTTTCCAGAATATGTATGATACAGACTTGAACTTTATATATAACAATAAAGGATAAATGATATACATAATCTGCAGAATAATTTGGGAGACTAGAGACACTGGCAGTCCCCAACTTTTTGCCCTTTACATTTTGCTGCATGGTTCATACATTCATAAATGTATTTAAACCAGTCTCTGAATATTTAGGTCATTTCTACTCATTTGCTCTTATAAATAGAAGAAGTATATAAATTAGTCAGACTGCCTAGATTTAAATGCAAACTCCACCATTTCTTATCTGTGAGAACGTTGATAATTTTTTTTAATGACTGATCTACAGCCCAGTAGTTTTTCCAATGTGCATTCAATTTTTTAAACACTTTTAGAGGAGAGGTTTATTTTAGCTTACCATTTGTAGACATGTCAGTCCATTGTCAGCAAGGACAGAGAGGAAGAACAGTCCATGCACATGGGATAGCAGGCAGGCAGCAGTCTTATTTTTTATAGCATTTTTTAATTTTAATTTTTCCTGGTAGATGTTTGTAGCACATACTGATCACATTCATTATGGGGAGTTGTCAAGGCACAGGCAGAATAGATCTTAATTCTTTTCTATTTCCTTACCCTCTCCCCTCTTTTGCATCCCTATTTCCTTACTTATAAAATGAGAATGGTGGCTTACCTCCCAGGGCTTCTGTGAAGATAACTAAGCATGGATATAGAAGGTACTTAGCATAATCTTCTGGAACTTGACAAGCTCCACTGTGTAAGAGTATAGGCTTTGGGGTCAGAACTCTAGGGCTCAAATTTTGATTCCACCTTTACTAGCTATTTGACCTTGGACAGTTACCTTCTCTGAATTTAGATAGTATCTGTCTTGTACAGTTGTGAGAATCAAGTGAGATAATGTAGGATTATGATTTTCACTATTATCATGATAATTACAATTAAGAATAATGCTATATAGGGTTGGGGATATAGCTCAGCAGTATGAGGACCTGCCCGGCAAATGCAAGGTCCCGAGTTCAGTCTCCCAATACCAAAAACAAACAAACAAACAAACAAACAAACAAGCAATGTTATAGATACAGCCATGCCCATAAACTTTTATATATCGTTGTGAATGCTGCCTTAAAGTCTTGAATGTGGAATTGCTGTGTTCCTCTTGAATTTCAAAACAGTCCAAATCTATAGTTTTGTATTTTGCAAAACGATAACCTTTTGTTGGAATATATATTTCACTATAGAGTATATTCAAACTTTTATTTGAGCACATACCACCCTAGGCATAGCAGGTCATCCAAGGATGAACATTGCCCTGTTCCGGCTTTATAATCTGGCATGAGAATTGAGAGCTGAAACTCTGCTTAGGTATGCAATGTGAGTCATTGTAGAGAAGGGACAGAGTGCTATGGGAGAGATAAATTTTGGCTGAGGGAAATCAGGAAAGACTCTATGCAGAAGATGAAAAAATTGGATATCGATGCACAGAATTTTGATAGATGGAGTTAGGGAAGGAGGTGATTCTTGGTTTGGCAAGACAAGGCCTAGAGCAGTTTCTGCTCCAGAGGCCTCATGATTTAAGTGTACACACGAGCTATTGGCTTTGGAGACTTAGGGACTGGTAAGGAGCTTATCTTCTTTCCATTCCCTTGGTTTCTCTACCTAGAATCTCCTTATCTTCTTTCCATCTTCTTCAGGAGCACAGGGCAGTTTTTGCTTTTCCTAGTTGCTCTTAGAAACATAATACTTGATCGCACATTAAGACCAATTCAGGCCAGCACACATGTGCAACTCCAGAGCTTGTCAACTCGGAATTCAGTTTCTAGGTTCTCTATGATTTCTTTAATCTGACTGCTCTGAAGAAAAGTTAGTCTCTTGTTACAGTCTGATGGCAGGGCTTTGCAAATACAGGCATTTTAATGTGGTCACAATTGTTAAGGTGAATTCAAGCCTCTTCAGTAGTGACTTTTCAGCAACAGTTATGACAAATGTCTGGCATAGTTTACTTTTGATTTATAATTGGGTATAATTAGGGATCTTGTATATTTGGTATGCAGTTAGGTTTTTTTTTTGTTTTTTTTTTTTT
>NW_004524656.1:10055197-10085286 GCF_000260255.1 Octodon degus
TTTTTTTTTTTTTGGGCGGAACTGAGGATTGAACTCAGGCCCTTGCGCTTGTCAGGGAAGCGCTTTCCACCAAGCCATCACCCCAACCCCCTTTGTATGCAGTTTTTATAAATTCATGAACTTTCAGCTAGGTGTTAAAACATTTATGTTGACAAGCAAAAAGTGAATTGTAGTCTGGTTTGGTTTGTATAATAATCTAAACCCAATTCACTAAAGTTTGTATTGATACTTTTTTTAAAATTTTGCATTGCTATGAAATATATATAAGTTACATATATAAGAGGTCACAGTCATTTCAGTATGTGTTAGAATTGGACACTAGAATGTAAAGGAGAAGATTTGCTCTTATTTGCTGTTCAAAAACAGTCAAAGGCAGTGGAACAAAACAGTTTTATAGTATTTTCTGCTATATGCTGGTAGATATGGTCACCCCCAATCTACCATTAGCCAATGCTGTGATCTCCTTATGTTGCTTATTTCCCTTAAAGCTTCATGTGACAAATTTATAATTTTTTTATTTCTAGGTCAATAGTTAGATTAATGTTTTATCTCCTAAGTAAAAACACAGCTCTTCTTTGTCCACTTTGTTATCTTATTCAAACTGAAAATTGCAAAACAAAGAATTTTCCAATTCTCACATTCCCCAGTGGAGAGCAGTGTTTATGTAAGAGGTTATCTTGCAGTTTATTTTATATTCTACTTAGCTCTAAATTTTCTGCAGGTGGAGTAAATATCCTCTTTAAGGCTTTCAAATCTTATTAATTAAAGCTAGTTAGTTGTCATTACTGATCATTTACTAAGTTTTATTTATTTTTGCTTTGTTGTGGCTCAGTAGGATGCCATTTAATTTGATCAAAATGTAAATCTATTCTACTCTCTTAAATATATGTAGTCCTCGCCACAGAAAAATATGTAATGTCTGTTGAGTGAAAAACATGATGGTATCTCCGACTTAGAAAGGCATAAAATATTGTTTTCCTCTTTTTTGTGGTGCTGGGGTTGGAATCCAGGGCTTCCCATATGTTAGGCTGGCACTGTGCCACACACCCAAGCCCTTGAGTGAGCTTAAAGCTAAAAACATTGCTCAGAATAAACACATCTCTTCATCAGTCGGAGGACTAGTAAGTTTGGACATTTCTGTTTTTTAAATTCAAACTACAAAGAATTGTTTAGAACTATGATATGTCACTAATCTTTAAGCAGGCATGGGAGCTTATATTAGTATTATTTTTGAAATATAGTTATGGATTTCATACCAATATTTTCTCCTCACATGTACTGAAAATGTATGTTGTACAGTGACTGTTTTTAGACTATGGGAAGTTTGATTTTTGACAGATTTCTTTATATCACACGTGTTACAATCTTAATTTTTGTTTGTTTCTTCAACCCCACCTAAAAACTCTTTACGGGCTGATGAGATGGCTCAGTGGTCTAAAGTACCTACTTAGAACAAGCTTAGCAAAGCACAGGGACCGCGGTTCAATCCCCCAGCACCACATGCCAGCCAGCCCGCCCCCTGGTGGGCTGAGCTGGCCACACACACATACACACACACACACACACTCTAAATAAATAAATACATTTAAAAAAATAATAAACTTATAAAAAAAATAAAAACTCTTCACACATTAGAGCAACTGCATAAGTTTTATCATTGCAAACTTCTTTTAGTGCTGTAAGTTCTAGCACTTTGCTGGACATTGAACCAAAGGCCTTCAGCCCCTGGGGATACCATCACCCTTTATTTTGTGACAAGCTCTCACCAAATCACTGAGTTGCCCAAGCTTTTCGGCCTCTTGTCTGAGCCTCCCGAGTGCTGGGATTACAGGCATGCCTGACCACACCCAGCAAAGTCTATTTTTCCTAGTGTTCCTAGAAAGACACATCGTAGGAGAGATTGTCATTAAAGATTTTTTTAAATCTCCTCAAAGAAACAAGGGCTTTCCTTTGTGACCACAGATACAGTAAAGATAACTACAGAAGTGACCTAGATGCCATAAAAGCAAAAGCACAGCTATAACCTTACATGTTATTTTATTTTTATTTAATCATTACTTTGTGTATGGATCTGAATCTTACAGAGTTATTAAGCTCAAAAGAATCTTTCAGTCTTTGAGGCAGAAAGGGCTGCCTGGACTTGAGATGAAGCCAGCCCGGGGTTAGGATGCCCAGCAGAACAGGATGCTGCTGGGTTATGTGGACGCGCAGCCCTGTTCAGGACCGCGGATGCCCTGGGCTGGGATGGCACAGCAGCCCTGATCAACAGATGGATTTTAAATCAGATCTGAGAAACTGTAATGATCGTATTGAAAACATAGATATAATTTAGCATACTTAGAGGGACCAATACTTTTTTTCTACACTTTTTTAATCGAAATATTGTGAATCCCGGTTGGGGTTGAGAGGGTGTGTATTGAAGAGAGTGCATGTCTGAGCTGGGAAAACCTTTGATACACACATTGTTTGTTATAGACTGAAAGGAAATTTATTCCCTTAACTGATAGTGAAGGAACTAAAAGTTGCCCAAATGATGATTAAAATTTGGATTTAATCTGTGTTTATTTCTATACTTTGATGTAAAATCAGCGCTTGTATACCCATTAACTATTGAATAATTGGGTACAGGTTAGAAATGAAAACTAAATTCTGTATTAAGTTAACTTAATCAAGAGGCAAAACGTGGGGACAGCTCCTAAGAAGGAGGCATGAGAAAAAAAAACAATTCAAGTTATCTGCTCCTATAATTGCAACAGCTTTCATTGGTTTAAAAAATGATGGAATAACATCCTTGGAACAGAAAGGATAGAATCTTACAGAGCACACGGCTCTTGTAATCTCCTCCCTGTTCTTTATCATTTTCATTCCACAAAAAGTTGAGGAGGGGCTGGTGAAATGGCTCAGTGGTCTAAAGCACCTACTTAGAACAAGCTTAGCAAAGCACAGGGACCGCGGTTCAATCCCCCAGCACCACATGCCGGCCAGCCCCGCCCCCTGGTGGGCTGAGCTGGCCACACACACACACACACACAAATAAATAAAATTAAAAAAAAAAGTTGAGGAATCTGGATATTTGAAGAGATAGCAGTGTGAGATGTAATTGCCCCATATTCAAGGGGAGTTGAGCCGAGGCATTGAGGCATCGACCGAGCAGGGATGCTGAGACCAATTATGCAAGCAAGCAGAGACTGTGGTTCTGCACAATATGGTTCCTGTTTATAATCATCTACCATTGGTCAGTGGGAGCCTTCAAAAGGCGTCAGTGATTATAATACTTGAAAACATGTTAGTTCAAGGGTGTATAATTGTCTTTAAAGAGACAATAAGTTCAGAGTTACATAGATAGTGCACTGGCGTGTGCCTAGGTACAATATTAGTAATTCTTTAAGTCTTTTTCCAAATGATAGTTTTTCAAAATTTAATACATATACATTAGGTAATTTAGTGTTAGGCAAGTTTAAGTGAGCTTATTCCATCCTGGCTCTTCACTATTTACTACCTGTCTAAATAAACTTGGGCAAATAAAGTTTTCTGTGACTTAAGAGTTTTTTTCTATAAAATGCAGCTAATTGTGGCTCCTACCTCTTCAGGTTTTGATGGGTATTCAATGTATTAATCTGTATCAGGTGATGAGAAAAGTGTCTCACACAGAGTAATACTGTACACATTAGCTCTGAGGGGGGTGATGGTGTTTGCCTCCTTTCCCTCCTCCTCACCTTTGTAGACATCCAGGCTTTCTCCCAATTGGGCCAGTCAGTCCACCAGAAGAACTAATCCTCCAGATCAGTGTTTTATAACCCACCACGTCACAGCCCTCTCAGGGCCTGTCAGTCCACTACCAGCTTGGTACTTAGGTTTTCCCAATCTCTTGGAAGCAGGACTCGAAATTCACCCTCAGTTCAGTAATAGTAATTGTTTTTCTCTGGTCTGGAGGTGATTTATTACTGGATGCACCAGTCTGACTCTCTCATAACATTTTTATCTATTATAAATTTTCAGAGAAATTGTTTTTTAATAAACTATTATCAAAACCAACATCATTATCACTAGTCTATATTCAAAAACTTTTGTGGGCTTCCAATAAATTTATAGTATTGGGATAGAAGTAGGGAATAAACATAAAGGAGACAAAAATTAAGACTATAGATTAGTTGGGAAGATAATAATAAATGCTAAGAAAAGTTAAATAGTATTAAGCAAGAACATTAGAAAACAGCCAGGGGGACTTAGTGAGTAGGGAGACCACGTGCGTTGTGTCTTGGGGAACAACTCCATAGAAATGTGGAAAACAGATTCTCATTATTAGAAAAGAAGGGCCAGCCTGATAGCTCAGCGGACTAAAACATCTGCTTAGGCAGAGCATGGGTTGGGTTCCGTCTCCAGCAACACAAGTGGTGCTGGCCCCGCCCCCCGGGACGCACTGAGACAGGGATTGAGACTGGGCCTGGTGGCGCACACGTGTAATCCCAGTGCTTGGGAGGCTGAAAACAGGAGGATCACTATGAGTCTGATGTATATAGTGAGATCTTGTAGACTGAACAAATACATTAAAAGAAGGAAGGAAGGAAGGAAGGAAGGGTGTAGGCTAAATGGTAAAGGAAGAATAAATTATAAATTAAAAGAAACTGTATGAAACCTAGTTATACTGGAAAACAGTTATTGTTGAGAACTTACTGAATAGGAAGTTGATAAGGTAAAGAGATACACAACTCTGTGAAAGTTCATGTGAACTGGTCAGATTGCTGTGAACTGCATATTCATTTAATGTGATCACTAACCACCGGCTCTTCCAGCTAGGTCTCAATGGGAGGCCTGCTCCCCGGGGAGGGAACACCGGGGGTCTTGCTGCAGGTGCATCCCCAAACTGCTGGCCTTGGACCCCCTCCCCCCACAGAGGCAGGAATTAAGAACTTCACCGGCAAAGCCTATCAAGCTTGGACACACTTGGGTTTAAACTCTGCTCAGCTGCTGCTTAGTTGCATTAGGGGCAAACCTAATTAATTCTCTGATCCTCAATTTCCTCATCTGTAAAATGGTGATAATGCGAATAAGATGGCACCTTCCAAATACATGATTAAATGAGATGGAAAATTTATGTAAAGTGCTTACACGTTCAAACATATAGCGAGTACTTAATGAATGGTTACTAATAATAACACTGACGGAGTATGCTTCAACCAGCTAGAAAACTTCAATTTTATTTTTTCCATATTGAGATGCTACATAATCTTAACTAATGTTCCACTTCTTTAAGAAAAAAATTGGAAGAATATCCCTATACTTATTTTTAGCTTTACTACTGTGAAATGACAGTGCTTCTAATTTTGGCTGCAAGATCGAGTAATCCTTTAAAAAGGATTACATTTTGAACATATACAGCAAGAAAGAATAGAAATCTGGTGTTTGCTGAGTTCTCACTTTTATTCTAATTAATGTGTTTAAAATTTTTAAGAAGGGTGGAAACCAAGAGTAGGTAGAATTGAAGAATTCATCAGAAAATTAAGTGAGGGTTCTCATTAGTTGAGTGTTTAGAAGTAGGGGTTTTATGTACTAAGAATTTCTACTTGTCCCACAAATGTGCCAGTTTTATTTTTAAATGCTGTCATAAATCCACTTTAGTTTTCCGTGCAGCGTAATATATTGGAAATAATATAGGCTGAACAAAATCTCTAAATTAAATTTCTTCTGTGTCATATTCTAGCTTGTGTCATCTTGAATAAATAATATTCTGAGTCTTGCTTTCTATAAAATGAGCATGATTCTTACTCCACATATTTCACAAAATATTTGGGATTAAATAAAATTAACTCTGAAGCACAGCTCTTCAAGTGTGGGCCATCCCTGGGGGTAGCCCAGACCCTTCTGGGGAATCCATGAAATCAAAACTGTTCTTGTAATATTAAAATATGACTTGCCTGTTTTGGTCGGTTCACATTCGCTGACAGTGTGTAAGCAGAGGCAGAGCCTTAAGTTAGGGGACCAGCATACAGGAATTTCTCTGATGGTGCAGGAAAAGTTGCTAATTGTAGGAAACCCTGATTCTGAGCTTTGCATCATCTGTGAAGAAGGGAAATAGACATAGAGGATTTCTGTCGTGTGGTGATCGTCTTAGGGAAGAGTCCTGACAAGACTGAGTTGCAAACTGAGCTAGCTGAGTGCTTCATGGAACACCATTTTGTCTTGACAGAACGATAAACAAACTGATAATTCCAACTTGGGTATTATTAGGCAGAGGTTTTCTGGAAACTAAACAAAGCCAGCCTGTCATTTAAAGAGAAGCAATGGATGGTGTTTGTTGACAGGAATCAAATCCAAGCTTTCCAGTGAAAAGAATTTTTGAACACTTGCATCTTCTACCGTGAACTTGGTAGCTTCCTAATATTGAAAGACTTAACCTGGGGAGATGGGTGGGGATACTGAGGAATGTGAGTTTCCTGACGCAGTAAATCATGAAGTGTGTCAACATCTGGAAATCTTGCGTCGCTCTGATGTTGTTCGAGTGACCACTGCATGTGTCACTTTGATGTTTTTCAAGTGACCACTGCAGGATAAAACATCACAGAAGGGTGGAAGACGCATGAGCGCAAGGGCAAGCCAGATCAATAGATTTTAATGCAAGAAAATATTAAAAACTCTTTTTCATGAAACCCACTTAGCCATTAAGAAACTACCAATGTGGAGTTTGGGGGCAGTGTCAAAGGAAAGTGTCCACAATTTTGTGAAGAAAGACTATTAAAATATTATTCCCTTTCCAAGTACTTTCTGTATGTGGACATATTATTTTTTCTCTAACTCTACACAAACTATAGCACGGGATTGAGAAAGTAAACGCGGGATCCAGAGGTCTTCGCAACGCCAGGCTTCACAGTGGTTGGCGCAGACTCTTCTCACTAGCGCTCCCTAACCTTTGTGCTTTGGAAGAGATAGTTATATTTTAGAAAAATACTTTTGTTACCAAAGAGTGGATTTGTTATTTTAAGTGAATAATAAACTTAAATTTTTGCTTTTAATTCCTAATACAGTGAATAATTTGTAGGCAAAACCCACATAAACAAAAGCTTTCTGTGGTCTCCAATTTTTAAGACTTTAAAATGGTTCTAAGCACCATGAAAATGAAGAACCACCCTTTTAAAATAGTAAAATTAGATCTAAGATTGTGCTGGAATACCAATGCATGAGGTTGCCACCTCGTGGCGACACAGGGAAATGCAGGTACTTTCAAAAGAGCTTTTTTAAGGTTTTGAGTAGTTTGCTAAGGACTGCTTTTGGAAGTTTATTGAGCAAAGAAATACATTAACTCAGATGTTCAAAGATTATGTCTTAGGATGTTATGTGCCAAAACTATTAATTTTGAGAAGGCCGGCAAAAAACAATTAAAGTGCTTGCTTTAAAGGGCTCTCATTTTTTTAGGCCAACCTCTTATTGAGGGCAATGTCCAGTTTACATTTTCGGGTGTTTTTTTTGTGTTTTTCTTGTTTTAAATTGATTTGGTGCAGGGTCTTGCTACACAGCTCAGACTCACGGGATCACACCTGGGTCCTTGCGCTTGCTAGGCAGGCTAGCTCCCCATCCCTACTACACTTCCTTGAGAATTGAAGCACACAGTGTAAATATGCCCAAACATGTAGGGGACACATGGACAAGTTGAGCTGCAACCAAGCCAGGGGAGATGCAGCTGAAAGATGCAGGCTTGTGAATAATGAACATTTACGCCACCGAACAGCTTCTGTGCGTCTGTTTTTCATCCGTGAGCTATGTGCAAAGGAAGAAGCTTCATTTTCATTCAGTTGGAATGAAAGCCCACTGGCCAGTATTTTGACTCAATTCAGCTGATTGTTTTCCAAATAACCTGTTCTTTTCAAACCGTTGTTTGTAGGGACAGCTGCGCCCAGATGAAATGACTGCAAGCCTAGATGCTAACTACTGTACTAATTTTTTTGCCTGTATTCACTGTGTGCCCAGTGACCCTGCTGATGAATATTTTAGACATCTGCATGAAAAATCAGACTGTCCGTAGGAGCGCTGCGTGCTTGTTTGTGAGGCTGGAAATGCTATCAGGAGGATATTGATACTCTTTCTGGGTACCAACGTGAAAGTAGTAAGTACCAGAGTAAGAGCTCTTAATCTGGATTACATGTGAGTGTCCATGTAAATTCAGTTGGGAACTGAATTTTACTTATAATTGAATGGGTGTGTGTTTTTAAGAGAAGTCCAGGGCTTTTGTTAAACTCTCCAAAGTGACTAACCCATAAAGGCTCAGAATCACTAGATAATGCTTGGCACTTTTGAAGGTACTTCTCTGTACAGTTTCATTTGGTCCTCCCAGTGATTTTGAGGAAGGTATGGAAGTTGTCTGTCTGTCTGTCTGTCTGTCTGTCTCTCTCTCTCTCTCTCTCTCTCTCTCTCCTCTCTCTTCTCTCTCTGCCTCTCTGCCTTTCTGCCTGCCTGCCTCTCTCTGTCTCTGTCTCTCTCTCTCTCTGTCTCTGTCTCTATCTCTGTCTCTGTCTGTCTCTCTCTCTCACACACTTTGTGACTCAAGAGGCTTTGCATTTCATCCAGTAGGCACTGCGAGTGTTGAAGTTTTCCAGTGAGGGAGCAATCTGATGAGATTGTTGTTTGGAGACATTGCCCAGGTGGTAGCAGAGAGGATGTTTTAGAGAATTGGAAAGCTACTTAGGAAGCCATTTGGAAAATCAGGTGAGAACACATGGTGGGCTCTAATTCTGTAGTAGGCAAAATGGAAAAGAGCAAATAGACCTACAAAATAGTTGCAATCCTTAGAATTTGCTTACCAGTTAGCACTGTAAAGGGAGAAGGAAAGCAAGGAGAAAAAAATTGACAGTGACTTTGGCTTGACTGACCATGTGAATAGAAGCAGAAAAGAAACAGGAAGATTAGAAGTTTAGTTTTAGCAGTATTGATTTGGAAGACTGATGGGACACCGAGAGAGGAAAGATCAGTAAATGATTGGCAGTGCTGGTGTCAGGCTGGCAGGGTGACCACACTGCTCAGGGTGAGCAGAGTGAGAGTGCTGGGGATAGAACAGGGAGAAGATGCCAACATGCGTTGGCTCGAGTGACCATGTGACGCACACCCAGGAAGATCTACAGGTGGCCAAGGTCCGTCAATATTTTGTCATTCTGTTCTTGGGTTGCGAAATAGAGACTAAGTCTACTTCATACCCCTCTTTGTTTATGATCCAAGTCTTTGTTATTTCTCAGTTACTTTCAGTGCATGAAATTTACAAAAATCACTGTGACCTACCTATAAGTCACTGAAAGCATCAAACAAAAGAAGGGTTGGTTGAGTACTCACTCTCCTGTAATCATTATAATTGTCCCCATTCTTAGGCATGAGCACTTTATCAAGTATATGTGTATTAGTCAGCTTTCCGTTACTGTGACAAATTGAGATTAAACAAATGTATAAGGAAGGCTGTAGTTTCAGAGGCTTTAGTCCATGGTCACGTGACCACATTGCTTTGGGACTCCAGCAGTGGTGCAGTAGGTCACCTCATGGTGGAGCCCAGGGCAGAGGAGATGCGTATCTCATCGCAGCTGGAAGGGAGGAGGGGAGGAACGCAAGGGCTTAGATCCTTTGACCTGACCCCAGGTCCTAAAGGTTCTGGGACCTCCCAGCAGCACCAAAGTCTGGGGACTAAGCCGGAAGACCCAAACTATAGCAAAACAGTTACCCACTATAACTGTCTCCTCCCTGCTGTCACCTCGCTCCCCTCCCCATCCTTCCTGCATGGTAGCCTCACCTTTTCTCAGTGATTCCATGCAGAGTCCTCAGTAAGTGGTATGTTCCTATTGATGGCTTTCCTGATAAGTGCATCTTCTGCTTCTCCAAATCCCTCAGCTAGATGACCTTTGTCTTCATTCTACACACTTGCCACACCCTGTAGATCTGCTCCCATTTCCGCATTTCAAATTCTATTAGCTCCTTTGGGAGAGCACCTTCTTGTATCTCGTCTTTCCCTTCCATTTCTCCTTAACCGTCTCTTTTTGTTTCTGTCCACTCTCTGTTCTGTCCTTGTTTTACTACTGTCTGGGAAGGCAAGGAAGGAGGAGGCTGGCAGCCCCTTAAAGTACCTAATTCTGTAGCCAGCTCAGAAATAATCTGATGATTTGGTAATGATTGTACTTGGCCTGTGAGTGTCTTCATGCAGCATTATTTGAGGATTTCCACCCCAGCTTCTTTCCCTGTCATCTGTTTTCCCCCTTGTACTTTCAAGCAGTTGCCATTGTTTGAAAAGTTCAGAAAAACTGAGGCAACTTGATATATATATTTCTAGAATAAAGGAGTGTGTCAGATTCATCCCCATACACTTGGGAGAGGAACCTTAAAACTATGATGAACTAAAAATCTATGCTTCGTTTTTTCCCCATAATTTTATTGATAAACAAATGGCAATGAGACAGTTTCAAACCAAATTGGTAGGACAGTTTCAATAATTAACACAGTGCATACATTCTTCCTAGTGGTTAATTGCTGTACAAGATGCGGACATGATATCCTATTTACAAACACCATTAGAACAAATCACTCTATTCACTAAGAGAATGTAACTATATATCTATCCTAACCACTTTGAATACACAGATACAAAATGGACATTCAGCTGTATACCATTTGTTAAGTTCCATTATTTGAATATTATAGGTGTGTCAACTCAGCAAAATATTCTAAGAGAGTCCAGTAGCCCATAATAGTATTGGGTCTTCCGCTTGACTGGCAATGTCAGAAGTTGTTGACCTGAGTCCCCTGTAGCTCAGCACAATAGCATGGCTTTACTTCTATTTCATTTTTATACTTTTCTGCTGGATGGTTAAGACCAAGGTAAAGCAGGACCTATGCAACAAGAGTTGTAGCTTTTGGGTCTGATAAGGTCAGTGAAATCCCCTCAGGATTTATCCTGAGATCCTGTCAGGCTTTCACAGAGAGCACATTGACCAAGCAATGGCTGTGACTCATCCACATGGCTGACACTGACAAAGGTTATGCTTCATTTTAGTATGAAGCAGTATATCATCTCAGCTAGCTCTGGAGAAAGTGTGTGTGTGTGTGTGTGTGTGTGTGTGTGTGTACTAACAGTGATCAGAAATTTGAGACCTTCTTGCTGCCTATGTTTTTATTAGGAAATTACCCTTTCTGTCTTTTTGTTTTCTTTTTTCTTTTACATATAGATTTGGTGAAATTTTCCCCCAGGTATTTACTTTTTGTGACTTAGGATCTGGGTTGTGAGAATGCTTGTTCTTCTAAGCTGTGAGTGATACTTACTTATTTTATTTTTGTCAGTTGGCTCCCTGGTTCATGAATTCTTTATTACAGTAGGAGTCATCTATTGGATGGAGAATCATTGAAATTGTAAGTTTAGGACATCAGTTGGAATAACCTGAACAATGTGCTTACCTTTTGGGCCCTTAATTTAATTTAAAATGAAATGAGTCTTCTGATGGCGGGCTTCACAGATCTGCCTGCAGGGCTTTCAGATTGGAAATGTGTGTCTCTGCGTGGGAGGCTCTTTTGTTTGGTTGTACAGGCTAGAAAATCTTTGCCTAAAAACACTCATTGTCTATTGTTTAGAGAGCATAAGTGAGTGAACGTAATGTTAGCGAGAAGTTTCACTCGAGATTGAACCACTGACTTCCAAGAATATTGCCCAGTGAGTTGAAGCCCTGTGAACAATGTCTTCCTTATTTCCTTTAAAATGCCCATGAAATGGTCTGAAAAGGAAACAAATCCTCAGAAGTAACCACAATGAGTATCAGGCATTGAGCCCATTGTAGTTGCTGGAAAGAATTTTTACATTCTTTCCTGTGGTTGAAACTAGTTGGCGTCGCCCCTTCCTCAGTATCCCCCAGCCCCTGCTCCGACCAATTCTTCCTCCACACTTTGCCCATTTTCTGTCTCTAGCTATCGCGGAATCCCGCCTTTCTTGTGTTGGCCTGTTGGGCTTTCGTTCGCCTCAGATGCAGCTGATTGTTTTAGCTGACTGGGTCAGTAGCTGGTAACCTTCTCATTCTTTGACCTTCTCAGCTTCCTAGTGTACAGCAGTTGGATGAGACTGTTCTTGAGCTGACTCCTGACTCCCAGGCAGGTCCCGGTGTTGGTCTTGGCAGGTTTGGAGACCACCAAAGAGACAGAGGATAACCTTAGTCCTGGTCCTGTAACCTGCTATTCATGAAAGCATGATTTGTGTTTTCTTCTGAGGTAATCAGGGACTTAAAAACTGTTTTTGCTAGCAAAACAAAACAACTAAAAAACAATAAATCCTCACTTGGGCCTGTAGGTCTCTAATAGGAAACTAAAAGCAGAACAAAACTTGAACTTCATTTTGTATCTTTGCCTTATTATCTTAAAATGTTTGGTTAGATCCTTCTGCATATAAACACATTAACCATTGTTTTAAAAAATTTATGTATTTAGTACAGGGTCTACAGGGTCTCACTACGTAGATTGGATTCATAGTGGTCCTCCTGTTTTCAGCCTCCCAAGCACTGGGGTTACAGGTGCGCACCACCACACCCAGTCTCAATCTCCATCTCAGTGCACCCCTGGGGCTGGGCCAGCAGGGCACATGGGGGACCGAACCCTAGTCCCTGCGCTCTGCTTAAGCTGAGCTATCTGGCCACCCCAAACAAACCTTTTTTCTATTGTTTGTTTCTTTGTGGTACCAAGGTTTGAACTCAGGACCTTGCACTTGCCAGACAGGCACTTAAGCTGCTGAGCTATAACCCCGCCCCTTACATTAACCATTTAGAGGATATATGTCTAAAATCTGATAGTACAAGTTTGATTAACCCTAAATTTATATGACCTATCTCATCTCCCTTCAAAACTGAGGACACCACGGTGTAGGGCACTCAGCTGTCAGTGCACACCCAGAACTCACCAGTAGTTCTCTAAAACCGTAGATTCAGGCAGAACCTCTGCGAACCTGAGACCACCCCTAGCAGGAACAGTCATCCCCTGGAAGCCAGATTGAGTGATAAAGACCTAGAGCTGCAAAACCAGAACTGACAAAATGATCTGCCCTAGGCCACGGAGGCATTTCCATTAAAGCTGGTCTCAGTGCTGTGTTAATGGGCCCGTCTGAGCCTCTTCATCAGAGCTACGCCTTGTTCAGCTCTTCAAGCTGAAGTCCCTTTCCTGTTTCCTCTTCCTAACTCTGCCTAATAAATCCATCTGCGCATTTCACTGATGCATCCTGAAATTCTTTTTTTTTGCAATGAAAGCCAAGATCTGCCTGGCTGAGGGGAGGTCCTTATCTATTCTTAGGGTAACCTCCTTGGGCTCCATCAGGTGACCCAGTCGGTGACCTTAGTTGACTGGAAGTCAAGAACCAGGCGTTTCACCTGCCTTCAGTCGTGTTTTGGTTCTGCTTTGGACTCTAGGCTACCTGCACAAGCCTCTTTACATTTGGCCACCAGTGGGGTTTGGTTGTTTCTTTAAATTTAAGTTGCATTAGGGTGGGAAAGAAGGAGATGGGGCTCAGAGTAGATTCCTTCTTTTTGATTCCCAGTGTAGAGAATTGTGCTGCATGGGGCAGGCACTGAGGAGATTTGTCAGATTCATTGGTGCAGCCGAATTGCTGGGAGAACGTTAAGCAGTCCTCACGTGTGGTAAGCCCTGAAGACCAAGGTCAGGAGACGGAAAGCGCAGGGAGATGAAAAGACACCAAACTACATATTATAGATAAATAATTTAAACCAAATTCTACAGCTCCAAATCAAAGTTGTCGTGGAGACCTGCAGGAAAAAATTTCCGACATACATTCACTTCATGAAATAAACTGTTAAAAAAAGCTCTGCCTTGTAAATGTAGTGACAAGACTAAAGAGTTACCGTTAGTAAATAAGAATTTAAAAGAGGAGTATAGTGAAATGAAAACTATAATAGGTAAAATAAATCTTCATTGGAAGTAAAGGAAGGCATTACTTAGAAATCCCAATAAATGTGAGGAAGACACCCACATTGCAGAGACATTTAAAAAACACAGGTACAGTTTGAAAGTGATAGAGATTATTATATAATACAATGCAAAACAAATGAGTAAACTGTAATAATTATTGGAGAGGCATTTTTTAGATTTGAAAGAAACTTGATTTTTGGCTATTACTATGCTCCATACCATCTTTAAGACAGTTTCAAATTAAGTTTAATATTGAAAAATACTCTGGGGACTAGGGAGATAGCTCAGTGGCATAAGCGCCTGCTTGGCAAGCACAAACTTACGAGTTCAATCCCTAGTACTGCAAAAAACAATTTTTTTAAAAAAAGTATCAAATATATAAATAAAAAAAAACTTGTGAAGAGAAAAAATATTCTGATAATTTAAAAAATAACAAACTGGTAGATGTAGAAGACTGGACATAAAAGTGCTGAACCATTTTTCAGTAGACTTCAGTGATCTTTTTGAGTCACGTTGAGTACATACATATTGTTTTAAAATTTATTAAACATTTTTATAACTAATAAAAATAAAAAAATAGGATACCTATAAAAATCACTATAGAAAACAGAATAACATAATCCCATGCTGCTACAGAGTAACAAAACCAGTTCTACAGTTCTTTTTTTTTTTTGCCTGCCACGCTAGCGGTCACTCCAGGGCCTTATTCATCTTGAGCAGGTGCTCTGCTGCTGAGCTGCACCTCTGTGCTTTTTCATTTATTTACTTTGAGGCAGGGTCTTCCTCAGGGCCTGGCCATCATTGACTAGAGGTCAGCGTGGCCCCCAGTGGCTGAGCTCCAGGCCCAGCTCTCTGTGTCTTGCCCTCTCCACATTCCCATTAGCATGTTAGCGCATCCTATTAAGGCCACTGAGAGTTTTCAGAGAGAGTTTTATTCCACTGAGAATTTTTCCCCTAAAGAGAAATTGGATTTGGAAATAAAAGTATGTATTTTTAAATAATATTTATTTAATTTGAGCCTTAAAAAAAATCATAGTATTCCTTTTCAATTGTGTGAGTAAGCAGACACCAGAATTTAGCACATAAGACAATTCCTTTTCTGTCTTTAAATGTACTGTTTACCTGCTTAGCATGGCAAATGGTAGGCACTAAGCAAATATTTGTTGAAAGAATGAATGGAAATATATATAACTTGACTAGATCCATACTGGAAGTTCTAATTTCATGTATATATTTTTTGCAAATAATTATTTACAAATAATTGTACTGCTTTCCCCATTGTGAGAGGGAGAGAAGGTTTGACTCTGAGGTCTGAACAAACATCTGCCGTGCTGTAAGGCGCAGAGGAGGTGTCCAGAGGAGAATGCAGTGATGAGGGTGGTAGCACTCACTGGGAAGGGCGGAGACCAGGGGGGACTTCAAGGAGTCCTAATTTTTAGGCTCTTAAGAAGTTAATTCAGATTGTTCTTCTGCATGTTTTCATGTCAGAAAGATCTAGCCAATCTGGTAAAAAAAAAAAAATCAGAGGTTAACAAAAATGATTAAGCAGCTAGAAAAATCAGCACAAAAAGGAGAGTTTAATATATAATTTGGAAAAAGACTTTGAATTTCTTAAAGTCCAGAGAAACAGAATGATAATTTAGAATGATTAGAGAGCTATGGAGCTGATGGCATAAAATTGAGTAGAAAAACTACTTACTGAATGTAAGACAATTCTTAATAAAGAGACAATTTAAAGAACTATATAGCATTCTAAGGAAAGTAGTAAAGAGCTTTTGATTAAAACCCAGTACTCCACAGAACGATAGCAGCTAACATGTTGCGTATTTACTCTGTGTGCAGCGCTCTACGTACGTCTCTCCATTTAATCTGCTTGGTAATCTGTGAAATGGGTGCTAGCATTATCTTCAGTGTACATCAAGGATTTGTGGCCTGGGGTTATTAGGAGGTAATGCACTATGGCTTGACCTTTGTTTCAGAGCTCAGTTCCACTAACTACTCTCTCCTGCCTTCCAAGCCAGGTGTTTGGTGTACATAGACGTGTTGGGCAGAGGTTTGTCAGAGTGACCCAGCTGGGCTTCCATACTGTAGGTAGGTGACCTTGGGAGGCAATTTTTTAATTAAATCAAACAATGGAATAAAAATAAAATAAACTATGTATTCCAATCAAAAGTATACTTTTGTTGAGTCTTCTGGATAAATGAATCTTTGCAAAAAAAAAAAGTTGTATATAGAACACTTTTTAATATAGATTTAAAGTAGATAGTGACTAAGCTCTTGGACCCAAAAGAGGGAGCCATATCCAGCCAGCAACAGCTTTTGGGAGGCTTATGTACTATCCTTTGGCTGCATAGAAGTATACACAGAGATGGAAGAGAACCTTCGGTTGTTAATTATTTTACTTTTTATTTTATTTTAATTTTTTTCAATGTATTTAGTACAGGTTCTACAGGGTCTCACTATGTAGACAGGACTCGTAGTGATTCTGTTTTCAGCCTCCCAAATGCTGGAATTACGGGCAGGCGCCACCATGCCCAGTCTCATTTCACCATCTCAGCTTGCCCCAGGGGGCGGGGCCAGCATGGCACGCAGGCCCTGTGCTCTGCCTAAGCAGGCACTTTAGTCCTCTGAAGTATCTGGCTGGCCATTTATTTATTTATTTATTTATTTATTTATTTATTTATTTATTTTTAATGCCTTAACTAAGTCATCTAACCTCTCCAGGTACAGCAAAACTAGTTGTTTTATGAGGCAGAGAATTTGTATGATGATGTTGATAAATAGATAATAGCGTGCGTGCGTGTGTGTGTGTGTAGTATGTAGTATTTGTATAAGGATGGTGTGTAGATAAAAACATGTGTATAAAAAGTATGTACATATTTATGTAAAATAATTACTCGAGCCTGGTACATAATGAATATTCAATTAATAGTAGCTGACATTATGATTTATTGTTCAGATAACACTGTCAACTAAATAACAAATACAGCCAAATGATCCTATAAGGTGGGAAGTTTTTAGAAAAGATTAATTTTTTTTCAGTCTTCCTAGATAACATTTCATAGTAAAACCTCACCCTCTGAGGGCCGTTTTCACAATGTTAAAGGTGTGGGATCATGCATAATGGTTTATGCCATTTATTGAAGCAAGGTCTCACTGTGCAGTTTAAGCTGGTCCTTAACTCCCATGTAACCCAGTCTGGCCTTGAACTCACTGCAGTCTTCCTGCCTCAGCCTCCCAAGTGCTGGGATTACAGATGTGCACCACCACACCGAGCCCTTCGCACAACCTGAGAATTTATGGAACATTTCTGTGTTTTAGTGGCAGTAGTTTGTTCACTGAAAACTCAGTTTAAGAGAAATTCAGTGGTTGCCGAGCTCTAATGTGTTAGCAGGCAGAAACATGCTTTTAATATTCATCATCTTTAAGTGCTACCAACTGACATTCAGTACTAAATGTGCAGATGTGGGTGCTGAGCGCAACAGAACTAGGAAGAGGGCTTGCTCATTTGTATTCTAGATGGAAATCTTAAATTAGTTTCCAAGATTTTTAAATGGATTTTTAAATGCTGGGCACATACAAGATTGAGTTCATATTAATATTTATAAGGTTTGAGCAGATATTTAGTGAAATATTTGTATAATTTAATTTTGGTCATAATCAAGTAGGAAATGATAACAAGAAGGACATTGTACTTTAGTTTGGTGACTGTTTTGTAGCTCCTAGTTAGAAGTATCTTTTAGAAAAGCTCTAAACAACATATATACACATTAAAAACCCTTCTTTATTAGCACCCAACGTCAGAGGTTATTTATATATATAAATTCTTGGGTTGAAATGTTTATGTTAATTTCACTTAAGGTAATTGATTTAGAGATCAGCATTGATAGTGATTTTTTTAAAGCATTTATTGACAGTTCTGCAGAACTCTATAATCTAGCTGCTTTTATATTCTTTATTATACAGAACAGCACTTTTGGTTCACAGAAAAACCTGCTTCCTGTAGTTTTGCTTAGGGCTAATTGAGTTTAATGCAGTTTTGTGTGCAGAAGGTATTGACTTGTGCATAGTATTTAATTTGTGTAAATATGTGTGTATGTAATGTTTTGCCCCTCTGAGTTTTATTTTAAATGTAACCCTTGAAACTGGGATAATAGAAATTCTTAGCTTAGGCCTGCTAGCAATTGCAGGTGCCAACGGTTTAAACTGCTGTTGAAATACAATTATGAGCAGCCAAGAGCAAATCTTGTTTTAAGGTCCGTGTGTAATGAATGCCTGTTAGTATCATAGAATACAATTAAAAAGAGGTTTACCTCTCCTACGCTGTGATTGGTTCTTTCTGATGGAAATGTAGAGTCCCATGAGTAGAATGTGTATTCAGCTCTTGGTGATTTAGACACCAGCGAGCGAGCCTGGCATACTGCAGGCTTGGATAAATTCAGGGCAGTTATAGTCAGGCAGAGATGGAAAAAGACTGAAAGATTAATGAGGGAGCTTAAAACAAAGCTTCAAAAATGAGAGCAATGCACTGCTTGGGTCTTATGTAATTGTGCCGAGTGGAAGTCGGCACTGGCTACTGTTTTAAAATTTTAGGAGATTGGCAGTGAATGTTTGTTTGTTATAAAAATCGGATCTAGAGCATGCTGGTGAAAACCTGGAATGAAATTTGTGCTTGCCTGTGGGAGCCTGCTGCATCACGCCCTGCTCTGTCTCCTTTTATTGCAGTTGGACCAAGCATCCCACCTCGCCACTACTGCCCCTGCTTCTTCTGGGTAAGGGCTCTTTCTGAGGACCAAAGTCCAAGTCCCAGCCACTTCCAGGGGATGCTGTGGGTCTTATCGTTGCAGTCTTGCCAGAGTCTGAAAGAGCAGGAGAAACTAAGGGTGTGAGAGCCCGCCCAGAAGGTGGTCCAAGTTATTGTTGATTACCAGTGGCAGCTGTGGGTGTTGATGGTTCCAAATGGCAGCTCTGTAACACTTCTTGTCTAGATCTTAAGAGATCCTACTAGCTGTGAGATGCTCATTTACCTTTGACAATTCTTTTAATAGATGCTCTAATGAACCTTCAATTTATGTGATAGACACAGTTGAGCCCTGCAGTGAAGCTGGTCATACTGTTAACGTGAGGCTGGGCACTGAGAGGGAAAAGGCAACGCATAAATAACACCGTGCAGGTGAATCACTTCAGAAATCTAGAGCTTGCCAGTACCGGTAAAGGAGAGCTGTTTTGAAAGAGGAACTGCCAACTTGCAAGTGAATTCTTCGGTGCTTCGGTGTTTTGGTGTAGACACACACACTGGCCTTTTAACTTCGCTTTCTCGGGTTCTTCTTCAAGGAGTTTGGCGCCACCTTCAGGAAATAGGGAGCACAACCACCTGGTCGGTTTCTCGGAAGCACCTGGATTCTCCCTCCCGTCGGTCATTCCTCATCTTTAGTTAAGATAAATTTGATCACTGGTTCATTGTACAAAATTTATCAAGCTTCTTCTTGGCTGTGGAATAAGGATAAGCTCCGGGTGGGGGGAAAGGTTATATCTGTACTAGCTGTTTGGCAGGAGATTCCTTACTCTTGTTTTTAAGGCCGCTGTGCGTTTCTGCTGCCGCGCACCTTTTCCTTATCGATGGGGGGCCGAGAAGTGTAGCATGTGTAAGGTGCTGCTGCCTTCTGCAGTCGTGCCTGCCTGTGTTTCTTACAGAGAACATGCATCCAAATCACCATTTTTATTGTTTGTTTGTTTGTTTTCTTCCTGTTTGTCTTATTTGGAGAGTATCGTTAGGAATTAAAAAAGCCGACACAGTAAAGTTCAAGCTGCACGATTCAGTTCAGAGAAGGCTAAAGGAAGACACGTGATCTCTTTTACAGGTGCATTAAGGAAGTTGAAGAGATAATGAGGATCAATTATTTTCATTCATCAGCCCCGCATAACTATATCACTGAATTAAGTTTCCCATTGTTCGAAACTAGAGTGATTTGGCTTGAAAGGAGTTAAGAACAATGTAGGGTTTTCCCCCCTTGCTGAATGAATGACTGGAACTCTTTCTTCTCCCAGGAGCATCTCTCACCCAGACCCTTTCCTGAACTCTTAAGTGCATCCTGCTGATTTCTTTGTATAACTCTCCCCTCCCCTGCCCTGTCCTGTTCCCCACCTTACATATCCTACGTTAGATTGATCGTGGCCCGTGTTACGTCGATGTTACCCGCCCCTCCCCATTTCTCTTGTGTCTTCCCGTAAAAGAAGAAAAAACAACCATTGCCACACAATGATCTGCCTGTGGTGCGTTCGTATCTTGTTTCTGTTCACCTCCCCCCCCCCTTTTTTTAGGCAAATGGCATCATAATTGACTCATTGACCTTGGAAATAACTCTTAGTTATCGCAGCACTCTACACTGAGGTCCAAATCAGTCTGGTCCTGTTGTTTTGCTTCTGTAACATTTCTGAATTTACGAATTTATGCTGCATTCTGAGTTCTTACTAGTTGACTTTCCATAGATGTGCAAATTAGACTGTTAGCTAGAAAGAACTATTCAGTCAGGTGAAATTTTACCTACCCACCACCCCCCAGTGTTAAATTGCTTTGTTCAAGGCTTTTCTGTTACTTTCTTTTTTAAAAAATTGTTATATATTAAAAAAGCAACATGAACTTTTTATGTAGAGCAAAAGTCTTGGGAAAGCAAAAATTTTTAGATAGAACTGTTAAAAGAGAAATACAGTGTTTCAAATGAATCCCATCACCCTGTGATATCCCTCATAAACAATCTCTAAGCCAACACCAGACCCTAGGACAGTCATTCCTAAGGAATGAACAGCAGTCCGGGCCTACACAGAACTTCATGCCAGAACAACTGTCCAGATTCAGCCTGTGAGACCTGTTTCCCTCTATATGTGAAGTGTTACAATCCCTTTCCAGGGTGCTCAATCACAGCGCTTAGATGGTGCCTCTCGGCTTCAACTACAACTGTTAGTCTTTTTATGTAAACACCCAAAATCACTTGAGGCTAAGAAAATGTGTTTGTTGTTTGATGAAAAATGTCACATTTTAGTAGAAAGATTCCAAATGAGATATTCCATACATTTTTTACCAAATGATTGATTAAAAGTTACTTAGAATATTTAGTGCTTGTCTCCTAAGAAGATACATGCATAGCAGATGAATGTATGAAAAATGTTTAACATATGTCACCAGACTCATACAAATCAAAGCCATAATGAGATACTACTTCATACCCACTGGGACGGCTGAAATAAAAGAGGTGGACAGTAATAAGTGTTGGCAAGGGTGTGGAGAAATTGGGATCCTCATATACTGCTGCTGGTAGCATAAGGTGGTGCAGTTTTCCAATTTGAAAACAGCTTGGAAGTGTAAAGCACAGAGCTACCAGATCCATCAGTTCCACTCCTAGCCATGTACCCAAGAGAAATAAAACATGTCTGCAGAAAAATATATATGTAAATATTCATAGCCACATCACATAATAATCAAAATTCAGAAGTAACCCAAATGTTCATTAGTTAACAAATGGATCACTGGTATGTAGAATAGGCACAGAATGGAGTATAATGCCACCATAAAATGAAGTATTTATGCATATAATAGCATGAGTGAACTCTGAAAATATGCTGAGTGAAAGAAGCCAAAGGGAGGGGGAGGGGAAGTAAAAATGGATCAAGAAGTGGCATATATCAGTGTACCCCAGAGTGCATAAACTTGTTATGGGTTGCAAGCACACACTAACACATTTTTAAATGCTGCCTATAGTATGATTCCTCTATATGAAATCTCCAAACGAGGCAAAGCTATAGAGACAGTAAATTACTTGTGGCCAGGGGCAGGGAAGAGGAGAACTGATAGTATGTGCTTATGGATTTGAAATGTCTCTTTGAGATTAAGGGAATGTTCTGAAACTAGATAGTAGTGATATTACAAAGTCTATGAATATACTAAAACATGCTAGACAGCGCTGAATTGTGCATCAGAGACGGGGGAGCTTCTATGGTATATGAATTGCATCTCAATAAAGCTATATATATTATATAAAAATAAGGTTTTTAATATAGTGAAGTCATCAGCTGTATAAATAGCTATATTTGATTTGTAACTTCCAAAATACTAAACAACATGCCTTGCATATATACACCCTTAAATGAATCTGTGGAGAATAAAATCTATGAATAATTGAATGAAAAACCCGTAAAAAGTCTTGTTATAACGTGCATAAGATTTTTTTTTTTTGAAAGGGCTATTTTGTAGAGAATAGTGGCCGAGAATGGAACCTTCTCTCCTTTTATATGCTTAGGCTAACAGTTCAATTGTCCTGTCATTTTTGGTCTGATATTAGTTTGATAGAATCATGTGGTGCTTTGCCATCAGCTAGGTTCTCTCTCTCTCTCTCTCTCTCTCTCTCTCTCTCTCTCTCTCTCTCTCCTTTTGAATGATATATTGGCAAAGAATACTTTAGCAACTATATGTTATGTGGATGATGCATGACGCCAGTGCTGTTGTGACCTTTATTTTTATGAGCTGTGAGAATTAAGAACCTACCAGTTTTAGTTTAATTAAGCAGTAAGATGTAGCAGATGGTGCATTTGTGGGTGATGATTGCATTCCTCGGGTTCCCTCAAGCAGCACTCTTGCCCTATGGAATGTTTGGCTTAGAGTGTCACACCACTGTTGCAAAATTTCTAGGAAGACGAACATGCAGTAATGATGTAGTTAAGATCCTAGAGGACCTAAGTACTATGGAAAGTTCTAGTAGTTAGCAGTTAATGGAACTAAAGTATCAGGAGAAATCTATGGCATTATGGTTGTAGTAGTTTACCACCTATCTTTACTTTCCAATATTTGCAAATAAAGTATGTAAAGATTTTTATTACCTTAATATTCTTTTGTGTAATCTAGGTCAAACATTAAGAATGCAGTGGAATATGATTTGCATGTTTTAAAGTACAGAGAGAAGATTCAGTAAATGGAAAAGCACTGAATTTATGTCAGATTGTTTTATTACGTTTGCTTTAGTTGCTGTGGAGGGCCCAGAGAGTGTCCTACAATGTACCTTTTCCCCCAAATACTGTGTACTTACTGTAGCATGTTTACTGCAGAGGATGTTCAAAACATACACAAGCAGGGAAAATATGGAATTAATCCAGAGATTCTCACCAGTCCTGCAACACTTTAGGAAGAATACCAAGTTGTTAGGTAGAATTGCTTTCTTTCACTGGTGAGGGAGACACTTAACTGTCTAGCACAAATTCTGTCTCCCTTTGTTATCTTTGAAAAACTAAATTACTTGAAAGCTGAGATAAAACTTGTAATTGCACAATATTTTAGATCCTAAGATAATATGCCTCGATTTTTCTCATTAATGCAATATATGAAATCATCCAAAAGAAATGTATTCACTTACTGCCTGTAATGTTGTTGAAACTATGAGCTGTATGGATCTTTTAAAATACAGTGATAGTTGCTTTAGATAGAAATTCCATTTGTCTCATCTTTCTGCTACAAAGACTAGATTAGTATTCTAGTTAAATCATGAACTTCAAAAATAATATTTTAACAAGAGAGTATAATTTATCTTTGGAATAGCCCACATTTTATGTTGAATTTTTTCCCCCTAAACTCTATAAAGTAGCTCTTCTTTTTTATTTCAAAGTGTGTTGTCAGGCACAAGACACGTGACCGTATCCTCCCTCCAGGTATTATGCATGCATGGAGACCTAACTTATATTTAATTAAGTGAAACACTTCTAGATTCCTACCAACTCTAAGACACTCAAGCAATGAAGATCAAATTGAAGGTATAAACACTAATTTTGTGACTCTTGTGGTAATAAAAGATTATTAACCTTTTAGTTAAGACGCAGCAGCATGTAATAGAGAAATACCTATAAACATGTCTCTGCATAGGACAGCCAAAGCTGTAATTGATTTTAACCTACAAATTATTAAAGATTTTGACAAAGGAAATTACAAATTATTTTCTTATAGAAACATAACCGTTTCTTTATAGATCTAGATTTTCATCTAATTAAAATTTAGAAAAGAAGGAACTAAATAAACCATTTACTCAGTACTTGGGTACCTTGCCAATTCATTTATGGCTTTATTTAATAAAAATGTATTATAGAACCTTTGAAAGTAACTGAAAATTGCTAGCCCTGTATAGTGGCTTACACTTTTAATGCCAGCACTGTGGGAGGCTGAAGCAGGAAGATCACAAGCCTGGACAACTTACTGAGACCCTGGTAATGTAGCTCCGTGCATGGGCCCTACACTCAGTCCCCAGTACTGCAAATGAAAACAAAACCCCTGCTAATTTTAGGGGCTTGGGGGTTATTTTAGTTTTCTAAAATTGTAACATATTCTCTGTCAAGTGGGTGGTTTATTTAATAGTGATACCTCTCCTCTTTGCAAAGATGCTGGCATACTGCATTATTTTTGTATTAGAAGTAACAAAAATCTGCCAGGTTGTGCATAAGCCAATAATTGACAGTCTGCCTGTGTAGCCTTAGTCTCCTGAGCGATCTTAGCCCTTTTGCTAAGAGCCTAGAATTTAGAATCCAAGACTTACATTCTGGTTCTAATTCTGTGTAGGAGTTCCTTCTGTCTTTAAGACTCTCTCTCTCTCTCTCTCTCTCTCTCTCTCTCTCTCTCTCTCTCATATTTTTTCACCTAAGTAATTGAGATGGCCAATCCAAAGCCGGTTCAGCATTCCCAGCCACCTTCAGCAGTCAGCCTCCTGTCCTTTTTGCATCACCATCTTTCTAGCCTAGAAGTCATCTCGCGGCTCACAGGTGGAGCTTCAGCCTGTGCATCTGAGGCAGCAGTAAAGACAAGGAGAGCTTTTCTAGGAGGACCAGTTTCTTTTCTAATCCATACAGCACTCCCAGTTACATCTTATTACCTGGATGTGAGGGAGATGGGAAATGTTATCTGTACCAGGAGCAGCTTGAGAATAGAGGTTTTGTTTCCAAGGACAAAAGGAAGTATGGGTATTTGCTAGGCAACTAGCATTCTCTGTCATAGTGACCTTGGACAATTTAAACTCATTGAGCCTCGGCTTTCTTGTATAAAAATGATTGCAAAAATAGGATCCAATTCAAGATCCTATTGTTGAATATCATGTGAGTTGATGCATCTAGTGCATTTAGTACAATGCCTGGCATATAAGTAAGCAGTACATGTTAATTATTCTTTCTTGCTACTTCCTTAATATCTCTAGGTTAATGTCCTGTAGACACTTAAAACTTAAATGTTCAAATGTATTATAGATTCTTACTACATTCTCTCAGTAACCACTTACCCATTCTTATAAGCAGCAAACCTTAGAGCAGTCTTTGCCTATGTCTTCCTTACTGGTCTGTACCTAGATCCATATCCAGCAGTCACCCTCTATAAGGGACACTACTTGGACAATTGGTCATGGGTTTCTCAAACCATTCCCTCTGTTTTCATTGACATTATCTGAATTCAAACTTCATCCCTTGTCTCCTACAGATCCTCGTTATTAACCAGATAGCATCCAAATCCCTTAGAATAGTATTCATGTCTCCATAGTGTCTGACTGCAGTATTAAAAGCTTTATCTTGATTCAGCCACATCTCGTTAGTCCCTAAATGACACATTTCTTGTACTTCAGCTTTTTTGAAAACTCACTATCCTCCAAACAGAACATTGTGGCTCTAATTTTATCTTCCAAGTATTTTTTAAAAATGATTTTTAAGTTGAAGAGTTAACTAAGCATAAATGTGTTTCAACCTGTAATTTTAAATATTTGTTTATGTTTTCTGGAAACTCTTGTGACTTTGCTTATTAGACCAAAAGACAAAAGTGTACCTTTATCAGATCTGAATGTATAATGTATAAATGCAAAGGAACAAGGACTCATAAGTAAAAGGAATGGGTGGAGGAGAGAGGTCTAGTTCTAGTGGATGAGTTAGTTTGTTCAGCAGTTCTCAAAGAATGGGTTTAGATCTAGAAACTCATTATTTTTACTTTGCAAGACAGCAGCATTTGTTTAGATTCTTAATGTTAGTGTTTTGATTACATTTTGCTTTCAAGGAAAGGTTAGCTTTACTTTCTGTGTCTGTGTGTGTGTGTGTGTGTGTGTGTGTGTGTTCTATGTAATGGGATGTATAATATAATTTCAAAGCCTTCCCATACTGTGTTTTGAAACTAAGTTGGTAGTACAATTAAAACATATCTTTGATCATAGATTACTTTGCTTTATGCCATTTTCATAGGCAATGTCCTACTTAAATAGCCTGGATTGGCTGAGAAAAATAATTGCTGCTATGAAATAATTTTGCAATTACCACTGTAATTAAGGGCAGTTTGTTAATGAAAGTGCTTGGTGAATAATGACTGCAGGGCACTCCATCTTGCAGCTTCATGCCAGATGATTGGTTCATGTGGTGGAGGCAGTTAGGGAATTAGTGACACAGCTGTCATGGTTACAGGATGGATGTAAATATCCTTTGCAGTTGATGATGAAGAACAGTCATTAGCCTTCTGCCCCTTGGGAACTGGTCAGAAGAACAAAAATAAACTTAACACATGATGGTAAAAGCCATTCCTTATGTCTGCTTTTCTTCAGTGTGAACAATTAACATTCTAATAGGAACTGCAGAGAGCATGCGGATGAGCCCTCTCCACTTTACAGGCATGTTAGTGTGATAAATGTTCCTCCTGGTAGGGCATTGGTTGTTCACAGTTTATAACCACTCTTATTAGCTTATGGGCCAGTTAAAAACTGCTCTTTAGAGACCCATGGGCCCCATTTAAATTTTTCTTGCTCATCTCCAGGTGTTGTGTATTCAGCTCAACCCTTTGAAGAGTGCCCACGCACGGATTTCTGCATGCTGTCTGCATGGCTGCAGGGGCAACTGAAGATCCATTTTCTGTGCTTTGGCTTACCTGTCTGTGTAAGCTGTATATTGTTATTAAAAAAGCCTGGGGTGCTGATCTGATCTTGCTTTGTAGTTTGGAAAATTCACTGTTGAGGATTTAAGATCCTTTTTCTTGTTCTTACAGCAAGGTGTGTTTAAATGTGCTTCATATTTATATTCATTCCACTTCCGTGGTGTTTTGATGTTGTTTTTCATTGTAAATTTGCTTAAGCAATCTTTTGTGGAGTAATTTCATAACATGCACACACTGAGATTTTACATTGAGTTGCTCATGATCTGCAACTCATTAACTTTTGCTGACTCGGAAGTCAGTATAGCATGTTGTGTTTTCTCCAACTTTATCTTGCTACATAGTCAATTTTATTCCTATGCCTTTTTAAATGATGTTAGTAGCCCGCTTCCAAGGAATTTAAACATGGCTCCCAACGCTGCTCAATGTGCTGACACTCTTTGAGACCCTAGGCAGAGATCCGTGGCATTTACATGATTGCATTAAAGGTGATCAGATACCTCACTAAATCAACGAACGATTTCCTGGAGTTTAGCTCAAAGTGACTGTCAGGTTCGTGGATACATTTTAAGGATGAGTTGATCGCTGCTTGTGTCCAGATAAGATTTCTGACTTTGTGTAATGCTGCTTTCAGTGTTTGTATCTCCTCTTGGCTTTGGCAAGAAGAGGTACCAGGTTGAAGGGATCAGAATTCCGTCTCAGAACTGTCACACCCTGATGCCCAAGCCTCTGCCTCTTCCTTTTTCTTCAGCAGTTGCAGAAAAAATAAAAAAATACCAACAAGCATCAGGGCAAACAGAGCATTGTTTAGATGCTTCAGTGCTTCCTTTGCTACTGAGTTGTTCATTCTTCCTTGATAAAGTCTTTTTCTCAATGACTATGCATAAGTCACTGTGGAGATTTTCATAGCTAACTGGTGATCAGACACTGTGGGATGCAAGTTAGCTTGTTTGTCCTAAATGGAAAGGGTAAATCCTTAAAAGCAAAAAAAAAAAAAAAAAACCACCAAACAAACAAACCATGGAAAACCTCACATACTGAGCATTAAGGCCATGTTTTATTCCATTAAATGATAACTTCTCCTTGGAAGAAATTAATCACAGGCATGATCACAGCTGACAAAAACGTTTGGAATTTTAGAGAATATGATCTCTTAACAGAATGCCTGGGTGCAGGGTGAGCTATTAGGACTGTTAAATCAACATTGGTCATCTGAAGGTGTGCTGGACAGCACTCTCCCAACAGGATGACCATTGCAGTGTATTGTTACTGATCATATGGTGGACATAACTGCAGACTTTTGTGGTACATAAAGATAAGTAGGAAAAAAAATACATTGTGTGTGTGTGTATGTGTGTGTGTTTTAATTGGTTTTGCTCCAGGTAAAGGCACCACACATTTTCTTTCAGGAGAGATGTGACAAGCTGCATTATGTACATATGCTGTGGGTATGCCCATCTCTTTTATTGTTTTTATTTATATTTTTGGCTAAGCTTACAACATTTGTGCTTAGTTAAATTTCCATTGCAACTGTATAGTACCCTTCATAGAGTGTGTTGAAAGAGGCGCTGCAAGGTGTTAGAAGTGGCCATGAGGGCCCAGCGATCTACAGGAGAGGACATGTGACAGCATTCTTCTGGCGTTGCAGAGGTGCTTACAGTCCTGAGCAAAGCAGAATTTGTTCCTAGGTGGTGTTCTGGACCAGAGCAGGTAGGGTTCGTGTCTCGTGTTGTGCATAACCACCCGAAGTCCCCCTTTTCTTATTTTTTCAGAATATGTCAAAAACTTCCTGATTCTCTACAAAACAAATTTATTGTGTCCCATTCTTTCCTATTGCCTTCCTTTTTGTCAAAGCAACACTAATTATAAAAATTGAACGTGAATTTGTGCTCTTTAATAGGTTTGGGTTTAATTTTGCCTCAGTGGGAAGACATTCGATTAAAAGAGTCCTTTTCCCCTTCCTCCTCCTCCCCTTTTCTTTTGGTAGAACAGTTAGTAAAGGCGTAGGAAATTGATTTCAGTGTCACAAAGGACATTTCTGACAGGAAGGTACTTTGAAATGATTCAAGGCATCTGTTTCTCTTGCATATGCCCAGCACTGCTGAGAGCTGTACCTAAATTAAACTGTTTAACATGTCAACTCTGAATCGGATCACAATTTACATCCCAGTTGCTTGGCTGGAATTTTTAACATTTCATGCACTTCTTCCTCTAATTTACGAAACAGCTTCTCGCTCAAAGTGACCATTTGTTCTAGATGCCAGTATGCCATGGTCAGAACTGATTTAGCTTTAAGAATTATTTGTTTTAGTGTGGTCACTTTGCCTATGAAACGAAATCATCTTTACAGTTTTTATTTCTCCTGGCAAGGTTTGGAGATGATTGCATGGTGGGTGTTTTTATTACTGTTTGTCTCCCACTGGTGCTGTGTCTATCATACAAGCTGGCTCTAGCATTTCCAGTTTGAAGATTTCTTAAGCACAAGACTTATGAGCCCTGCATTTATTACCATATCTGTGCCATCCAGTATGGTACCTGGAAGACACTTGAAAAACTTCATCTTTCATAAATGAGAGAAGAGATACTTCCACATGACCACACATGGGGTAGGGTATAGGCCTAGACTAGACCTTGACTTCAAGGCCTCACTTGTCCACCCTGCTCATGTTTCTTAGACTTTGTAAGGTTCACTTGATTAATTATAGTAAGGCATGCCCTTTGAAGTTGAAGGGCAGGGACAATTATTTTGTGTATGAACATTTTATATTCATAGTAGAAATAATTCACCGAGGATAAGGAAAAAGTGATTATGCCAATGCATTATAGGAATCTGAGCTCATTAACTTAGTGATTTAGTGGTTCCTGAATGTTCTTCTCTACCTCTGTGTCTACCCATGTACCCTTCTACAGTATTTATCAACGAGCCCTGAGTAGAAGCCAAAGAAAGGGCTGCTACCTCTGCCCCTCCATGTGCCTATGTGTATATAATAGGAGCATTGTTTGTACAGCGCTGACCCAGAGGACTACTGGCCCGCAGGACTTCGTGATTGACCTTCATATTTACCTGGCCGTGTATGACCAGATTGCTGAGAACGTTTCAATGATGTCATCAACATCCTTCATCCCTATGAGCAGTTCTCTGGTTCTATATTAGTGAGACTAGAAAGGATCAAAGTAGATTGAATGTTTAGAAATGTTACTTCTTTTTCTTTTTTTGTTTCCTTCTTCATCCTTTTTTTTTTTTTTTTTTTTTTTT
>NW_004524656.1:10085386-10145687 GCF_000260255.1 Octodon degus
TGATCCGCCTGTTTACAGCCTCCTAAGAGCTGGGGTTATAGGTGTGCACCACCACACCCAGTCTCAATTGCTGTCTCAGCATGCCCCGGGCGTGGGGCTGGCATGGCAGGCCCTGGGGATCGAACTCCTGGCCCTTGTGCCTACTTGCAGGCACTTTAATCCACTGAGCTATTTGACTGGCCCTAGAAAAGTTATTTCTTACATTTACTAGGCTACAGCCAGGTTTCCATGTTTGTGGTTGGGTTAGGTCCACTCAGTTCTTCTATAGGTAGCTCTGGTACCCTTGAAATGTCTTCTGGAACCTCTCTGATCACACCAGGTCAGTCTCTCAGGAGTGGGAAAGAGGAGCAGCCATCTCTTTATGAATAGAAATGAAGTGTGTCCTTTCTGCTCAGGCTGGGTACAAGGAGAGGATGATTTTAGTGGAGAGTCAGTCTCTTGGACCTCAGGCCTTTCCTAACTGCTCAGCCTTTCCTAACTGCTCAACTGTCCTACAGCTTCGTTTTGTGAAGTCCAATAGCTAATCTTAGACTTTTACAGCTAACATTGTCTATATGACTATTTGAAGACAACTGTGTCCCCTCTTTAGTTTCCTTGGGCCCATGATGCTGAGGAAAGTTGATTGTAGTAACTTGCAGAGTGGTCCGCTCACGCTCTTGAGTTAATGTCAAGAGCTCAGACCTTTTCCTCGGGTTTTCACACGTGGAAATTGAGGTGTTCACCAACTTGACAAACATTGGCTGCCCTACAACATTTGAAGGCTTGTTTCATTTTTTCCCCCCAACTTTGTGTCTCAGGGAAATAAGGTAGGAAGAGAAAATTGGGATTTTTTTCCTGGGGAATATATTCTATATACTCTTTGTGTGCTAGTCATCATATAGGAATGCTCAGAAGGCATAATTGTCATGTCTTTAAATATTCTTTTGTAGTGCATACAGATGGGCACTGCCTAATGTAGAAGTAGATTGCCATTCACAATCTTTGTTAAAAGACAGTTACAAATATTTCTCAATATTATTGCCCTCTGCTTTTCTAGTGCATTTTCTCCAGTGATCACAAAAATCATCTGTACCATGTTTTCCTCTACCTTGATTAGACTTGAGGAACAATGCCTGATTTTCTGCTCATATTGTTTAGTGCAATTGTGTTTTCAGCTGTCTCTCAGATGTTTTAGGGTAAAATATGCCCAGATCATACATATATATATATGCTTTAATCTCCTCTGCTACTTTACCATAGCCAAGAGATTTTTGGAATTCTTGCTGTGCAGTAAATGTTACTTTAACGGTAGGACTTACAATGATAATCATCTGACTTTTTAAGGATAAACACAGCCAAACTCTTAATTTCAGTTTCATGAAGACCCAGATCACTTTGAGATTTGTTATATTTTAGGTGAAGGAAGGACAAGCAATTAAGTCAAGTATATTCTGAGCTAGGGTCAATATATGTTATTTTATATAAAAGGTACTTTTATTCAAAATATACTCATGCTAGATATAGCTGGTGGCTCTCATGTTAACACTGCATAAGGTAGGAATGGATATTTTTTATGCATTTTTTGAGTATGGTTCATTTAAATGCATGGTCCACTGAGTTGGGCTACACTGAGGCTACTACTAATGGACTAGTACATTCCAGCAACATATCTGTATAACATCCTGTCCTCCAGTAGTCAGAACATATTAGTCTTGAGTGTAGAACTGCTTTGTAAAGGTGAAAACACTCATGTGGTGGTAATCACCTGTTTTAATGTCTTCAAATGTGCTTATTGTCTAAAGCATGTTAAACTGAGCTATTCAAAAACAGGGTCCTTGAAATCTAAAGTGACATTAGAGTAAGAAGCATATCACTTTTTGGTGACCATTCGCCATTATCCACTTCTTGCTCGTTTATTATATCATCTCATGTGGTTCTCATTGCACGATCACACTATTCTCTAATTTTCTGTTTACATTTCTGTCTTCTTTACTCAATTTTGAGCTTCTTGAAAGAAAGGACAGTGCTCTGTTTAGGTTTGCATGGTATACTTAGCTGACAGTTGATGAGCAAATTTAAAAATGGATAAATATTTTAAGGTAGGAAAGTTCCGTCTGCTACTAGGTGAAAACTGGAAAGATTCTCCCTCAAAGTTTAGAAAGGCTACTGTTTGTGTTTCTGTCTATAGGGAATATTTTTCTTTCTTTTTTAACATTCTCTACCTAATTACATTTATTTTTTAAAAAAGTAAAGCAAAGAATATACAACACATACTTCAGTTTAAAAAGATAAAACTGTATCCATTACATTTCATTAGAAGAACATATCTAATATGAAATAACATAAATATATGATTCACAAGATAGGCTTACAATTCCACCTATGGAATCAGGGATGGAAGAATGCAATATGGTGTGATGGAGAGCCAGAGGATGTAGTTAGAAGCTGAAGGCTGGCAGCTCACTGCACAGTCTGATATTCTGAAGACCTGAAGGAACTGTAGACAAAAGTCCAAAGGCGATGGTGAAGACTAGAGCTCCTCCAAAGAATAGCGAAGACTTTATTCTTTCTCTTTTATTTCGTCCAGGCTACAAGCCTATTAGTTGGTGCCATGTCAACCATCCATGGACACACCCAGAACTTTACTAAGCTTCTAGGCAGTTAACAAATTACAATTAACAATCACAATGTTGCTTCATTTGCCTAGTTGTAATAACATGTATTCCCATACCCCAAATAAAACTACTATATAATTTTGCTGTCTCACTACCAGTATATATTTAAAGGAAATGAAAATAGTATGTCAAAAAGATAGCTATAGATCCATGTTTCTTAGAGCACTATCCACAACAGCCAAGAGATGAAGTCAACCAAGGTGTCCATCCATGGGTGAATGGTTAAGGTGTGATATATAATTCAGCTACAGGAAGAATGAAATCCTGCCACTTGCAGCAACATGGATGTAACTGGAGGACGTTGTATTAAGCCAACTAAGTTGATTTTGTAGGGCCAGGAAGATAGCTCAGTAGAATAAGTGCTTGCCTGGCAAGCGCAGGGTCCTGAGTTCAATGTCTGGTACCGCAAAATAAAATAAAATGAAATGAAAAATTGATTTTATAGGTGTGAATAGTAGAATGGTGATAGTAGAGTCTGATAAGAGTTAAGAGGGAGGAGAGATAAGAGGGAGCTGGATAATGGATACCAAAACACAATTAGAAAGGAAAAATAACTTGTGTTCTATAGCACAGTAGGGTAATCATAGTTCATAACAATTTATTATATACTTTATCAATAACCAGAAGAAAAAATTCTAAGCTTCTCAATGTAAGTGATAGCTTTCTAAGGAAATGGAAATGTTGAACACCCGGATGTGATTATGTATCTGTCCCACATAGATATATATATAGTTACTTCATGTCAGTTTTTTAAAAGTTCTTTATGACAAAGGAAATTTTGTGCTGTAAGAAGTCTGAACTTTCAGGCAGGCTCCTTGCCCATCCTAAGTCTGGGTATTGGTCTATCAAAGCAGACAAACTCTGGAATTTGCCTCATCTGTTGTGAGTCGTGAGTGGCTGTTGTTAGTTGCAAATGAGACACTGTACACAGTGCTTATTAGCACAGTGCCTCAGTAACCTCAAAGAAAAGTTATCCATAAAGATTAAGATGATTATTATGGGTGTTTTCCCCCTCAGGGATTTCTCTTGATGATGAAATCTTAAAAGGGTTTATTACTTCTTATCCCCTTAAACAGAACCTTCAGATTTTTCTGTAGAAATTATCAGTGGTATCCTCCACTGCCATAAGTAGAACTCAGGGAAATGTAGTTACAGTTCTCACAGTCATGGAAAATAGATAATAAGATGTATTTTTCCCTTCTTCATAGCAGTGTCATATCATGAACTGGTTGAACTATGCACAGTGGGACATGTTTGTTTTTCTAGCACATAGACATGTAAATCCCTTGCTAGCAGATGGTTGTGAGAGCTTGCTCAGAGTATAGTGAAATAATAGGATTCTGTAGACTTTGTGTTACCTACAAATACTACTCTACATTTTCCTTCATTTTAAAGCATATATTTCTACATGAGAAACTACAAGTAGTTAAGAAGTTATCCTTTGCATCACATCTTATTAAAGAGAATGTGGTCAATTGACTCCTTCTAGGATCTAATGATGGAGATACAATGTGCCTCACTTATTTGGAGGTCATAAATCAGATATCTGGAGTATTGAGAATAAACAGGGAAGGCTTCTTTCTTGGTCAGTCATAAATGATGTCACTAGTCTCTGCATTAAAGCTTACGTGTGTTATTTTTAAGCAACCTCTTAATTCTGAAATTCTATAAAACTTGCACAAAATTTGAACTTAGTTGTTTTTTCTCCAAGCCTAGCACAATAGAGCTAGAAAATTTAGTGATTGAGAATTCCAAAGTGCAGGGATAGTGCCAAATGCAAGTTGCCTCAAGTAGCATAAAAAATTTATTTGGTAATACTTAGCAGGAGGTAAATATTGACTTGAGTCAGCAATATATAGAGATTCTTCCTCGTCTATGCAGTTTAAGAAGGAACTATATAAACTTTTAGAAAATTTTCTTTAGTACAGTTTAACTTAGAAAAACTGATTCTGTGATAATCTTCATGAGAATTCCAGATAAATTGAATATTCTGCCTTTTTCTTGGGGTTTTTGGCTAGCTTTCACGTTTGTTGGGCGTAATCGTTGCTTTACATTTTGAGTAAGGTTCCATATTTTTTGTTTTTCTTAATTGCACATATATGCTTCTCTTATACTTTATTTTTCCCTTGAAGGAATAAAAAAAAAACTTTTAGATAATATATAGATTTTTAAGGTGTCTTGAAATATTGAACTTAGTTTGTGTTTTTAGTTTTTAGCATCCTACCCTGCATTAATCTCCATGCCCCCCATAGTAAACCACAGCCACGAAAAGACAAAACCTGTATCAGCATGTACTTCCCTCCATATCTAGATTTATAGGCATGAGTCTTGAGATTATTTTCGAGTATCACTAATGTTTAACACTGTCCCAGGCCCTGCAAAGGAAATGCCTATTAGTGATAATAGGAGCACTCATTTGAGGTAATGTTTTTAATCTACATTTACAGATGAAGATACAGAGGTTCCGAAGGATCCAGTGGTTTGCCACAAGCACTCTGTCAGAGGGTAGAACTAGAAGTCACATCTCACCTGGCCAACCTAAGATGCTTCAAGAAATATTCATGGTGTTCCCATTTCTTTTCTATATAACTTATAAGAACTGACATTTGTATTTGCTAATTGACAGAAAGTAAAAGAAAAATTACTAATTTAAATCCTTTATTAAACATCTTTGGTTGATCAAATTGGCATAACTGCCTAGCTCAAATAAGTGAACTATTTTAAAAGCACTAATATTTCATCATACCTTTCTTCCCATTCACCTACTCCTTTTTTTTTTTTTCCTTTTTAACTTTGACAGAGTTCTTGGGTTATATATTGAAAGCTCAATGGGTTAAAGCTAATCTGTATGTTTAAAATTATGCATTGACAGTCCTTCTTTTGGTTTTTCTTTTTAACTTGCTCTGAGGGTTGACAATTTGAAAAGAAATGGCATGTTTCTTTAACCCCAAGAACATTTTATTTAATTTAGTCACTGGTTTGGTGAAAGAATAAACAGAACCTTCATTTAAATGTTCCCATGTCTTAGAAGAATGAATGGGTAGTGATATGATTTATAGCTGGTATTAGAATAAAGAAGATAAAAGAAAATTGAAACCCAAAATTAATGGTTTCAGCAGAGCATTTCTGATTTAATTTCGAAATTGTGAATACAGTTTATGCCACGCTTAAATGTTCTTGCCAGGTTGTGGAAGGAAATATCTACCTTCTGTGTAATGTGTAGCTTAATTGAATGTTTATTGTCTATATAGGTAATTTGGAGTGGAGAGAGGTAAATTTTCTTCTGCATTTATATCCAGCTCAATGCCTCAATCAATATTTGTTGATTGACTTAAGTAGAAGAATGAATGAGTGAATTTCATTCAAAAAGTAAAAGAATGATGGGGTAGCATTTTTATAATGTGTGATTGATATACCCAAAATTTGGGGGGTATTATGATGCCTATACTTTGCTACAAAACAACTAGAATATGAAAAATAAAGTATTTTATAGAAGAATTTAGTCAAATACTATTATTTTCCTTTGTGGCCAATTAAATCAACATTGCCTTAAACAGAAATTATCTTTCATGGTCTTCATTGAAATGCAATTTAGTATAGTTAGTGAATGAGAAGACAAATTTAAATTTAACAATGATTCCAATTTTTGTATATACAAAGCATCCACTATCTTTGACTTAATACCCCTTACCTTTGAGCTTCAACATCACATTCTTCACAAATTATTTCTGAAGAATGGAGGTATATTTCTTCATCTGACTGTGGAATGTTTTGTACCAGAATATTAAAACTTTCTGTTTAATGTGTACAATTGTTATCTATTGAGGACAAAAAAACCCAGAATGTGTATTGTTTGTTTTATAATAATTGTTTTAGAAGGTCACCTAGGCTTATTTCACTGAGGCTGCGATTCTACAGCATCTTTGACTTCTCTTTTTGAATGTATTTGGATATTATTTGAACAGCCTCAGTGGTAGCAAGTCATTATTCTTTAGGGTAATTTGAAACTAAGCAATTTGGAATCATATTATCAAGGTGGACACTGCAGTTGTGGATTTGAAACAGAGAAAGTCTAGATGTATCTATAAAACCCTGGTATTTAAATGTGTGAAGTTCTAAGGAAGGAGCTCAAAATATGTGGGAGAAAGCCAGTGTATGCTTGTGCGAGGAAACTTGTGGAAGTTCATAGGTACTTAAAATTTTTTAATTCATAATTTTTAATTTATAATCATAATTTTTTAATTCATTACTTTAAAGTCTTACCTTATATGCACTGGGAAAGGGAGGCACAGTCCTAGCGGAAAGTGCCAAAACAAAGGATAAGCATCAGCCTTGACATTAGGCGGTGTCAGTCATTGAGCCTAATGCACCCCTATTCCTATTTATAGTTGAAAATCAATTTCTAATGTTTCTTGTCTTGTTTTCTTCGTGTTCATATTTTTTGTTTTCTTTTCTCATTGAAAACAAGGTAACTACTTTTTTGGTCTTCCTACTGAGGAAAGGTAGACCCTTTGAGGAATATGTTGTTTGAAATTTATAGAATATGGCTACTTTTAGGGTGCTTTTCCTATTCAAGTTACTTTTGTCAAGGAAGATTATGTTGTCAAAAATATTTAGGCCCTAGTTATCGTAACTGCTTACTTTTGCTTGAGGCTTTTACCAAGTATAATGTGGATTGTAGGTGTAGCTACAACAAATAGCCCTGCAGTGTAGAAATTAAATTGGCCCTCAACTCTGGGGATCTAGCTCAATAAAAATAAGAGCATTTAAAAACATATATTGTAAATATCTTGTATATTAGACTGGTCTGAGATATTTCCTTTCAATATGTTTCAGTGTGACAGCATGGTGCTAGGTGCCCTCTGACACTCAAACTGTCCTTCTTCTTTCCCTCTCTCCCTCTGTCCCTCCTCCCCCACCCAGTCCTGGTTGCTACCCTACGTGAAGTACTGATGCGTAATTTAAGTACTTCTCATTTGAAAAGTGAAGGATGAGTAATTGAGCAGTGCATCCATAGTTGGATACCAGAGTTTTGCTGAGGCTCAGTAATGAATGAGAAGTGCACTGACTGAATTAAAACTCTTGCATTCTGTGTGTTTAGCTCTTGCTGTACCTTTGTGGATTTCTTTACAGTGTAGTGCGGTCATGCTCCTCTGAAAGCTTCCCACAAATACCACTTGCATTTCACCATGGGTGTGCAAACTTTTGGCTTGCCTGGGCTATGCTGAGTAAAAAGAAATGGCCTCGGGCTGCATTTAGAATATATAACATAATTAACAAGACTTCCTTTTGAATATATTTTATTGTAACATTGAAAAGGATGGGGGGCCGGCTAGATAGCTCAGCAGATTAAAGCACAGGGACCAGGGTTCGATCCCAGGCATGCTGTGTTGGCCCTGCCCCTGGGGCATGCTGAGACAGAGAATGAGACTGGGCATGGTGGCATGCGTCTATAATCCTAGCCCTTGGGAGGCTGAAAACAGGAGAATCACTAAGAGTCTAATCTGTGAGGTGAGACCCTGTAGACCCTGTACTAAATACAAAAAAAAAAAAAAAAGAAAGAAAGAAAGAGGAAGGGGAAGGAAGGGAAGGGAAGAGAAGAAAAAAGAAAAGAATGGAGAGCATAAACATAAAGCCATTGAAATATTTGACCTTGTTTTTGTGAAACTAATGTGGTAATGACTTATATTTAGATGTCCCCGCAAAGTCTCACGCAGGTGCACGTGGTGCTAAGGTGATTGGATCTGGGGTGTGTGACACTGGGATCAAGGGTATGGTGCTGGGATTGATTCCTGGTGCGATACAATGATTAAGGCTGCCTGGGTAGAATATAAGGGACAGAAGGAGAGTCCCTGCTTGTCACTGCCGCTCACTGCTTTGGTGCTCCACCACTTTGCTGCCTTCTGCCCTCTCTGAAGTTTCTCCTCTGTACACCCCTCTGCAGTGCCACCCTGCCTTGGAGCCAGCCAACCACAAACTGTGAGCTAAATAAACCTTTCCTCCTTTAACTTTGGGTGTCAGGAATTTTTGTCTTAGCAATGAGAATAGTAACTAAGGCAAATGTGTCAATGTCTGGGTTCATGTAAGTTGTTTATTAATTAAATAAGAAAATTCACATGTCTGCTTAACAATAACAAACACCTGTCTTCACAGGCCCTGTGTGGGAAGGATGAAATACTGTTATCAGTAATCTCTGCTAAGTTGGACAAGCTCATGTAATGTCTGATACACGCGGCTTTCACTTAGGCTGTAAGGCAAGTGCAGAAGGCAGAGTTAGAACCACGTTGCATCATTCCGTAAACAGCATTCTCATTGGGCCTTTGTAGTCCACACTGGAGCGTGGTGCACTCAAGTCATTAAAAGATGCCACTAGAGATCATATAATATGATTAAAAGTTTACAGTCTTGAGGAGTCACGTCATTAGCTGTCCAGGAGTGCATGTGTCCTATGACTCCGAAGTTGGGCACATCTGAATTAAATCCTTGGTTAACATCTCAGTTGTTTAAGTACAATATCCTGTGACACTTCCTCTTGCTCACTAATTCAATAATAATCCTAGATGATCCTAGTTCTCATAATTCAGGAGCATAGAACATATATATATATATATATATATATATATATATATATATATATCATATCTTCCATGCTGTTTTCAGAACACAAATAATTTTTTCTCAGATTCTGTTTTATGTAGATGACTATGGTGAGCCTTAATGACAGTGGCACTATTAAAAGCATGTGACCATTCATCTTAGTATGTGTGCATATGGGTGTATTTCCCCCACCAATATACTTGAATTAGCATTTTGATGTTAATACTTACTCATGAAAGTTGTTTGGTGCATAGGAAAATATGCAGAAATTGTATAGAATCAAAGTTAGATCTTATACTGCCTGAATGTCTACATCGCATATTCTTCTATTGTGCTTTGAGTAGACTTTGATCAGAATTACATGCATTGAAATGAAAAATGGGCCAGTCTGTTTTCATCTCTGATGTGAGTCATAAATGAAGCATTGTGGACATCCCTGTCCTTCACATCTTTGGATGCTTTAGAACTGGACTGTTGCCCATCCAAAAAAAAATCTGAAGTCAAGATGCCAGTTCCTTATTAGCTGCAAAAAACACAAAAGGGAGGGAGCTAGTGGTAGTAGAAGGAATTAGGTTTTAATAGAACTTGAAAAAATCCCTCTTCCATTGTAGCCAGCCAATATACTCTATTTATCCTGTATCACATTGTTCTGTGACTCTCCAAGCTACAGAGGAGCGAAAAGATTGAGAATCAAAGGGGCATATAAGCAGCAGAGACCGAAAGGATAAAAAAGCAAAAAACTGACTAGAGGAAGCAGAGGGCTGGAAACATAGCAAATGAGACAAATTTCAAAGATAGCATTGGATATAACGTGAAGAGAGGAAAGCTCTTTCTGACAATGCAAACTGGGTTGAGGTCTGTGTACATCATCAGAGACTTGTCTGAGCTGGAAGGCACCCATAACGAGAGTCTAGATAATCTTCTGTCCTTCTGGGGGTTGCATGGCAGGTGAGGCCAGAATCCAATTTTTTTCTATCTTGACATCATCTCCATTAAGCACTTGTCAGGCAGTGACTTGAGGGCTCTGGGTGATGTGGATTCTAGTGTGTTGCTCAGAGGTTGGTTTCCTCAGTTGAATGAGTTCTCGTTCCCATCTGAGCTTCTGCACCTCCTCTCTAGGCTTCTATTTCTTGCCTGGTTGGGACAGTCTGGGAAGTCTTGGATTACAGTTCTAAGAGTAGCCATCCCTTTTCTCTCCAATGCTGTCAGACATAGGCAGCTGATAGGATTTCCAGTACTTTCATAATTATTGTGTACAACTAGAAACAGAAAGACAGCAATAATCATATTTTGTGTACCACAACCATTCCAAAGGCAAGGACAGAAACTATTAAATAAGAATTTATTAAGCAAGCGTGTTTTATTTCTTTCTTTTTATGAGTTGTGAATTTGAACACATTCACTTGTTCTCCATTTTATTAATATTTCTCTGCATGCAACAGGGCTCTATCATAAGCCATTTTAATTCTTTGTGTGTCTTTGCACCTGTTTGAAGTATGATATCCAATCAGATTTTTCTTTGATAATTCTAGGATAAAATACATAGGTAGTAGAGGTGTCACTTTTACCACAATGTCTCTATTTAGGTTTTCTTTGAAGCCAGGAAGTTTGGACATAAGCTGTTTATTATGCCACAGTTATATCTCTTCCTAAAGAAAAACCACCGTTGAATTAACTTTTGCATAGTGTATTTCTATCAAAGCATTTGATCCTTGTTTCTGCAAGATAATCCTAAGAACTTTTTATTTTGAGAATAGAAGGCCATGATGGATTTAATTCATAAAGGGAAGCTGCTGCAAGGAATGTAAATGTAAGCGCTTGATAAGGTAGGATTTCCTAGTTGCTATGGCAACCTTTGGGTCATGAGCCTGAGAAAATATAAAGTAAGTCCTGAAGCTGTGAAGATGATTATAAAATTTAACTGTCATTCTTCATTTAGAGTTGATGGCAAACATTATTTACTTAAGTTTATCTCAAGGCAGGCAAGGATCCGTTTTTTAAAATCTGAGACTCAGATCACAAATGAATCCATGTTGCCCATGTCTAACATTATAAAGCACATGCAGCATTTATTATTCTAACCAGACTATTTGTACATAATATCCCTGTAGATTTAGTCACCTTCCTATGGAAGCCAACAGTTTTCATCTCTTGAATTCTTAATGAAAACTGTAGAATGCAGCTGTATACATTGAGTAATTTTGCAAAAATATGTGTGCTTTCCATGCCAAAAAAGAAGGCCTAGGGGATTGTGCAGGAAGGATGCTGTTGTGCCTTCTTCTCAGGTTCAGATATAAATAGTAAACTGTTTAGGGTGGACTAGTGCCAGGATGTTAATACAGTTGTATATTTTCAAAATGTATCACAACCTGGAGATTAAAGAGGAGGGTTGAAATCTCTTCCAGTAATGCTTCCCACCTCCCTGGGAAGGGTGAGGGCACAGGGGTGAGGGCATGGGCGGTAAGTTCTACTTTCCTACCATGAAAGAGTGAATTCAAAGGTGTCAGATTCTTAAATTGAAATACGATGTTTAGCTGCGCACTGTCAAAGCACCAGTTTTTCTTGCTTTATCTCATACAGAATACTGTTAGTTTGCACTAATGACCTATGAGACCCATTGCAAATTACCCAATCTTGCAAATTAGTAAGTATGTGAACAAACACTATAAAACTATCAGATACCGCATCAAACAAATGTAGTTTATTGCAGGAAGAAAAATAGGCTTGCATATTGAGAGGGAATGCATTTTCACAACCAGATAAGAGCTCTCCTGTCATCTGCTTGCCCATCAGGGAGCGTCAACACATTATATGGTCTGTGGCAGCCGGTGGCTTATTGGTTCTTGAGCAAAAACATCACTTTTTAAAATGCAGGCATAGAAAATCTCTGTGATTACATGCATACCAGAATCTAGTGTTGAATTGTTTCCCCTATCCTTTGCCTCCTTAAAAAATTTCCCTTTTCAACTTTGTATGCTGAAATCTTTACATTAGAAAAGAGAACAGAATTTGAGGTTATTAAGAATAGAATGTATACTTGGCTGCTTTTTCACACCACGCCTGTTAGAATCGGAACCCGGAGGATTAGTCCTCCCCTCCCTCTCAGAGGATGAGGTAGAATCCAGCCCACACACCCAGCAGCATACACTGTGCTCATCAAAGCACTTTTCTCAGTTGGTTTGCTTTCATGTCTAACAGCAGAAATAACTGCTCTTTTGCTTTCCTTTTTTTCTCCTGGCATCTTGTAATTGCAGCTGGTAATGTGTCTTTTGCCTGACCTGGGCGTGGCACAGAGATGGCACTGCCTTCCCGCTCACACACAGCCCAACTCCCGGCTGGAGCCAGGGCTGGGTTTTGTGTGGCACAGCACTGTTCCCATTGCTCTGTCTCTCTCCTTAAGAACCGTATCTGGGCCACGCAGGTGCCCCCTTTATTTTTGTCACCCCAGTTACATATGTTCTGTGTGGTTCACTAACAACAACAGCAGCCCAACAGTGAATACTGTGTGAGTAATGAGCATTTTCAGACGCTCATTATGTACTAAACACTGTGGTAAACTGTGTGTTTACTGAATGCTTTCCCAGTATTGTTTATAGACATATAATATATATATATATATATATATATATTTCATTTTAAAATGAGCATATAGTAAAATTTTGGGGTTTTTTTCTTTTCATGCACAGTTGTATAAGTTTTAACAAATGTATATATGGAATCAAGATACAAAACAGTTCAGTGGCCCCAAAATATACCATTGTAGTGATATGGGGCAGTAACTTTTCTCTCTGTTGCATTATTTTATTTTGTTGAGGAGAGTGAGACTTGGAGAACCTAAATAACTTAGTCGAGGTCACATGCGGAATAGACAGAGAAGCCAGAGTTGGAAGCCTGTTCTAAACCTAGAACTCTAGCTGTTGCACACTCTTCCATATTCCTGTTCACAGAAAATAGCTTGGGGCTGTATTTTCAGTACAGCACAAAGGTGTTCATGTTAGTTTTGGAGGATATAAACATGATGTTGCATCTTGTAAGAGGATCACAAGATATTTTATGTGATGCGCTCTCTCAAAAGATTCTGGAAGACAAAGCTTTCTTTTTATTGTTTTGTTTTTGACTTCAGGTGAATCTGGTCAGGGGACTGATTTGAATACCTCCTGGCTAAGCTGGAAGCCAGGAATGCTCTAAGGACCAAAGGAGAGCCCCAGACTCATTACTGCAGTGCTGCTTTTTCCCCAGGCTGTATCATATCCCTTGAAAGCGAAGCCGAGCTTTTCTATTTGCCATGGTCACCTAGTGGTATCCTGTCTCTCTTTTGAAAAATAAAATCTTTTCCAGTACCTGTGGGCTCTTCAGTGAAGGTGAATCAGCCTTAGGAATAATAACCAGAATCTTTCCTCCACACTTTCACTCTAGTGAGCTGATGCCCAAATCATCCTAAATATCAATACAGAACTTTGCTTTAGACTACAGATTCCTCTGCCATCACTCAGAATAAATCCCCTGAAGTGTCACAGAAGCTATGAGTGATAAAGTGCTAAAACCATTTGGGCTTGAGGGGAGCTGTGTTCAGGGAAAGGCCAGTGGTTCATAGATGGCTTGAGACACTCCTTGCTCAAAACTTTTGCAGTCTGGAACCCCACCATCAATGGAGTATGCCTCGTGTTAGGATAAATGTGACTGTTTACCCACAGCCTACAGTCTTAAATGATGCTTTCACCTCCTCAGGGTGGCCATCATCAGCAGTGACCATGCTGTCCTGCATGTTCACATTTTCTTATCATCTTTCCTTCTCATAGTTCTGCTGCTTCATTTCAGTGCTCGTAGATGTGGACTGTTAAGATAAATTGTGAGTACAAGTTATAAACATCCCCACTGTACAAGCTGAGGGATATTACTCCTGAAAATTTTGCTTCAAGAATTCTTCAGGACAGAATTTGGATAGCACTTGTGTTGTGTGATAAATGTTTTACATTATGGGGCTGAAATGTAAGACCAACTTTGTGTTGGTTTGAAAAATAATGAAAGGAATGAGATATAAATGGGGGACTATATTTTGGAATCTGAGATCCCTTATTTCATCCTTCTCAAGGCACCATATTAGAACTTCGCTTTCTTTTTTTTTTTTTTTTAAAAAGTTTTATTGATAAACAGATAGCAATGAGACAGTTTCAAATCAAATCGGAAGTACAGTTTCAACAAATAATACACTGCATATATTCTTCTTAGTGGTTAATTGCTGTACAAGATGCAGACTTGTGATCCTATTTACAAACACCATTAGAACAAATCATTCTATTCATTAAGAGAATGCAACTATATATCTATCCCAACCACTTTGAATACACAGATACAAAATGGACATTCATAGTTATACCCCATTTTTTTAAGTAGAACTTCCCTTTCTTCACAAAGGACATTCTTCTTTAAACAGAAATGATGAGGTATACTTTTAAGAGACATGAGTATTAAAAGGCTGGAACTCAGGAAATGAGTATCTGCCTGTAGTGTTACTTAGGATGAAGAGGAAAGAACGTTGCCATAGTCTAGATTAGGGAGCCTCCTGAAAAAATCTGACCTTGGAGTACATCTCTAAAAATGTTATTCATGATCATCACCGAGTATCAAATAATACTGGGAAATTGCTCTTCTCCACATAAGCTGTGTTTTCTTTCTTTAACAAAATTTACTTTGTCTTCCCTGTTTTTTGCCTAATTTAGGCTGGTTTAACATTTTAAAAATTTCTAGCAATTGCTTCTTATAATATCTTTGGAATAGCTAATCTGAAATCACAGTTTTCAATCAGAGAAGAATATTGGATGCCTTAATGGAAAGATTGGGACAAACTTAAATTTTCTTTCCCTCCCCTGACCCTCATTTAGATTCCTGGAATCCACTTTGTTGATGTCTGGTCATTGAGTCCAATAGCATATTTCTTCCATCTTTAAACAGTGCAAATTTGAAGCAAGGGCCTCTGCTTCTGTCCTCAAATGAATGAGAATACCGTTTTAAGAGAAAATGGCGGCTAAGATGTCAGCGCTCTGAATCACCTCTATCAAAGAGACTGATTACAGTGTTGATGGTGATTTTCAAGGCCATCTCTGTCTTGCCTCAGCTTCTTAAGAATGTATAATGCAGTCCAACCTTAAGACAAATAGGTCAAACTGCAAAACTCTGCAGGAATATAAGAATGAATTTCAAATAATAAGGCTGCCTAACTTTGAGAATCTATATACTGTATAAGTGTCTTCTAACTTGAAGAAATACCTTTTAAATGACTTTCCATCATGATGCATATTGGTGTCCAGTCTTGCCATTCTCATGAATTTTTAGCTGTTGTTTCTAGCATTTATTAAGAGTCACTGATGTTTAATCTTTAATGATGGTTGAAGAGGGAATGTACGTACACAGTTTTCATCATTTTTTTTTTTTTTTTCCTGCTGATGAGCTCTGTAAAACATTTGTTCTCCTTTGGGACAGGGGAAAATATTATTGGGAATATCCCATCTGCAGATAAAGTCAGGGACCATTTCTGGTTCTGTCAAAGATAAAAATAAATACAGTGTTCAGCTGTATTAAATATCATACTTGAGCATAAGGGAGAATGCATTTGTCTTATTTCATTTGTCTTCCCAGTCTGTGCCCAGTTAGCACTGTAATAGCAATGAACTTCACAGGCAGTCAGCCCCACTCTTTCGTGTTTCCTTCCAGTTCTAAATTGAAAATATATTTTTGAAAAGAACTATGACAAAAGCAATTTGAGTTAGTAATATCTTGCAAGAGAACCCAATTTAAGATTACCTTTATGGTTGGTCATTGCTACCAACTGTAGGCAGATGTCATGGTGATCCTCTTGATATTAGTATTCAAGGAGAGTCTGGCCTGACAGTGTTCAGGTAACATCACAGACTGGGCTGTAATATTAAGATTCAAGTTGTGGTGCTCATGGAAATCTAGTGCAGAGGCAGCCACAGTAACTGAAAAGCAGCACAGTCACATTTTCATGTGGCTCTTGCTCAATGTGTTGTACTTCTATATTTAGCAAAAGCCACATGATGCTGATGACTAATTAAAATGTATTGAGAAGAGCTTTGTAACCATAAATGTAGAGGATATAGGACAACAACCGTGTCTTAGTTGATTTTCTGACCTGTAACTAACCATGTTGTATCTTTCCATGTCTTCATCAAAGACCCACCATGCTGTAGCAGTACAATTAGACCTTTCAGAGTAGGGCTGTGACAATTGTCACAGGATCAACGATGCATAAATATATAGAGTCGAAGGCTTCTATGAGACCAAGTGATGACCCTAGAAGGAGAAACTATGTTTAAAGAGGACTAGCTGTCTTTGAAAGTATGATTTACTGAAGCATTCACCTCTGTTCTGCCCCAAGCCATAGAAAATAGGATTTAGTGACTGGATCTTTTCCTCTTTCTCTCCCTATCCTCTACTCTTTCTCCTTCCCCTCCCTAGCACTAGAGTGAGAAGCAATCAACAGATTCTATACAAAATGATGCTTCTATGAGTCATATCGCCTCTTCTAGCATGAAATCCATACCAAATAACAGTGTCACTTACAGTTGTTTCTGTGTTTCACTTGAGAAAGTCAGGATGTAGGGATGATGGATAATACAGAAGGGTGTCAGTTACAGTGTTCAGAGTGTTGCTTAGGTCTCCATGTTGTGGATTATTTTCAGCAACTGTTATTCCCAAGAGAATTCCTATTTACCACTTATATCCCTGAAGCTCATGTGTAGCACCTACACCTCTGTCAGTTGTTGGTGAGTCTGCAGTGATTTAAACTGTATACTCTGCATGGGTGTGATCAGAGAGTCCATTCTCATTTTCATCAGAGTAGGAATGAAATGAAAAATAAGCATTACTGCTGAGGAACCATGTAGTGCATTCCAGAGGCAAATACGAATAGCATTTAGCTCTGTCATTTTGACTGATCCACATCAGGATGGCTCTGTACTCCCCTAAATAGTCAAGAGTTGACTATTCTTGAGACCTAGTGTTGGTGCCTAGGAGCTTACAATTTTCCTGCATTTTCCAGATTCTCCATTCTGTGTTTTGTTTGACTTTTAAATCCATATTGGCTTCTACTTGTATCATATTCTAGGCCCTTGGGATGTTTTGGATCACATAGGTTCTTTTTTTTTGGGGGGGGGGGTTTGAACTGGGGATTGAACTCAGGTCCTTGTGCTTGCCAGGGAAGTGCTTATTCCACTGAGCCATCTTCCTGGCCCCCTGGATCACTCAGGATACGCTCTTGAACATACATTATTTTCTTGATCTCAGCAGAGTAATGGCTGAAGAAATAGCTCAGAAAGCAGTATTCTGTAACAATTCATGAACTGCATCCTCTGCTTGTGTTGGAAGCACAACATGTATGATTTTATTTGTGGCTTAATCAACAGGAAAAAAATGCCAAGCAGCTTTGACTAGCTGGCAGTGGATCTGTTTGTGTTTCCTTATTTTCTCTATAAGACACCTGCTGGAGATGAGAGCCGGCAGAAACACCAAGTAGGTATCCAGGGCTTCATTATAGCAGCATCTCTAATGATCAGAGAAGCCTTTTTATACAATCTTGTTCCTGATCATGCAGCTGAACATCTGTCTACCTGTCTGTCCACCTTTTAATTGCATCATCCGGGCCCCTCTGATCCTAGATGGTTCTGTCAGTGCAGCTCTACAGTTTCTTATCATAGTTAACACAATTTGGGGTTTTTGTTGTTGTTGTTGTTTTTGTTTTGGGTTTTTTTTTTTTTTTTCAAAGCAAAACAGTGAAACTGGGAGCTTTCTAATAAACTTGAATTGAGCCATTTTATGAGAAGTTAATTTTTTATTGCATATCCAGTAAAGCTCTTCTTCTAATTTATTTCTCAAAGCAAAATGCTATCTATATAGCAAGAAGAAGCCTGTCCTTGGGAGTACTTTAAGCATTATATTGACTGGATACAAGATAAATTTATTTTGTCTGCATGTCATAATCTGCTGAACATTGATTTCTGGAAAAAATTTTGGTAGTAGGAAGTCATGAATTCACAAATTAATTCACTTTTTTTTTGCTAAATACTCAGTAAGACAAACCTGTTGTGTATATAGCTGTGTGTATATTTCAGAAGTAAGATATGCTTTCTACTGTAAAAAGAGATGAGATACATACAGATTAATTATAACAGAAACATGTTTATATCAATAAGGAAACTTAGTAGTATTATACTCCAGCAGAAAAAAGATTTATTTCCACTTGTACCAGTCAAAATGGCTTTATGAAAAGAAGTATTCTTAAGTAGAAAATGGACAAATGGAAATTTGTGGCTTGTAAGAATGCAGTGATTGAAGTTACCCTTTTACATAAAACATAGAAATAGAAATCTCAAGTCATGTTGAAAGAGTGGTATATTATAGTCCAGTTTGACTAAAACTTGGAAAGAGTAACTCATGAGAAATAATGATGGAAAGTAGATTGGATTAGATCTTTTAGAAATGTCATGTTAGGGACTTTGGATTTCTTCAGTAGAAAACAAGACTTATCACTAAAGCCCTAAAAAATGGAGAAATTGCAAGACTTATATGTGTTTCTTAGCATATTGATGGAAGAAAGTGGTATGAAGGAAGAAAGATTGCAAAAGGGAAAGACCGAAGACTGGGAGATCACAGTAGTCTGGCAAGGAGTGTAGAGCTTCAATCAGGGCAGATGTAGTGGGAAACAGAGATGAAGACTTCCAAGAGGTGGAGTGCGCAAAAGGCAATTGATGGCGGAACAGTGGAGTTGAAATGACTAGTGGGAATGGATGCCCTTAACTCCTGTGATGAAGGGGCCAGGAGGACGGGCAGGTAGATGGATGGGTGTGATAGATTTTGTTGTGGACTTACTGAATGCTCATTGACCTAGGTGGAAACGTCAGGAGTTTGTTGTCAGCATGGATGTGGGAGTGAATGAAATGTATCCAAAGTGTTTCTGTGATTACAGATGAATCGATAACATCTGATAAACATCTCTATGTTAGCTACATTTATTAAATACAATAAGCATTGTCATCTTCTTGAGCTGACATAATTCTATGGAGGAGTAAGGAGCTTTTTATCCCAGTAAAATTTCTAGTTAGACTTCTTGAGATTCCTTTCTCTGTTGCCTTATGAGAACTCTCAAAGTAACCATGGTTGGTGGACAGGAAGAGGAGAAAAAAATTTCAGGAATAGGTACAAAATCTAAAATAGCCAATTAGATGGAAGACTGGGAAAACAAGGGCTCTCAAAATGGAAAAGAGATTTTGGAGGTGAGAAAGGATCAGTTCTGTGAAATACTGAAGGAGATTGAGATAGAGGAGGACAGGCTGTTGGCTGTGGTATGTCTTGAAGGACATTAGAGAGTAGTTTCAGTAGTGTGGATGCAAGAAAATTGTAAGAGCTGAAGGAAGGAATATTTGGTGGGGATGTAGGGGCAGAATGTGCACAGCACTAATCAAGAAAAGGCTGAATTTTCCATGAGATGAGCCAAGGCCTCCTTCCACAAATGTACGGCTGAAGTAGGTTCCTTGTGAGGAGCCTTTAAGGCTTCCTCACACCTTGACTGAATTTCCTTATCCATAGCTGAAAGCACTGAGGTACAACTCCCCGTCCTATACTCTAAAGTGAGCCAGGGTGGCTATCAGACAGCCACAGCCAGCTCTTAGTACTTACCTCCCTTTGTTGTACTTGTTAAGTAGTTTCACATATGTTGTTTTTTTCTTTCTTTTTCTTTTTTTCTTTTTTTGGAGGAACCGGGGATTAAACTCAGGCCCTGGCAAGCACTTATTCTACTGAGCCATCTCCCCAGCCCAGACATATTATTTTCATTTTCTTATTTACCTCTCTAAATTAGAGTCTGAACACAAAGATTATTTATGAAGAGTAATTGGCCTATTGGCTTAGAAATAAGAAAGTTGGCCTTTGGTTCTATTCTGATGCTTGATTGGGACTTCAATAAATTGGATACTATATGTTGATTACTAATTCAAAGTCTGCAGAATCTTAAGCTGATACTTAGTTTAGGAAGCATAGCAACAGGACTAATAATAGCCAGTAATATTATTAAGCAGTAGTGAGATAAAAACTATTATGGTTGTCTCACCATGAGCAATATTGGTCCAGAGCATTATAGTATAATATTTTATACATTTTCTTAACATTAATTGTTTTGGATTAAATGAGACTGTAGGGTAGAAATTTAAGTACAAGCTCGGTTTTGTTGTTCATGTGACGTGGAATAGGGATGAGAACCCCTGAGAGCTTTCAAAGGTTTTTTTGGGGGGTCTCTATAGGGCAGAATAGTTATCTCTTAATCTTGTAGCAATGAAGAAGTCATTGAAGATCTTGGTTTTCTGCCTACTTCCCTCTTTTAATGTAATTTCCTCACAGTCCTCCAAAAGATGGCTACTTGTGCTGCAGCATTTGATAAATGTCATGTACATCCTAAAAGTAGTGAAGTAGTGTAAGCATGTGGCTTCTTTTTTTTTTTTTCCAAAAGATCTATCCAATAATTATCCTGAAGGCTATTGCGATATGCAAATAACAACATGCATCCTTGTCTCCTAAATTAGAATATAAATATTGATTTAACATGTGCAAAAAGAAAACAATATTCCTGACAAATGTTAGTCTTGTTTCAAGATAGTAGGAAGAACACTGGATTGTCAAGCTTTGACAGGTCTGAGTGGTTCCTTTACATGTCATTTGCTAAAAAGTGGCTCCTAGCTTTATTCCTCGCCTACTCAGTGGGTGTTCTAGTGTCGGTCCTGCCTAACACACAAATTCTTAGAGGTGTTGACTGTGCTAATGTACTCAGTACACCATGTCATGCTATACAAGTGTAGATTATTATTATTTCAGAAGAAACTTTGTCATCTCTGAATTATTAATTATTATTAATTTAAAATGTACTAAGCATATGACTTGTCCTGGTTTCCACACAGAATTTAAATGGGACTTGGATAAGAATGTCAGCTAGCTCCCACCTTTCACACTAGGGAAATTGAGGCAAGTAGAAATGCAACTGAATACTTTGGTTTTCCATTTAGACCATTTCCCCTCACACAGTACTAACAAAATTAGTACACAGCATAAATTAAACTGAGGTCATTTAAAACTGCTGCATAATGCTACAGAAAAAATGTACTCTTCACAGGAGGATCACTGTGAATTTGAGACCACCCTGGGGGCTACAAAAGTGAGCATAAGGCCAGGAGGAACTGCATAGCAAGACCCTGTCTCCAAAAAAAAAAAGTCCTCTGAAAATGAAATGATAATCTCACCCGTATTTCCCATTTTAATGAAAACACAACTGCCTCTGATCTGATCTATGTAATAGTCCCATCTTGGTGTGTATGTATGTATTTGGGATCTTGTGACTTCAGACTTGAGCAAGGTTGTCAGTGACTGCTCAGAAGGGCATGTTTTTGCCATCACAGGAGCTCTCGACCCCTCTGGCTGTTGTTTCAGTGGGTGGCTGGAGTCAGAAGACCCGCCCACAATCTTCATTACTCTGAGACCTGAAATTTTTTTCCAGGTCGTGTTTACCACAGGTTCTCAATACACTGATTACTTCCTAATGCCACTCACTCAGACCACCTATATTCTCAGAAATGCCAAAGAAATGCTGCTCTGCAGTCTCTCAGAATAATTTTCCCAGCTGAATTTGTCAGGCCAAATTTAAAAGAGCAACATGCAATTAAATATTCATTTTTAATTTTTTTATTCGCTCACTGCTCCAAGTCACAGGTTTTATAAGATTTCTCTGACTGTGTAGTACGCTATTCTACACTGTATTTTAGTATTATTAATTAATTAATAACTCTTTTCAAGCCTAAGTAATGGTGAGGTGGATCTGGCCAGACATTTTGGCAAAGTAATGTTAATGTATAGCCCCTTTTAGGGGAATATTAGGGGAATGTATAATGATAATATCAAAACTGCATTTAATTCCTGAAGAGGAAGGAAGGCTAGCACATGAGAGACAGAAATCTGCTGTTCTCTTTGTAAGTGAAAGGTCATGCTACTGAGCGCTGCAGGGTGGATTGGTGAGAAATGAGCTCCCGTTTGCTAGGAATTAGAATGAGTCTATCTGATTTTCCTTCACTTGTGACCTTTAAAGATGCAGCTTTTAGATTGATAAGCAGGTGGATGCTTTTAGTAACCCAATGCAGAATTTGTTTCATATAAAAAGACTATCTTTCAGACACCAAAGATATTGCTTCCACAAAGGTTTTTTGGATTTTTTTTTTCCTCCAAAGCCTCTGGAGAAAGAAATTCAATGATTATCTCTTATCTGTCACACAAAAAGAAAATTCAGAATTACTGTATGTTCAATTAGAACATTTTTTTTTTCCTCAAAGCATTAATCATTTTCTGGAACACACATCCTCCAGTGAAGACTCTCCAGGAAGGGCTGGCAGTGGGCACTCCTCCTTGCTCTCCCCTCTGGATTTCCTGCACCACGATGGAGCCTCCTGCATGCCAGTAAAAGAGCTTCCTGTGTTGCTATAGTAATCCTTTTATGTTGGCCACTGGGCTATCTTGAAGGCCATCAGCCGAGAACAAGGAGTGGAGAGCCGTCTAGAGTTGATGTCAGGCAGCTAAAGGTGATCTGCACCTTACATTTGGAGATGTTTTGTATACGAAAGACAGGATGCCAATCAATGCGAACTCTCAGACCACTGTGGGCCCAATTTGATGTTGGGATATTTAAATACAGATTTCATAGGATATGTGCAAACCCTAAACTTGCCTTGTTTTTATTTTAAAACATTGAAATGCCTTACTTTTCCCTGGCCAACAAGCTTAAATTTCTCTTCCTCGCTCCCTGCTTCCAGTTTGTAATTACTTCATCCATCTTATTTGTTCTAATTTCCTCCTTTATTTTCCTTATCCCTCAGCCATCAACAACTCAAGGCCATCAGCCTCTATTTTATTTTGTCAAATGGTAGTGTTTCATTGGGCTTCTGTGCAGTTTCTGTTTTTCATTTGATATTCCTACCTGATAGTGAATTCTTCATAAAGCACTCTGATCAAATACATCAGGCCTTCGTTCTTTTCCTGTGTACAGGTTTTAATTTCCTACTCAATTCACAAATGAGGTTAAAAATTTATTCCTCCCATATGTATGCCTGACTTGAAATGTTTGGGAAGTCGGAAAAATTAGCTGAGAAACTTCTCTCCTTCCTGCAGCAGTCTATAGTGAGGACATTCATCCCACTACCACATACCAGAAAGTTGTTCCAAATTTAAAAAGATTTTGGTGCTAAAGACATAAACAGAAACCCCACTGGCACAGAGTGGGTTGTATAGACTTCATTCCCATCAGAAATGTCTCAGGACTTCAGAGTACTATGGATAGAAATTGCCTGCTTGTCCAGACGGTACAGCCGGGTTCTGCAGACCCTGACCTCCCATTTCTAACCTCTCCACATCTGTTCTCCTGTGAATCTGTCATCCCACGAACCTTCGCAGATGGCCTCTCAGGCACTGTTCCAGGCTCTGAGATGACAGACTAGCCCCTGCTCTCAAGGAACCTGCATTTCAGTCAAGTTTGACCTGTCTTCAGGAGAGGACCCCACTGCAGACGGACTTTGATCCTAGACTTTTATTTACTGTGCATTGTAGAAGCCTTTTAGCTTGTTGAGTGTATGTGAATTTAAGTGGAACAAAACTAAATGCAAAGTAAAAATTGATTTCTTCAGTCACTCTGGCTACTGTTTAGTTGCTCAACATTCATGTATGTTTAGTGGTTACCATTTTGAACAAGCATAGGTGTCTTCCCATATCCATTAAAGTTCTATCAGGTAGTGCTGCTCCAGAATATTCTAAAGGTAAACAATTATTAAACAGGAAAATCTATAAATAAATAATTTTTTTTTTCATTTCCAAAAGTACTTAAGCTTCTTTGGTTTTCACAATTATTTCTGAGAATAGCCAGCCCGAAAGCCATTTTCAAGCAAAAACACCATGCTGCTGGGGCAGTGTGGGTTTCAGAGTCCCGACACAGGGGGGAGGAGGGCTACTGCTGAGTTATCTGCCTCTAGGGTGGAAGAAGGCCAACACAGAAAGCTGAGGACCTATCTAGTACTTCATTCATTCATTCATTCATTCATTCATTCATTCATTCATTCCACGGGCTCTTCTCAGGCACTGGGAGGTCCTTAGGGAGGAGGTAACTAGAACTATTTTTCTCTTAGTGGAAGGAGGAAGGGTCAAACAGTGCTAGGATCACAGTTTACGTGCCATAGGAATGAATGACCCTGCAGACACTTGGCAAGCATGCCTGACCGGTGGGAAGTGAAGAGAAAGGAGAGAGACAGAAGAAGGTACACCCAGGAAGGCTCACAAGTTGTGTTGGAAGTATCAGTAGAATGAATTAGTTTAAAATTCAGATTACAGAGAAATGGTTTGGTGATTGCCAGTTATATAAAATGAGTAATCATATACTTCTTAAGTTAGCAAAACTCTGCATGTTACTAAATATTTGCTATGAAATATAGTTCTTTTCTGGTGTTCTGGAAGGGAGGCTTTATTTCATTGGGTGTAAGCATGGCTCGCTAGAACATGAGCCGTTCTGTCTCTAGCATCCTCTCATGCCCAGCGAGGCTGGCTTCCTTGCTGTTTCTGGAACACACTGAGCCCATTCTCCCTGTAGGACTCTTGTTTTATTGCTCATTTGCCTAGACTTCGACATGTTTCTCCCAGCTATCCATTTGACTGCCTTGCTCACGTCCAGATTCTTGCCAGATGTTACTTCATCACATGCACTGCCGACCATCCTGCTGGAAATAGCTGCTGCCCATACACAGTCCCAACACGCCTTGACCTGCTGGAGTGTTCCAAGGCCTGATCACTGCTGACATCTATGTTGTTGTAGATTATGGTCAGACTCCCAGCTCTAGAATGAGACCCATGAAGACATGAGCTTGGACTTGTTCATCTTCCTGTCACCAACTCTAGAAGACTATTTGGCATATAGAAGGTTTCAATAAATAGTGGGCTGAATCATTTGTTGTGACTGATAGAAATGGTTAGATTAGCTGTTCTAATGGTGTTTTGCCTTTGCTTCTTTTTTTAAATTAGATTTTATTGGTTCATTTTAGATATACATAAGTCACTTTCACCATAGAGAATTTGTACCTGTACATGACATAACTTTTTTTTTCTCTAATTCCCTATCCTTCTTTCAACCCCTCCTTCCCATTTGTGAAGCTTTGTTATCCATGTTTTTCTTCTTCTTTTTTACTTTTCCCTTCTTTCCTTCCCCCCACTCCTCTTCCTTGTTTTCCTCCCCATTTGAACATTTTCCTCCCATTTTCATAATACTTGTATACATCTTGATCCTATTATACATTCTCACAATACCTATTAGATACCTTCATTCTTATATGTGCTTTCAGTTTCTCTCACCAAACAACGCGGTATTCACACATGTGTCTGATTGATTTCACTTAAGAGTGTGGGCTCCAGGTGCATCCATTTTCCTATAAATGTCTCAAGCACATCCTTCCCTTTTACTTCTGTAAAGATAATTGAGACTTAGTTTTGTGGCAGCTGGTATCTCAGCCATTCTCAGTTGCCTAACCTTAGAGGCCACCTTCACCTTCTCTGTACCATGCTCCATTTGACCAAGCTGATGCCCTGCTGCCTGCCACACACCCAGGCTCACTCTAGTGTGGCAGTGTTCAAATACAGCTCACGGGCATGGCCACTTCTCCACAGCATGTAGCTTGAGTGCTGTGGAGATGGAGAAAATATGTCTGTGGGGCCAGGGTCATGGCCATCCAAAGGATCATCATCCTTTCCCTTCCCTTTCTCCTTCTTCTGTTCACATCTTTCAATAGAATAGCAGCAACTAATGATAGCGTCCTTATGGACACAGGTGTTAGAGTGTCATCCACTCATTTTCGGTGCTGTTTCGATGTATAAATAAATTTCAGAAGTAAAATGTAGGGTTGGGTGGTGCAAGATCTGCCAGGTCCTTTTCCTGTGTAGCATGTAATTCATAATTGAAAGAGCTTGTGTGTTGCTGCCTCGCTTTGGCCATGTGGCCCTAAATCTAAACAGGAGAGAAAAGAAAAAGCAGTGTTTCAAAGAGGCAGTGGTTAGGAGAAAGGGTTGGGAGAGAACTGCTTCTCTTTTATTGATTTTGTGAAATTGTTTGAAGAATGAATCAGCATTCGGGGGTATAAAAATACCGGCTTCGAGCCACTTTTCAATTAGGTGAATGTACTTTTGCTGAAAGGTTCTGTTGTTCTTGAAATGCACTTTCCTCTGTTCTTTCGGAGTCTCTTTAATCAGTGGTGATGTGACAGGAGGTACAGCAACCTTCCTGACTCCCTGCTTCCCTCCTTCTCCCTCTCTTCTGTGAGGCCAAGTCTCCAGGAAAACTGACTGGCAAAATTGTTCCTTAATTGGGGCAAGGTAGTTCTATAAAGACTGGCACCCTCCGGAACATAACAAATTGAACTACCAAGAATGTGTGTTCCCCACGTTTCGGTTTTGTTTCAACTAAAAATCCTAAGCAGCCACAAATGGCTTTGAAGTGGGCATTTATCGCTTTGTGTTAAAATATGACTGAAGTTTAAATTTGTCATATTATTATTGAGTCCTTGTTAATGAGACTTGTGTGTCATGGTTGTGTCTGTAGTCGGGTCACTGCATTTAAAATGCAGACAGCAGTGAATTTTGTATGTAAGCTGAGTGCCTCGGGCTGCTAGGTACGTAGTGGCCAAAGGAAAATAAAATTCCCATTGCTTTTTGTTTGTTTGTTTGCTATGAGGTAGGAGGAGTGGAGAAGTTGGTCTGGGGGTAAAAAAGGATTATAGAATAGTATGTGACCCCTTCTTGAATATATAGTACAATATGGGTTGCAAATTTGCCCTAAGTGCAAAAGAAGCTTTAGCAGGCATAAAACCAGGAGTAGTTGTAAGTATGTTAACTAAATTGTTTTTAAAATTGCATGTAAAATACCAGCCCCTTGAGAAAAACTGCTGAAGAGCTGAGAAAGATGTTTATTGTTACTAATACTCTTCAATTGCTGTGTATCTGTGGCTTTATCGTGAACGTGGTGCTCCCTTCCACCTTTGTCCTCTTCTCACTATAGCCCTGTCCCTATTGGTCTTATATATGAAAAATATTGAGGCCCAGAGAAATGAAATAACACCTCTGTGTGAAAGCAAATACGGGATGCCGAGGTTCTGGGCTCACGGCTAGGACCTGAGGATTCATGCCGAATGAGACCCCTGCTGTATTCCACAGGAAGCAGGTGACCAGAGAGCTGTAAAGGTCCAGAGGGAGGGCTGCATCCCGAGAGCTTAGACGCTCTGAGCTTACCTACAACCACCCTGTGTTGTTGGGCAGGTGACCTGATTCCGCTGCTTTGTCATCTGTCACAATTAGGCAGCTAACCCGCAGTTTGTATATTTTTCATTTAGTGAAATGACATATGTGAAAACATATAACTACAATCAGTATTTTCATACTAAGCCTTTTTAAAAATATAACACCACCTTGTATTATACATCAACTTCAACTGTAAGCATCTATCAATGATTCTAGACTTTATTTATACCTCCTTATCTGATGATCCTGAACAAGTTAAGCTACCTCAGTTTCCTCACTTATGAGATGAAGTAAGAATTCATCTCAGTTGGGTTCTACTGAGGACACCCAAGCTAATCCATCTCAAGTGCTTAGAAAATTCCTAATACAGAATGAGCATTCAACTGATGTTAGACACTATCAGCTACAATATTAGCTTGTCTCCTTATAAATTATAAATTACATTCACAGTTGTTTTCACTATAAATTCATCTGGTAAGACACTGTAGTAAGTTCAGAAGTGTTTGATCTGATTCTAACCTGAATGGTAGCATGATACTCTCCTCAGTCTTTGGACTATATAAATCAGGATGCTGGCAATTTGGTTTCTGATGCTTTGGCATTGACTGATCAACATTTGGTTCATTGGTGAGCATTTAAGAACCACCAGTGAGAGTGTAAGAAATTAGCAATCCTTCATACTGTCAGGAAGCATTGAGATTGAGCTGTCAGGGGGCCGAGGGTGAATGCTTCATTGGATTGAGCTGCCGAACCAGTTGGATTCTTTGTCTTCCATGGCATTCTTGGATAGAGTCCATTTAACTAGGAAGAAAAGTCTTTGGCCAGTTCATTTAATGGAAATGAACTTTTAGAAAAAAAATGGCATGTTAACCATTTAGACATATTGAAAATAGGAGAACATTAGTTATTGATTAAACTCCTTTAAAAATAAATCAGAACAATGCTAAGGCACGAAGTAATGCATAACTTTCAACTTTAATGTATAGCCTAAACCATACCTTTAAAATGTTAGGAAAAAAATTTTTTTTAATTTATCAAACTGCCAGCATTTATTGGATGCTGATGTCATAGTGGTAATGAAGAGAAAACAGGAGAAACTGAACATTTGGGGTTATTCTTGGTAATAATATCTAAACTTTTGTGAATGTGATTTACTTTTCATTTTTTGAGACTCTTCTTCTGTGTGCCCCCTCTTTTTAGACGAACCTTGTCTGACTGACTATAACCTTTAAATAATTGGTAAACTGGAGCAGTGAATCTGACATTAAAATCTATTGAAAAGAAATGGTGCCAGGGAGCATTTATTCAAGTAAAGGAAGGCCAACCTATTGTCCCCCTCTCTTGTGCTATGTGTCCGAATTATTTCTGTTAGTTAACTCGCACCATGGTCAGAAGTAGTATTAAAATAATTTACATTTATGTCTGTTAGTAATGACATAATAATGAATCACATGTAGGCCATGAAATGATCCATTTACTTACCTGTCCAGCTATGTCTTCTTTACCATCGCTTCTTCCTGATCTGACACACAATCTCTGTTTGCAAGACTGTACCCAAGTTTTAGCTTCAGTGATTGGATCATGGCTCCAAATCTACCCAAGCCCTTCAGCACTTGTCTTCACTCTTCCGTTACATACATTCATTCCAGTCAGGAGCTGTTTAGTGAGTGTTAGGCACTGGGGATACCATGTGAATAACGTGGCATAGCCTCTACTGGCATAGACTGTATGGAACCGTGAGGATGAAGTCAGGGTCTGGCATTCCCAACAAGGCAGGCGCTGCAGCAAGGGTCCAGTGTGCTGTGTGAGCTCAGGCACTGGCTTAGACTTCTGCGCTAACCCTACCTTGCTCTAAATGTTAGTTTCCATAGTAGCTTTCAAGGAAATCAGCGTTTAATTTTATAGTGTCTTCCATTGTTGCCAATTTCATGTCTGTTTCCATTTATCTAGCTAGATGATAACTACCTTGAGATAGCAGCCTTTATTTTACTTCCTTTTTAAGCTGCTGTTTTAAACCTGAGTCTCATACAGCATTCACTGGATGGTACCTACTCTATAAACACTTACTGGTTTGCTTAGAACCTCTTCGCTCCTGTCTCCTTTTCTTTTGGCTTTGGGTAGAGAATGTTTCCTTTCACTGCATTCCTCTAGGGTGCTTTCAGTAACTTGACATGCAGGTATCTGAGCCTTGATAGCTCCTGGGTCTCAAATCTGGGTAGCGATGAGTGGGGGTCTTTTGGCCTTTGTTTCCTGGGCAGCCCACCTGTCTTACCTTCTGCTCCTGCACCCTTTCTTGGTCTACTTCCACCAGTTTAATTATACTCAGGCTCTCTGGACACAGATCTACCACCACCTTTTTTTGCATAGGCTCTAAAATGCTTTCCTCTTTCTGGGACTGTTTTCCTAATGAGGGTGGAGTATAATTTAGAGGCTTAATTTTAGAGAACTATATGAAGCAGCAGACACATAAAATGTTATGATTCATGACCACTTGTTTTGTTCTCATAATGCAACCTAAACTAAAAAGCCATTCATCAAAGCTATAAAAGCTGTTCATGACTGTCTTTAGTATATCGTACAGAGTATAATTCAGCCCACAGAGAGGCTAAAGATGGATTCATGAGGGCATTTGCCTTCATATGTTAAAGGCCAGTAATTTTTAGGCTTTGCAGAAAGCCCCTATTTTAGTTTAAACCCTGGATTTTTCTTAACCCCACTTAATTTTCCTTTCCATGTGAATATCAATATATCCTCATTTGTATACTCTTCTTTGCTCTGTAAATATTTTTCAAGACCTTGCCAAGGCCTTTATGGTCTTGGCTACCTTTCTGTTTTAAGAAGACTGTTTTATAAAGATGCATTGGCTAGAAATTCAAATGCAGCCTCCATGGGGCGTTGCCTTGGTCATCTTTTGCTGTAACAGTACCCTGGGGAAAACACTGGTCCTCTTGCACAGCTCCTGACTAACATTTTTCTTGAATGAACAAGGAAACAAAGTCATGGACATTCTAGGCTGTGTTTTTCTACACAGTTATAGTAAGAATGCAGTGGTGGTTGTTACTCAGGTTACTGACTATGATATCCCCAAATTTCAAGATATGTCTTGGATTATGATTTGGACTTGAATACTGAGGTCTGGCCTTTTGCATTCCCTCATATGCATGTATCTAGGCTAACACTAAAGTACATATGAGGTAATATCCTGGAAGTAAGAGATCAAGCCATAGGGTAGATGAAGCTGAGCTTAAATCCTGCCTTGAGTACTACTTGGGCTATTCTTCCTTAGGCAGGTTATTAAATTCTCAGTTCTCTCTCAAATGCAATGTAAGGTTACACATTGAACCTGCCCCAGAGGATTACTATGAGACAACATCAAATGACCCACACCCAACATCACTGTAATAGTGATACTTAGTTCATAGTAAACAGGAATACTTATTTTAGAATTCTTTTGTTTATTAAGTGTCTACAGTACTGACATAGATGCTGCTGAAAGGAACTAGAAGAAAGGTACTAAATCCAGATAAATAGTTTCAGTACAACTACAAGATGGAGGGCTCTGCTGTCTCTGATGAGTTTCACTTTGTAATGCTAGTTTACATTGTGTGATACATAGAATTATGGCTACAAAAAATGAATGTAGTATTGAGCCCTATGATTATATATCAGTGACGTGATTTTTTTCTTCAGTTAGCTATTAAGTATAACATTATGACTTTCATCTTACCTTTTGAACATCAGCAAATTCTCTTGTATTAGGAACCAAGATTCTTTTCCCAGAAAACTGCTGTGGCCATAGACAGCTCATGTATTTCCACTTAAGGTCTACCTTGTACTGCATATTTGCCCTGGATGTGAAGATCCATCTTTTTTAGCAGACTCATTTTAAACTCTCATAGAACTAAATGATTACCTTGAAGAACAAGTTTCATTACTTGGCAGATGAAACTGGTAGTGACCATTCAGAATCCTGAGCTGGATAACACTGATTTTCAAAAAATCAACAACTTTGAAATAAGTGTATGCATAATTTATTATAGGAAATCACTTAAAATGTTTCAGAATTGTTTAGAAATTGTGTTTGCTCTTTTTCTTTTTAAATTTCCTTCTAAGATGTAAAAATAACACTCACTTACCTTGTTCTCTTCAAAGTCCTAAGACTAAAAATGCTCTAGAATTAAACTTCTGATATTGACTGAATTAATGCTGCATTATTTATTTATTGTTTTTAAGAGTCCATGAATCTTTTCTTTACTATAAAAGAGCCTGCCTCCTATGCTGTAGAGAATGTTTTTTTTTTAATGTTTTGTTTTTTTTTTTAATGTGTGTGTGTGTGTGTGTGGCCAGCTCAGCCCACCAGGGGGCGCGGCTGGCTGGCATGTGGGGCTGGGGGATTGAACCATGGTCCCTGTGCTTTGCTAAGCTTGTTCTAAGTAGGTGCTTTAGACCACTGAGCCATCTCACCAGCCCCTGTAGAGAATGTTTTAAGGCCTATTCAACACAGATTGGTACAGCTACGGTCAAGAATCTTCCATGATGTGGCTTTAGGAAGGCTGAGGCAAAAAGAGAGCCTAGTTCTCTCTATAGCTCTTTTCTATAAATAGGCAAATAGATCTGCCCTGTACTTGGGGGTGGGTTTTCCCACTCTACTGGGAGTCCAGTCCATTTTTAGGTAATATTAGACCAAGGCCAGAGGGAGCCATGGCCCTTACAGTTGTCATTGGTGAGCTCTTATTTCTGTTCATTGAGGAGATGAAATTGATAAACTGTCTAAGGAGATGAGCAGTTCTTTGCTGCCTGTTTTTGAGCAGGATGCATTAAGGATAAGTTGCTTGTCATGGTAGAATTTCTCATCATTAATCATTGAGAGACCACATTCCTAGGTAAATAAGTAAACTTATTGATAAAGCCACATCTTGATAGAAAATGTACCTTGTTGACATCCTCCTGCCTGCCAGGCTGTTCAGCAGTGTTGCTGCCTCCTCAGAGCAAGGTGCCTTTTTTAATTCTGATGGTGGTGGTGCGTGGGAGATCTGTGAAGATCTGAGGTTTGGCTTCTGCATGAGGCCTACTTTGATTTGTATACAATATGAATAGCTGTGTGTTAGGCGTGCTATAATTTTTTCATCTTTCATGCCTACAGAGACTATATTACCTTATCAGGATAAAGTTCATTCTATAGGACTAGTAATTAATCCCCTGTTCCTTTTCTTTTGCTGCTTTCTTATCTGGTGGCAACATTAAATACAAAATCCAGCATTTTCATCACTATGCCAAATATAGCAATTTCAAGATGCAAACAAGAAAAGGCTTATTTTTATAACCCCTCTAAAAAGAAAACTGCATAGACTCCAATTCGGTGGGAAAAGGTTTTCCATTTTGTAGCCACGTTTATGTCTACCCAAATGGTGAAGCCCCAGAAAAGACATTTGTCACAGGTATTTCCACCACCATTGTGTTCCCTGCACACACTGCAGTCTGTACTGCTTGTCCTGCTGTGTAACTTCTAAAACACAAAACCACTCACAATTTACACACTTAACTGGTCAGCAAATATCTTACTAATTGAGGCTTGTGTTTAACTGGACTGAGTCCAGTGGCTTGATGTTAGCACGCAGTGTGGCCAAGTCTGTCATCTCTTTCTGAGAAGGGGCTTAGCTTTGTGCAGCTGTGTAGCGTGCGAGTCACGCACGCATCCTAGGGTACTGGCTTGCTGTAATTTCATTTGGGGACAGGGGAACGTAGCAGCATGATGAGCTAGGTGGAAACTAAGTATTTCAGATGTGGGAAGGAATATTGTTCTAATTAAAGTGAATTTGGTGCCTGTGGCAAAATATGTGCTTGATGTATTGGGCAACGTGTGGAAAACTTCCATGTATTTTTATAAATCAGTTCCTTCAATTCTTATCTTTGGAAGAACAGGAAACAGTTCACTCTTCTGTGACTGACTGTAGCTTGAAATAGCAAAATATCTCTGCATCATCTAACAGAAAATCCATGGTTCAAATTCCTGGGTTCTTAAATGTTTATCCTAAAAAAAAGCAAATAAAATAGAAAGTAGATCTTGAAAACTAGGAAAAAAATCAGGAGTGAGCACTGGAATTCCTACTTTCTAAGCCTAAAGCTTTTCTGTTTGGTGGTTCATGTAGAATATTTTTGAGAAGTAAAAACTTAAATTTGGTAGACTTCATTTCAGATCCCATTGGTAGGCACTGACTGTACCTCAAATCCATTCCTGTAAGCTTGAAGTATCTATTTAATGATGCTATAGGTAGAAATAAGTGCTACTTTTCTGATTTGTGGATTGCTAGAGTCTGTCCATAAAAGGCCTAGTGAGAGGTGTGGAGGGGATGACATTCTGAAGAACAGGTTTGTCTTGCCTGACCTTGGCACTTTCCCTACATTCCAGGGTCTCCAAGGGTACAACCCAATTGTCATCTTGAGTCGGTGGCTCCCAGACCTGCACTTCTACCCTTGAGCTCAATTCTCAAATGCACTAGTATGCATCATTCGGGTGACTACATGCCTCGTCTCTCTTTCTCTGCCACCATCTGCTGGCTTTCCATCTTCACATCTGTGGGCTTCCCATATTCACTGATGCGTCCTAGACATCCTTCCTGCCTCAGTGTTGACCTTCATGGCTTCCACCCACCTCCTACCACTGTTTTGCTATGAACGGGCACATAGAAACCCTTCTTTATAACTGTAGGATCTGGGCATCCACTTTATGACTGCTGTCCATCCTACCTTGGTCTAGGCAAGGTGGTGACCTTTGCTGCCATTGTTCCTGCCAGTGTTCTATAACTTCTTAGCTACGTAATCTTCCCACCTTATTCTCCCTACCCCAACGTCATACATTTTATAATCTTCGGTAGAGTTATTTCTGGGATACGTGTGGTATGTGATTCCTCTTTGAACTACCTTCAGTCCCTTTTTAGTATCTATAGGATAAAGTCTCTCTTTCCCTAGCATTAAGAGCCCTCCACAGTGATGGCAAAATAAGGCCCTCCATCTCCCATCTGTACTCCTATTGATTTTTTCAAAAACATTCATGTAATATCATATCCTGCCCCTTACCCTAAATATGTGACTATTTTTCCATGTATTGGACTAGAGTTGCTAGAAGGCAAGTTCTATTTAATTTGCTAATATCTACTATACATAATTATAGTAAATGTTAACAATGATTATAGCTAACATTTATTGAACATTTACTATATACTAATTATTCTAGGTGTTTTGTATAATTTTTCTAATAATAGGGCATGAGGTGGGTATTATTACTATTATTTTTACTTTCAACTATGTATATAAAACCCGAACAGGCAGGAAAGATCATGCTTGTGCAGTGTAGTCAGGCAATCCCCAGGCTCCAGGAAGGAGGAAATGAAATGGGAAGAACAGAATGTGGTCAGGGCAGGGAAAAGGACTGCTGAGCTGGTTACTGTAAGTGTGATACCATAGACGAAAGAAATTGGTGCCGGGAATGAACACCATACATATACAAGCTGCAGGGGAAAGAATTCCAGAAAGCTTAGCATCCGTACCACTTAGTACTTAACACAGTTACTGTATATCCTAGTTTGCTTTGGTCTCTCCCATCTCTGCAGCTAAAACCATTCGTTCTTGAAGAAAAGGAGTGCACTTCATGCTTTTTTTGCATTTCAGTGTTTAGTGTGCAGTTAAATGCATGATCAGTGTCATTTGATAATGGCTGTGGAGCCAAAAGTCAAAAATGCTACGACAGGCAGTCTTTCCTCGATTAACAGAAATGTACTTCTTATCAGCCAGGCATGATGATGGTGCAAAAGACTATTTGGAGCAGGAACTTTAGGAAAGATAGAAGGATTTTGTACCCTCCTTCTTTCCCAAGCTTGATTTTGGGAGATGTATTGCTTTAATCTCTGACTTCAGAATGGGTGAAATTGGATTGATTATTATTAAAATCTCTACTAGCTAAAAATCTGCTTCTAAGGGCCGGCCAGATAGCTCAGCGGATTAAAGTGCCTGCATAGGCAGACACAGGCACCTGGGTTCCCCAGCGTACCCTGCCGGCCCCATTGCCAGGGTGCACTGAGACTGGGGTTGAGACTGGGCATAGTGGCACATGCCTGTAATCCCAGCTCTTGGGAGGCTGAAAACAGGAGGCTCGCTATGAGTCCCATCTGTGTGGTGAGACCCTGTACTATACATAAAAAAAAATAAAATAAAATCTGCTTCTAGTTTGACATTTACTGGAACAGTCACTGTCATTTTAGTGGACAGAGGAATGACAATGAGGAGGAGGAGGAGGAGGAGGAATGGTGGTGGTAGTGGTGCTTTCCACATTCTGCTGCTAAAAGAAGAAAGCAGCCCTTCCTCCTTAGCATGCATTGCAGAGAGCTGTGAGCCCTGTGTGTTTTGTCAGGCCGTGGTTTTCATCAAGTCTCTGTAACGCATTAGGGCTTGGTGGCTGATTGTGAGCTTTCAGGGTATCTATGCTGTATAATAACACTAATAGGTAAAACAAAAATACTTGTCATAGCAAAATATGTTTCTGTAGTGGATTTTGTGGTGGGGCATTGTGTTGCTGGTCAGCAATATGTTCCTGTCTACTCAAGCTGGCTATTGGCTACCAACTGTGAGATGCTTCCTTGCTGACAAGCTTCCCTTATTCTGTACGTTGCCCTCAGGCTTGCAATTTACTGGATGCAATCTTGTTGAGAAAATGTGGTCTTTATTAGTGTTCGGCACAGATCGACTTTTCTTTGTCCGCTTTTACAAAGCTAGTGGGATGCTAGCATCCGGGAAGAAACGGGACACATGACAGTATGAAGCCAGGAGAATGGGAGTGTCCGGGTGCTGAGAACCCGAGCGCTGCCTTGGGATGGAGATGATGGAGCAGATAGGGTAGAAATAGCTCCCTTAGACCCACAGAGCTTTTTGTAGCAGTCCAATCAACGGCTAATTGTTAAAGAAATATTTTTATCAATAAAAATATGGTAAGTTAGTTTCTAGATATGTGAAAAAGAAATTGAGAGAGACAGATGTTTATGATGTAATGAGGACACAAACCAATGTCCATGCCCCCACCATCACCATGGATTTGTGTGACTTTACATACAATATTTTACTTACGGTTGTGAGCCAGCATGCACATATTCTTGCGTGTATTCCTCTGACTCTGTGCACCTTTGTTAGCTATTTTATTGGTCTAATGTATTCTGCAAAGAGATGTAAGAGCGGCATGCTGCAGCCACTTCTTTTCCTCCCCCGTCTGCTGTCTCTTTAACATGTGTCCACACTTGTGACTTTTCCTCCTCCTAATCCTGATGTTGCCTATTGTTTTAAACAGTTCCTCATTTTGTAGGTATGGCTGAGCAGGTTTTTCAGCACAAAGACAAATGCTTTGCAAATAGAAATTAAATGCCAGGGTGTCAGAAAAAAATATAAATCATAGTCACTTAAAATAGTCATTCTATAAGGAACTGTAGAAATGCAAAATTAATAAATACTAGCCTAAGTATTAAATATTCACTGCCTGCTACTTCTGAAATGGTACAACAGCATCATTTTTTAATGATGGGTAATGATAAAATGCATCAATTTTAAATAACCTGTTTTCACTTTCCCTCTTTCTCAAGCTATGAGTTGGCAAGCTTGAAATTAAATACAAGTAATGGTTCTCACTAAGCTTCTGCTAACCTTAGTCATAAGAGAGACACTTTCCCTGTTTTCTGGCTGTTCTGTGGCTATTTGAGGAGACTGTTAAATAGGAAATTGTTGCTAATGGGATCAGCTTGAATTTAAAGCAAAAATACATCTCTGTTAATAGAAAACAAAAAATGTAGAAGTTTAAATAGCAAGTGCATCATTATCCACTAATGCATTCTTATTTGTCTCCTTATTAAGGCTCACTGGGTCCACTAAGAATAGTTAAAGTGAACCTTTAACTATCAGTACATTCCTACTCCCTGCCCTCCAGCCCCCTTGAAAATCCCTTTAAAAAAAAAAAAACCCAAAAAAAACAACCTTTATTTTCAGTCATGCTTCACTTGTTCTTTAATAAGTTACTTGCTAAGTACAAGAGTAGGATCAAAGAGCAAGTAATTATAGCATCTCAAATTCATATGTCCCTTTGTTATCAAAGAACTGTATATGTATATACCTTTTATCTTCAGGCTTATACGCCATACCAATTTAATTGGCAGAGATTTTTCTCTTTATTCCACGGATAGGAAACACTAATGTGTGTTTCTTAAGGTTACGTTGTAAAACAGTTTAAGAGATTTCCCTTCATGAGATGGAGGAAGAGCTGGGTGTTGTTGGGTTGAGTGGTGGTGGCCTAGGGACGGTGGAATCATGTAAGGCCATCAGAAAGAAGTGAAAAGGGAGCGGAGATGGAGAAAATGATTTGGAACTAAACAGACAGCTGTGGAGTGAGAGGGATGGTAGGGAGACGGGCATTGTTTCCGGGTTGTGTAGGAATGTGTGGGAAGGCTGAATCCTGAAGCCCTGGGGCATTGAAAGGGCAGAGTTGTACTCTAGTAGAGTTGGTTTAGGGGATCAATGCAATGTGGAAGGGGTTTTTGTGGAACTGAAAAAACTGGGTTTTCTGTACTGTTTCTTTGGAATTGTCTGTCTCTTGAACTGGTTAAGAAAATGGTAGATGCTCACGCAGAGTGGTTGAAATGTATCTTAATTGAGATGAAAAAGTAGCTCCCTTACCTGAGCTGAAAAGGGCCCTACGGTCAGGGATCTTTAGGCCAGTTCATGGGAAAGGGGGGTTGTACAGGAACCAGGGTATGTGAGAGAGTCCAGAGAGAGACCAGAGTGGACACTTTGTGGTGCAAGTGGGCCAGAACTGGGGACAGAGATCTACACTGCTGGTACAATTGCTGGATCCCTGGGACGCCTCCCCATTCAAGAAATACTGGTGTTTATAAGTGTCTGAAACATCTAGCTTATAAAGAAAGGTACAATGAAGTTATTAATAGCATAATATAAGATTAAATTTGCTTCCAGCAGATCTACCCTTTTATTGCACTTTGAAGAACTACCTCTTGTTCTTCCCAGGTTTTGTTGCTGCTCTGTCCTTACTCCCCCAATTTTTGACACTACAAAGAGCAGGAGTGGCACTGACAGAAACATTGCCAATGGCATTATTACTCTGGGCCATTGTCAAGATTTTGTATTAACAAGTTGTGTGAAACTGAAATGGGGACAAGAGAAGAAGTAGACTTTTTAAGCCCAGCCATTTTGTTTTTCAAGGGACAAATCTCCCTCAGCGATAACTACCAGATTGATGGGGATAGTGAAATGGCACTCAGGAGAGAACTGTTAACACAGTGTGTGAGCAGAGCCTGGTGCTCGTGCTTAAGCACCTGTGCCATTCTGTGACTCAGAGCAGCGACGATGAAACAAACCTCTGTCGTCTGAAGGGAACCTAGCAGGAGTAGTCCCTGGGTTTCCATTTGAACAGAACTCCATTAAGAGATTACTAACTAAGAAGCACTAAGATTCGTGGCTGAATAAGCAATTGAAATCAAACCCTAAAACTCATCTAGATGAATTCACACGTTCCTCTCTTTGCAGAAGTTTGCTGGAATTATGCACACCTTATGTCAATGTTTAAAAGCGTGGGGTGGAGCATGATTTTCAAGAAGGAAAACAGTCCTCGAAACCCCACCAAAATGTGTAGTGCTTGGGATACTTTTCTGGAGAACAGAACTTCTATTTAGGGGTTACAAAGATCACCACTTTAAGATGTGAGTGTGTGTTTACCTTGACACCCCTTTGTCATATACTTTAAAACATGGCATTGAATTTGTCACAAGCTGTAGCCATCTCATTCTTTCTCCAGGCAGTGTTTTCATAAACGTTGATGAGTTTATAACTGTAAAACCAAATGACATTTATAGTGTGATACGTGTTTTACCCATTGCATAATTATATCTAATGGCTTCGCATGGAGAAAGGCATTTACCATTTACTTTTGTGTAAAATGACAATCTAAACCCCCAGGCCTAATTTTTTTTACATAAAGATAAAGACTTAATTAAAAACCAAACACAATTTATTTTTGTAACCGACATTTAAGGTACCTAGTTCTTTGGCTAGATATGTGATAAAAATCATGATGCTTCAAGAAACAGAGATCAGTGGGTTTCATTTTTCTCTCTGTCTTTGAAACACTGGTGAACTCATTTAATTATCAAACTGATATCCAGTATGGCTTCTTGTTTCTCATTTCTAGTTAAAAGAGCTATTTTGAAAGTTAGCACAAAATTGAATAATGTGTTCAGTTAATGAGGAACATTTAAGAGATGTTTCTGAATTTAATGTGATAGCAAAATGATAAACCACCACTGTGGTATAGAACATACTTTATCTCGATAGCAGTAATGTTTCAGGCCCATTGATTGTGGACAAGCCAAGTTTCATTTTGCTTTTTGATTTTATATTTTTTATATTCTGGTCTCTAGCATAGAAATAGCCATTTAGGCATTTTGGAATGTTTATCATCATAAAGTAGATGACTTACTAGAACAAAACAGTTTTGTTTTTTAGCTTTCGTGTCAGAAATACAGCTTTTGGTATCTGCCAAGCTATCTTCTGTGTGTTCAAAAATAGACAACTGCATAGCTTTCTAGGAAACAAGCCTGTTGTAGGTTTATCTTTCTGGCAGGTATTGACCCTACCCACCCTAACACCAGAAGTCTCTGATCTGCTTACCAATGAGCAGAAGTGTTCTCTCTCTCTCTCTCTCTCTCTCCCTCACTTTCTTCCTCCCTCCCTCCCCCCTTCCTTTCCAATCTAAAAATTTTCTGATGTTTCTTTCTTCAAGAAATAAAATTAAATCCAAATAGGTCTCTTCTCCAGGGTTAGTCAGAGACATATTCTTAATTTGTGTGTTACTGCTTCTGAAAAACACTTAGTGAGTTGTGAATATCGTCAACTTTCTCAATTTCAAACTATTAGAAACCCTAAGTATTAGAGAACCTGCAATTAATATTTTTTGTTTTGTTTTGGGGGTTAAATTCATGATCTAGTTGTATAAGTTATAATAGTTCTAATTTTTAAGTTGATTTGTGTGGTTTTTTTTCCTTTTAAAATTACTATTTTAAAATGAGCAACAGTTACTTAATAAATTGAAATACAGGGAAACTATTTGCTAAGAAAAGAGAAAAAAAAGTGGTCTGTTCTTCATAGTGAGTAAGTACAAAACTGAGAATAAGACTGATATCTGACCTGGGATGCAAAATTTGGAGAACTGTCATAGCTGGATATAATGCTTTCGTTGGGTAGCGCATTAGAAATGAGAAATTTACTGAGTACAGTTAAAAATGCAGGTATGAGACACTTATTTGGTGTGTCTTGGGTCAGGATTTTAATAATACATTTGTAAAGTACTTTCTTTTGCCTTTAACAAAATCATACAGCAATAGTCTTTTGTAAGTTTCTTTTTTTAAAAAAGAAAAATCTATAATGGACCAGACAAAAAAGTGATGTTAAACTAACATTTAAGACTTTTTAGAAAGCCTTCAGAATTTACTGGAAAAAGAAACAAGAGTAATTTTCTGTGGAAGAGTGGTTAGGAAGAACCATTTTCATGCTTTTAGTCTGGGACAGGTGGCATAGATTAATGTTGAATACACAAAATCTATTGAGACTAATTAAAGATGCATATCCACATGGAATACCATGTCTCAGTGGAGCTGTGGCAGCCAATCCACCCAGCACATACAGTGTTTATACCAGGCATTTTTCAAAATTAGCCAAGAATAGTACAAGTGAAACTTCTGAAAATCTTTAGTCTTGTATCAGGAAGTTTCTCCTGAGAGTGTGACCTTCGCGAAGTATTTCTTAGAATAGGAACGATTGTAACTCATGTTTACATCTTATGGTACATTGTACAGCAATACAGAGTAGTGGTTGACTGGATCTATCCACAATGTTATGCTCAGAACTTCAACTTAATTGTTGGCAGTGACTGTGATCATGTATCCTGGCCCTATACTTTCACTGCTACTCTGATACTGATGAAGCTGTGCTAGGACCTACCTCTGGCACTTAACCCTGGAAGAGTAAATTAACACATCAGTCCCTGAGCCTCTATCTCTCTCCCAGTTTGGGTTATACCCAGTGGTGACTTGAACATTTCTCACAAATGCTAATGAACAGTTCACTTTGTCACTGTAGACAAACACAATCTGGTGGTTGTGTTCAATGTTTTTCATACTTGCTAATGAGTGAACTCCCAATGGTTCACAGTTAGCTAGAATAAGCAGTGACTTAAGGTGTATCCCAAAAATGATTTATTAACTATGCTGTAAACCAAATGGACCCGATTTTAAAGAAAATGGAAGTGTTTTATTGAATTCAAGGTTCAAAGTCAAAAAGAGCTTACTAATCTTTGATAGCATTCTGTATAGAAATTTTCATTTGGAGTGGGGGTTAGCGTGGGGTGTTCGTACATGCAGATAAGAGAACCCTGTTTATCAGCTGGCAGAATAGGTATCGACATTTGTCTGTAAAGATTTCTTTTAATAAATATTAAATGGGAGCTTTGCTGGGCCATCGGCTACCCAGTCAGTAATGAACTTTGGAGGGGCTACCTTTTCCATTCCTTTTAAGGTTTTAACCAAAGCAAATCCTGTAGATTTCAGCAAGAGTAAGGAGGAAATGTTCTAGAAGAAAAGGGGCGGCGGTGCCCAGAACTTATGGTGAAGAGATTAATATTTATAGACATCAGCATTGGTCTCTTACCAACATTTATAACTCCAACAGTGGCAGATTGAGGGCTGAATCAACATTTTTCCCCCTCTGTAAAATAATAAATATGGTAAAGTAGCTCTCAGAGTTCTTTATCATAGGGATAAATCAGGACAGTTTGTGTTGCAGGAGAGACTTAAAACTTATAAATATGTTGCCCTTTAGGCTACTATTCATCAAAATGTCTGATATGAAATCTCGACTAAAGGCTTTTGTTATTGTGTGTCTGCTTATTCTCTTTTAGAAGTATAAATTGGAAAGAGCGCTGTCATTTTGGTTATACTGGCCTGCTGTGCTACTTAAATGCATGTCCCTTTTGGGATGTATTTGAAGAGAAGGAAATAGTGGGAGTTGACGCCTGCACACTTTTATACAAATCCTCTTCAGCACCTAAACTTTCCTTGCAGAAGGCATAATTTCCAGCAAGAAAAATACAGCAAATAACTGCTTGACAAATGACCTATTTTGGTACAGTCAACCTTCTTTCTAAGACACCAGAGTGCAGAAGTTGTTCCTTAAAAGCCTCATCAAATCCAGAGAGACATAACTGTCTTCCTTGGTGTGCCACTCCAAATGAGCATGACCAGAGTCTTCCAGTTTGCACGTGGGAAGGCATACCAGGCTCCTCAGCAGATGCTTTAAGTCCCATGACTTGATAGGTATTGCCGTATCCAAAATCTCACACGACTTTGCAGTTCTGCAGCTGAATTTCCTGGCTTCTGTGGCTTGGAGTCAGAGTTGAAGCTCTCGCTCTACCCTCTGCTCCCTTTGGTGCCTTTAGCTGTTGAATCACATATGGTGTGTGGAATCACCTGCCGCTTGGAGACCCCCACAGAGTATGTACTAAGCAGTTTTCCTTTTTAAATGTGTAGTACAGCTCCTAGTTTTCAGGAATAACTAATTGGGAGCATAAACCTCACTTTGCCCTTGAATGGTTTGCAATTTAGGAGACCTGAATAACGGAAATGGAGGGACTACAAAGGAGGCATTGAAGCGTGTGGTAGCTGGATAATTTGCCCACTTGGCGTGGGCGAGCTGCTGGTGTAGAGTTGCCCTGGGAAGGAATGGCAGGCGCTCAGGTCTGTGGCTTGTTTCCGACAGTGATTTAGGGCAATTTTGAGAGTTGGGGAGCTCTTATGACCAATTGAGTTTTCTATTCTGCCGTATCAGGTTATACAAGAGCAAAGGTTAGGCCCTCAGGTTAGTCTGGATGCTAGCATATGGATGATGCTTGATCGGAGCTCCAAGTTGTACCAGCCTGTGATCATATACAGCATTGTATAGACATAATTGTTCTTGGGAGTCTAGTCTAGAAGCCACAGCAGGGTAGAGAAATAGTTTGAATGAAAGAGTTGAGCGCTGCACCAGCACCTGACACTAATGTATTTTTACCTTTTCCTGGTCAGGGCAGCCAACCAGAACAAGGCAGGGTGGCAATGTCATATTGTACCCATGTGAAGGTTTCAAGAGATTGTGGCTCATAGCCTCACTTGTTCTGTTGAGGTGGTGGCAGCTTGACTTGCCAAGTCAAATTTTTTGCACTCTGTACAAGTCAGAATGCCCAACCTTATCACAGGTAACTGACTGTAAAGAGGGGCTCAGGAACGGAGAGCACAGGTTTTCTCTTTATCAGATGCCTTTAAAGCCGCTTCACAGCACATCCCTGTGATTGCTAACACCATTATGAAGATTGACAGTTTCATCAAGAAAGCAAAGAAGAAAATCTGCAGACAATAAATGGAGGCAGTACTGGGCCTTGCTCCGGTTACCCTCACTAGTGCTTCCAGAACACTGGGCTTTGAGCTGGGGATCCTTCTCAAAAACCTTTGGCTCTTTATTTTTCTTTTTAACTTAGTACAGAGACTTCAGTCTTTGGTAGCCCTTTGCTAGGACAAATAGGTAACTTCGAGATCTATTGAGGAGAAAGTTGCAGAGTTTGTGGAGAGACAGACTTGGCAGCAGTGGTGCAGGGTTTTCTTGCACCTCTCCAGCTGAAATGCGTATCCCTCACTCTTAGTCTATTGGCCCAATTGCAAAGCTCTAGAGTAGAAATCAAGAATGAATTCTAGGGACACAGAATGCCTCTGATTGTTAGCTATCGCTAGTAACTGAGCACCTTCTTACCACCAAGACAGCTACCTCACACATACCTGGGCTGTGGGCTCCAAGGCCAGGGGCATGAATGACTTGGCACAAACCTTTGACGCTACTGGAAAAACAATTGCTAGTAAAGACTTACTGAGGATGATTCGGTGCCATGAGCAACAGCAGAGGGAGTAGTGTGTGAAGCCACCATTTCTCTGAGGTTGCTATGTGTTAACAATATGTGCTCAGAAGTAAATAACCCTTTGGCTAACAAGACCAACCTTATTTACTCACCCTCCTTCCCTCAAGGTTTGCATTCAGCCTAGTGACCATATCATAAATAGAATTGTGACCTCCAAGAAGGCCGTTCTAAATCTTACTTCTTTTGAAAAGTGTCCTTCTCAGAGGTTAAACTTTCTACCCAGCCCCCTTGCCTCATAATCATCACATTCTGTAAAGGAACCAAAGGGGTTAATTGCTTTCTTCAGTAAAGACACTTTTGCTGAAGAAAGCAATTTTAGGTTAGTTTGTGTAGTAGCCAGGGAAATACACCGAGAGGGGGTGGAATGTGTTTCTGTTGTGCAGATAACCTACATACTGCTTCAGAAATGTGTGATTTCCAGCGTGTGCTAAAATAAGAAGTGGTTGTTTGATTTATCTCCCACAATGGTATGGCATTCTCTTCCTAAGTGGCATTTCATTCGCAAGCCAGGCACTGTAAATTTGAACTGAATATGTAAGTAAATATCCCTCAAGGAGATAGCATACTGGCTGGCCTCGCAGGAGAAATATGCTACTAAAAATGAAGCTCTTGGTTTTTGGAAAAGCCTCAGCACCTGAAATACATTAGCATGTGAAAGTGGGGCTAGTGTAGTAGCCGACCAAACAAGCTGAAAGTTCTTCTGAGCTCTGATTCTGGATGGTTGCCTTCAAGCAGAGCAGGGTTTGGGCTACGTCTCCTCCAGTCACCCTCGAGTGCTCAAGCTCCCATCCAGTCCTCTGGAACGTACTTTGAACTTGCCTTTTGGGCGCATGGCCTCCGCACAAGGCAGCTTTTCCCGCGCAGCTTTTACTGTAGGGTCTTTGTGTGGCAGTGACAAAGGCAGTGGCAGCGTTTTATCAAGTCCTAACAAGATTGCTTCTGTGCATAATTGTTAAACTAAAGGGCTGTCGATGCACTGATGTGGAACAGGCAAGAAGCTTAAAGAATGAAGAAAACCCATAATCGCAGAAGAACTTGTATTCTGATTTATTATTTATCACATCATGGTTAAAACAATTTCCTTCAGTTTTGTATATTTTTAATATTATTTTGACATTGCATTTTCATCTAACGCAAAGGCAAATTTCAGAAACTTTAAACATTTATATATGCAGGTAGTTAAGGGGGAAATCCCTTTTTTATTAAGATACAGAATGCATGTTTATCAAAATTCATCTCGGATTCCATTTAGAAATACAGATATCTTGATTCGGAAAGCGCTTACTGAGCTGCATAGAATGACAGATATTACTGGCAGAACAAAGTTATGAATGATAAAAGAACCCAGGAAATGGTTATACTCATGTGGCTATAAATTAACTAACAGAAAAAGAGTGCTATTTTTCGGTTGGCATATTAAGTCTGTGGAGGTAGAACACCTCGGGTACATCTCGATTTGCTCCGTGGAGAGGTATTGAACCTCCGTCCCCCTCCCTCACCCTCAGGTGGCTGCTAGCTTGTGACCCCAACACCCTCACTGGGTCTTTATTGTCAGGTATATCCCTCGAGGACACATAGGACAGGCAAAGTAGCACAGTGATGCCTGCTTAGAAAGCCAGGCTGAAAAAGTCACACTACCCTAGAAAAAATCAGAAGCTGTAAATGTTAGTTTATGGTTCAGAAATGATACATTTGCAACTACGAAAGGCATCTGTCCAAGCCATTCCAAAGAGTAGTTGCCTAATATGAGGACATTTTGACTAATGTCACCTTTATTTTAAGCACAGTGGCTGACTTCTTTGAATGGCAGGTACAGTACAGGCCCTCCACAGATCCTGCTGGCACATGCTCGTGGCATACTGAATGCTGTTGGGCGGAGGTGGCCTTGCCATGCATTTCTGACAAGTTTCCTCATGATAGAAGTCCTGGATTCACAGCTGGCATTTGAGGAGCTAGTTGAGTATGTGCACTAAGAGTCAAATTTAATTGGTTCACAAGCCATGTGGACTTTATACAAAGGATGGGTGAATGTGTATCTATTTAAATTATAATATATAAATATTAATATATATATAATGATTTTCTATATGAGGCATTAATCCAATGAACTAGTGGTACCACGCATGTCTCAGTAGCACAGACTGTACTATAAATGAGCAGCATGTGCAAACCAGGTATGGTGGCACACATGTAATTCCAGCACTCAGGAGGTTGAGGCAGGAGGATCACCACAATTTTAAGGCCATCCCAGGCTATCTAATGAGTTCAAGGCCAGCACGAACTATATAGCAAGACCCTGTCTCAAAAAAACTTAAAAAAAAAAAAAAACATTGGCACGTTTGGCAGAGCAGAGTATTCAGCGGTAGAGATGAGAAATAAAGCCAAGAACCTGTAAGAACATAAGAAATACACACTGATAGCATTTTCCCTGCAGATAGAAGGATAGAAACAGGGCTAAAAGGCTGCGGGATGGAAAGCAGGGGCAGAAATCCAGGTGAGTGGGGCACCTCGGTTACGCACAGCCCTCATCACAGGTGAGAAGCCAGAAGCTCGAAGCCATGCACTGTTCGAAGCACCGGAGGAAGAGCCATGGAAGGGCAGGTTCTTTGTCTCTTAGACTTTGTGTCTTTTTTTCTTTTGGCCATGAGGAAAAAGAAAATGTCAGTAATCCTATTGACTTCCTTAAAGTGTGAGCACAGTAGAATTCCTTGGGTTTACATGTGGACAGAACAGTGCTCTGATGCAAGAATGTTTAGGAAGGGGAGGAAGTAGAGAAAGTAGGAGGCAGCCTGTGTGCTTTATTTCAAATCAAGCACCTTCTAGCAAGTGCCTTGAGTGTTTTGTAATGCTGACTTTTTACTACTAATATAGTGGTCTGCGTGTGTACACGTTCTTCCAAAGAAATGGAGAAAATTAGTCACTTAAGTCCATGGTATTCCTGTTTGATAACTGGTGTTCAGCAGTGAACTTTCCCTGCACATTCCCGCCACCCCACATCACCCTTGTTTTGAGGTGTGTAAGTGAAGACAGTAAGGAAGTTCTCACCATTCTCACATACAATGGCCAATGTGTGTTGAGCCGTTACAATTTCAGACAGTAGCGCATACATTGTCTCGTTTAATCTTCGCATCACTGCAGGGTTTGTGATATTCCCAGTTTCTAAAAAATGGCAAAATGGGAAGTTTGCCTTAAAGAACTTATTCAAGGTCACAAAGCTGGCACAGCTTGAAAAAGAATTTGCGCCCAGATCTACCCGTATCCATGAAGAGTGCTCTGACATCATTACCACAAATGTCCCTGTGAGGAGCTTTCACTGTGTTCATGAAAAACTGGGTGTCAGAAACCTTCCTGTTGCAGAGAATGTTTTTCTGTGGTCTTGAGATAGTGTGCACCTATCCTTGGTCACGACAATAAATGGCAGAGATGGCAGTGAGGGTTTTAGGACTAAATATGTCATCCGTTAGCCCATAGAAAGACCATTTTTGAATGTTTGTTTTTTTCTAATTGTGCGTGTTAAGTAAAGCAGTTCCACCAACAGTTCTCTCCTGCGTGGTAATCTGCTATAAATCAACCTTCAGATGTTAATAGCACAAGTCAAGACTGACAAAGGAAGTTCCATTTGTATTTTAAACTCCCAAATCATCAGGGTCTCCTCCGTCAGATCTTCTGTGAGAGTGTCCTTGGTCTTAATGTAGCTGGAAGATAAAACGCAGATAAAAGAGCCATTGTCTCAGAAGAGCATTAATAAAAAATGAATGTTGATCCTAATTGAGTAGTATTTAAACATACGGGGTAGAAGCGGCAGTCTGCAGGGAGCATCTGAGTCTGTTAGAATTTGACTGTCTATCTCATCTTCCTCCCCTTATTACAGTGTCCTCACCCCCAGCTGCCTTATAAAAATGTAACTGTCACCTTGGAATTAAAAAAGATATATGGAGGCATGGCTCTGTTGCACATTCCTAATGAATTGCTATCGTTGTTCTTATTTTGAAACAATATATTACTTTCTCTATCTTTTCCTAAAATGTTCCCTCAACTCACCTCCTTCTTTTTGGTGTTTGTTTGCATTGGTTCCTAATAACTAAGTTGTAAATTCTTAATTCTGGTATGTTGGGTATAACAGAAAAAGCTCTCAACGATCAAAGGTGGAACAATTTCAATACAATATTAATAACAATAATATTGGATTATAAACCAAAGAACAATAAATATCCATGAGTCATGATGTTATAAATAAATTATTGGATAAATAAATGGGAGAAAGGAAAAACTGTCAGAATTTCAATTAAAAGAAGTGAAAAAAATTTAAATTATGTAGGCAAGAGCTACCAGTGAGTGCTAAAATTAATGAGTGAAAGTTTAAAAAAAAGAGACAAGATAGCTGCATCGCCTCCAAGAAGCTTCCCCCCAGATTTTAGGTAATTATCCTATGATTACAGCGTATGCATGCATCCACTGACTCTGATACTTCTCCCTCTAAGCAGTGCCTCTTCCTTTGGACTGTCATTACTCCAGTTCTAGCAGATAGAGCCTGAAGAGAGAAAAGTAGAATTTTTTCATGGTGAAGCTTGACAAATATCACTTTAACCAATCACCAATGACAAGACACTGATGTCATGTCCTCCATGATATGATGCAGAGAGGGGTGCATTGCCTCTGTGGTATCCTCCCCCCCATCTATGATCTCAGTCTAATCACAAGAGAGCATTAAACGAACCCAAACTGAGGATTTTCTATAGTATAGCTGGCCAGTATTCAAACTGGCGTGATCATGCAGTGATGTTATACCAGTTGGTTTCTTAGTTTTGATAAATGGCTAAGTAACACGTTAACATTAGAAGAAAGTAAACGCGGGGTTCAGAAAACCTTTTTTCGACTATTTTTGCAACCTAGCTGTAAGTCTTTATTTCAAAATGTTTAAAAAGATAATGAAATAAAGACCCATGAAAGGCGTGGGAAAGCTTATGTAAAGCTTATGTTGATTGATTCACTTATTTATTCATTAGGTCATTTATTTACTCAGCAGATATTTCTGGCTAGACATTATATCAGTCCTAAGGATATAGTGGTGAAGAAGGTAAATATGGGTTGCTCATTTGCAGAGCCTCATACACTTCCCGGTTTGGTAAAAACACATTTTGTTCACTCTTGATTGGTGCGGGTGTGCAGAGGTGTAAACAGGTGTTGAAATAGGACAAGTGGAGCGCTTCCTGTACCACACAGGACAGGTACTCAACCCATTTGTGGGAAACCCTGGGATTATCCTTTGTGATGTGAGTGAGCCCATTGCTGAGTCCTTTTTATAAAATATATCCAGTATTTTCCATGGGAAGGACATTTATTACTTAAATTTTGAAGTTCATTTCATCTTTTTAGTTCCCAGATCCCTTAAAAGTGAATGTAATATTTAAATATTTTTGTGTGTGTGTGTGTGTGTGTGTGTGTGTGTGTGTTTCCGATTCTAGGGGATGCTACAATGCTTTTGTATGGAGGAAAGGTGTTCTTTTGGGTTAGAACTGTTTTTGTCTTATTTAACAGCAGCAAAAAAAATAAGGGTAACAAACAGTGTATACATGTGCTGCTGTGCTTTTTTTAATAAATAGTAAAAGCATATCCTTATTATAGTCCATGCAAATTTGATGTTAATTCTCTAAATATTCTAAGATCAGAGCAAAACAATCCACTAACATATTAATAATCTTTATGTCAGAGTTGTAGGATTATGAGACTTTTTTTATACTCTGTTTTGGTTTTTCTGCAGGAGTATGTATAATTTTTATAATTAAGCTAAAACAACGAAGTGCTAACTTTTCAGGGGTATTCTTGAAAGTAGTGGTTCGAGGCTCCAGGATTTTTGATTCATGGATTGAATAGCAAAGGATTTTAATTAAAATGAGACAATTCCTAGAGCTCATGGAAGTTTGTCTAAATCTTATTCAATAGTATATAAAACAATTTCATCTTAGTATTATTTTTGTGCACTTTTTGAGTATTTTTCAAAGTGATGGCTTTGATAGTTGTATATACAATAATGCATTGTATTTTTGGTACTGGTTGGTATCTCATATAATATTTAGCCCACCACACTGCTCCTTTCTTATTGCTTGTAAATCTCAAACATTAAGACATATTTGCCTGTAGAGCAGATGGGCAACTCCTCCATTGCTTACTCCTAAAAGGTACTGGGCAGTCTCATAAGAAGCATTTGGAAATCTTTTACTTAAAATTGCTTACAAAATGATAAGCATCATCTATCAGCATCGGTCCGTCTCATGTAGCCCTTTGATCTAATGTGAACAATTGCGCCTGACATGATTCTGAAAACAGTGGCCTGGCCTAGGAGGCCACTCTGGCCACCAAGCACAAAGATAAAGTTTGCCTCTGCCCAGTCTTACTCTTTGCACATGAATCTTTGGAAGCTTTCCTGAGACAAAGCCAGCAGTCAGCCCATCATTTGAGCTAGAAGGTAAAGAAAATCCACCTTAGCATCCGTGAGAAGATGGCAAAGCACTAAACTGCAGCTTGAGGTGAGACTGAGGGAGTGAGAGGGTGGAATCGAGATGAAGGGAGGTGAGAAGGCACAGAGCCATGAATAGGGCAGGAAAGCAGTCAGGCAAGAGTCAAAAAGTGGGTGGCAGCATTTCTGCATCTACTGTCTTTGCAGAAAACATTCCTTTAACTCGCCTTGGGCTAGTCAACCTTAACAGAGAAAACTCCCCACCAGGTAGATAGCACTCCTAGCTCTGTTTTGTTCTATAAGTAAAGCAACTCTGTTCTTGGAAAATAAAACAAATTTAAACAAATCAGCTGACTTGTATGTTCTTTTAAAAAAAGAAAGGAAAAGAAAAGCTTTCTATAACATCTCTAACTCCATTTGTTTTTCTTAATGCTTTGAGTTACAGGCATCTAAAGAGAAGTTTGTGCATTTTAATCTACATTTCCCCCCCAAACTAGAACTCTTTCTAAATGAAAGATGAAGAGAAAAAAAAAATACATATATATATATATACACACACACATAGATAGATAGATAGATAGATAGATAGATAGATAGATAAATGAAACTATCACATCTCCTTAGACTTGTTTAAAACTTGCCTCTAAACAACTCAGCTATTGGGCCAGGGACATAGCTTAGCAGCCTAAGTGCCTGCCTGACCAGCACAAGGTCTCTGGTTTGATCCACAGTACCAAAAAAAAAAAAAAAAAGAGATCTCAACTATTATGCTGAACTCAAATATTGATCTTGGTAATATAATGGAAGTAGAGCTTTTATTCTCTTGGGCTTGGCTTCTAATGTCCACAGCATCACCAGAGACATTATTGGACCCAGATATGGTTGTAAACACCACTGTGAAACTTAGTTGAGATCAACCAAAGTAGCTTCTGGAGTAATCAGGAACAAGCCTTGTAACACAGTCCATCTTGGAGCTCTCTCTCTCTCTGACCTGTTTACAGGCCAGTTCTCTGAGTCTTGTTTACCATGCTTTTCTTGTGGTTTGTGACAGATAAGAACTATATTGATTCTTAGCATCTGCTGGCAGTAACCTTTGAAAGGGCAGGCAATGCATCACCACAGAATTTTATCTATCAATATTGGAGTAATAGAAAGACAGGGATGACATCTAATCACAACACAGCTGGCAGACCATAAATCTGCGCTGATATGGTACTAGTAATGGGCAGTAGGAAAAAAAGGACATGAATTAACATTCGGATAAAGTCAAGGGGATGTTTAGATGGAAAGGACGAGATACAGTCCTGAGAAAAGTCCTAGCAGGAATGGTCATCCTCACCGCACCTGGAGAAGTTGCCTGAGCTGACGCAGTACAGTAAGTGGCAGAATCCCTTTAAGCCTTAGTTTCTGTGTCCATGAAACAGATATAGTAAGTCCTTCATGGATAGCGAGGGATTCAATGCTAATGTGCATGCGAGTTCTCCAAGGTGGTCTTGGGATCAGGAGCAGCAGCATCACTTAGGAGCCCACTGTGTACCTTCTTGGCCTCTCCCCAACACCTGTGCAAATAGAACCCTGGGATGGGGCCTAGCAACAAGCCCCTGCAGGTGACTCCAGTGTAGGCAACAAAACTGAGACAGAGATTGTGTCTGGCTTAGAGCTAGACCCAAACAAGCAGCATGTAGTAGGTGTTTCTATTGTTACTTGGTTCTCTCACTTATACAAATTCTTTTGGTGTACAATTCCTACATTCCTTATATATTTTATTCACAGTGTTTGATTCACAGCTGAATCAAAAAAGTAGTGTCAGGTAAGTGGTAAAAGTAAGCAGCTTTTGTCTTAAGATTCAGACATGTAAACAGTGTTGTAAAACCAAATAAACTAATTCCTGTCCTCCCGCAACTTACATGGCTAGAAGATATTGCCATTGTAGAGTTTAAGTTTCTAGCGTGTGCTGTGGACATATTTAGTGCTTTTGATGCGTTAGAAGCTTCCAGCCTGGGCAGAGAATAGTGCTACAATTTAATAACATAAGTGGAGTCTGTCTGATTCTGCAAAGAAACGCCCTTCTGTGGGGCCCAGAATATATAGTCCCTTCTGCAGTTACGGTCACAGTATTTTTAATCATTTCATGTTTTTATTATAGCACAAGTACAAGGTGCTACAAAGAGTCCCTGGTGTTGGCAGTCACTCAAAAATTGACAAATCTGAGAAGTGAATGGAACAGCAAGTAACCCATAAGGGGTTTTCTTTTTCTGTATTTAAAAAAACTTTTGAAAGAGAAAAACTACCTTATAATGTTGGAACAGTTGATTTTAGCATCTTATACATGAAAAGTAGTAGCAATAAAGTTTTTCAATTGTTGGTGCTTTTTCTGCAAAAACTATGGCTATGCACAACTGTGGGGGTTTAACTGTGTTTCCATGAAGTACATAATTCATGCTCTAAATGTGACAAGCATGACTGCCCATAAACCTAACGACTTTTTTAAGAGACCAAAATTCAGAACATTATTCTCTCTGAAACTGCACTTTAGTAACCCAGCAGAAAACTATTCAGAGATCTGCTCCATTGCAGTAAAAGCATCTGGGAGGGCCAGTGGTTTAAAAAAAAAAATTGCTGAAAGCTTTCATATGTGAACAAATTTGTTAGAGGAATGAAGAGCACACCAATTCCAGTTGCCATATGTTAAGGAAAAGAAAGAACAGAAATGAGAGCTTGGCACTGACCACTTTGCTGTCCCCTTCACCCACCCACATGAGAAGTTTATTAGGACACTTAACCAAGGAGCCAAAAATAATAAGTGTTCTAGTTGGAGTTCTAGGTAGATTTCAAATGATAGAAAAGAAGTTCTGGAGACTGAGAATCTTGCTCTTACGTGATTTCTTTGCTTTCAAGGGAAGCATTATTTCTCCTGCAAGCCGCTGCTAAGGATGCGATTAGCCTGCATTTAGACAGCAAGGCACATTTATTTCTGCTGCCGAGAACAAGCCAGTGGCCCAAGCTGATCCATGGATGTTCATTAAAACGTGGTGAAAAAAGTGAAGCCGTTGTTTACCTTTTCCTCCCCTGAGCATTCTACAAGGCTCTTTCCAAGCCTGATTCTTTCTGCCTCCAGCTCAAGACTTATTATTTCTCTTAAACTTCTGTGTATGTCGTTACCTGTATTTTGGCAGTAAGTCTTATCTGCTAGACAGAGTGAAAAGGCCTGCTATAATAGGTAGCATACCTTTTATTTTTTTCCTACCACCAAATCATACAGTTGAATTTCATCACTTTTGTAACAAACCTCAGCAGCCTCTTTTCAGTTTTCATTTTGGACCACTTGCTTTATTTCTCGATTTGCTGTTTTTTGTCTTCACTGACTTAACACTCACAAAACCAAAATGTACAGTAAAACCAAATAAGCAAAAATTGAAGTAGGATACTACAGCAGTAAGCTGACAAGCCCTAAGTGTGGTAGCACTGGCTAGAACTGGTTGTGTTTGCAGCTAAATGTAGAATAATCTATTTGCTTTGGTCATAATCAGCTAGATGCTTTGGGAGAGGATTTTTTTCTTTTGTGCAGTGGTTGTTGTATAGAGCTTCAGGAAAAAAGAATCCTAGATTCTATTTCCTGATGGCTTTATAAATGAGCCATACCAGTTTATCTTCATGCAAATGCGAATTTTTAAAAACAAAATTTTAAACGTGTTTCTCCCTAGAAACTAATCTCACTTGGTAGTGGGGATTTATGACCCCTATATGCTGTGCCTTACTAAGATGCACCAGCTTGAAACAAGCTGGCTAGTAATGTAGCTAGCTGTTCTAGTTTCAGGTTCCTAATGGCCGTGCCTGTAAAGAGAGTGGTAAGAATTAACACACTGTAGGCTGGAGCTTTCAGACTTGAGCCCTCGTAGGCATTAGCTGAGTCTCTTGCTACAGTGCATACTGTGGCTTAGTAGATCTGGTGTGAGTTTGAGAGTCTGCCTTTGTAACAGTCCCCGAGAGATTGCCAGAATGCTGATCTACCACACTGAATACTCAACACTCCAGAGAGGGTACTCTCAGCTGTTTCATAATCTTGATGCAAGTGGGTGTTACCAGAGGGAGGGGAAATCACCTCAGTAGTTATACACATTCAGAAGAACATATGTCCTTTGCTTTTTTTTTTTAAATGTATTTGGTACAGGGTCTCACTGTGCAGCTCAGACCATAGTGCTCCTCCTGTTTTCAGCTTCCTTAGTGCTGGGATTATAGGCTATGTGCCAGCAGGCCTGGACCTGGTGGCCTGCTCAGTGTACCCAGGAATGGGGCCAGCATGGTGTGTGGGACCTGGGATCAAACCCCACCCAGTCCCTCTGCTTGCCTGAGCAAGCTGAGCTATCTCTATCTCACTGGCCCTGTCCTTCGCCTTGTAAGATCTGCCTGCCTGCCTGCCTATCTCTGTCTCTGTCTGTCTGATCTGTTTTTTGGGAACAGTGTCTTGCTATGTAGTTCAGGAAGGCCTGGAACTCACACAGTGTTACTGCTTCAGCCTCCTGAGTGCTGGGATTATAAATGTACACCACTATACCCAGCTTCCTAACTTTTTGAAGTTAGCACTCTGCCAGGCTTCTCTGTCTGTCTGTCTGTCTCTGTCTGTCTGTCTGTCTGTCTGTCTGTCTGTCCGTCCTTTGGCTGGCTCAACCTGCCCTAAAGGCAGGGCTCATGCGGCATGTGGTGCTGGGGACTGAACCCACAGTCTCTTGCGTCTACCTAAGCTTGCCTAAGCAGGGTCTTTAGACCACCGAGCTATCTCACCATCTGCCAGTCTCTTCTTGACCCACTAAACATTAGCTGGAGTTGAGCAGAAATAACTAAAGAATGTGTGAGCTCCCTTAGTCGAACGTTGGCTGATGCCAACACCTAAATGCCTAAGCTGGGCTCCTTTACTCTCTTCCTCAGACCTGATCTCCACTCTACGTTCCCTGTATTCCTTCACCTGTGTAGCTGAAGTCTCCTAACTGATCTTTGTGCCTTGGGGTCCCTTCTTGCTCCTAGGAAAAATTACCTTTCAGAATGCATGTGTGATTATATCACTACCTAGATTAAAAGCACTTAATGGCTCCCTACTAATTACAAGATACAAGTGCACATTCCTTAGCCTGGCAGATGATGCCCTTCAGTCTGGCTATAATGACCTTTCTTTCTAGAAAGCTTCCTTCCTTCCTCCTCTTCAGAGCACAGTGTACTCTTCACCTTGCTCTAAACATGCCAAGACCCTAGCAAAGTCTCCTTTCTTTCTCCTCTCTAGAACCCACGCCCTCCCCTTGTTAATCTGATCCTTCCTTGTCCAGGGTTATCATTCGTACCACCATTGTACTAGAGCATAGTGACTGAAATGTGTTCAGGGAGGGGGAGGGCAAGGGGGCGGCTCCTTGCAGCACTAAGAACTTCTTTAGAAGTAAACTGCTTCCTGAGAGGTGGAGCCTTGTGGTAGGCTCAGCTTAGCTTGTTTGTTTTATTGTTCAAGAGCCTTCTGAGAACTTTTGAGATAAAATGTTAGCTTCACAGTGAGATACACAAAACAACTTCAAAAGCAGAGCTATGAAATAAAACACTCAGAATTATATTTCAAAAGTTATACAGGAATATTTTAATACATTTTGACTTTATATGAAATTAGCTCCAAAAATGAGAGTGACAGGGCCTATTAGAAAGAAGGTCCTAACAACCTTTCAGTTAATCACTTCATTTTCACAAACATTTATTGAATACTTGCCCTATTAGCAAACACTATTGTGCTTTAGGGGATACAAAATGGAAATAAGATAGTGCTAAAAATAATTAAAATAATAGGATAGATAATTAAAATTTATATTGGGATCGAAAGGTATGGGATAGCTAAAAAATAATTAAAATTTAACAATGATGTTTTGTTTTCTTTTGTTTTATTTTTGTCACACAGCTGATTTGCTGAGCCTCCTGCAATGTGGGTGTGGTTCAAATCCAAGTGAGACCATTTGGTTCTAAAATAACCTTCCCAGGGAAGTGTTTTGTACTCTACCCATTCTACATGTGAGAAACCGAAGGCTCAAGAGAGCTGAAGTAATTGGCCCATGTCTTGCTAATAACTAGCAGAGCTAGGATGGAATGCAGACCCAACTCAGATGAAAGGAACAGCCCTTAAGCAAGTTATCACAGGGTGATTAGCATACAAGAACCAAGACTCACAGCACTCACTGTGTTAGAAGTCAGGAAACCTGGGGAGTCACCAGAGCTTCCTGGGAAAAGACAGTGGCTTTGAGCTTACCCCACAGAACCGCCAGGAATTCCTCCATGGTCAGTTTCTTGTTTTTATCAGCAAAATAATAATAGGTGGGTTTGATCAAGTCATAAAATAAGAATTAATGCCACTAGCAAACTAGTGCCAGTCACCAAATATGTATTGATTTGCTTCCTACATTCAAGGGTATATTTTTACCTAAGAACATCTATTAGTGTCAGAGTATAATTGTCAAACTAAATCAAATATTGTCATTAAATTTTGTCTCTGCACTTTTCTTTCTTCCAGTGTCAAATAAAAGGAGGAAATCATACCCCCTGATGCAACCACTTAGTGAAGGTTAGATTTCTAGAGACCTCAAACATCCTAGACACACCCAGGAACTCATTAGTAGGCAAGAAAGGCCTCAACACCCAGTAGCTCTCTCAGAGCTTGTGCACTTAGTAATAAAGGAAGGAATTATCTATAAAAAGTGACAGCCAGCCTTGGAGGCAAGCAGCAGAGGACATCTGTAAGCCTAACAGACTAAGGCCGTTACAAGAGAGCCAAACAGTCCCATGTAGTTCCCTCACTGGGAGTGTCTATCCTGTGCTGGAAAAGAGGACAAAGGAAGCGGAGGAGTTAGCAATCTTTGTAGAATTTTGATTTCATTGCATTTAGTTTTAATTTTGGAATTTGGCAAGGAATTCAATTACATGAAAAGCTGATTCTGTGGACTGTATTCTCTTGGACTGTTAGGTATCCGAGAGGTTGATTGTTGAGGTTTATTAGGAAATGATTGTATGCTACATTGCAAGTCAAATACTGGTCACCTTTCACACCCTGAAAATGACAGTTGCTCTCTGGACCAATTACGGGCCTATACAGGAAGGCAAGGAACTCAGAATATGTCGTGTTTTTAGTGCACTGAACCCAATTTCAGATGCCCAGTCCTCTGCTTGTATCTCCTGCTGGCCTTATATTTTTCATTTGTATGGTGATTTTAGTCTGCAATTTAACATAAATGGCTGATGAAGATGCTTTAATTTAATCTCTGCTTTTTAGTCAGCTTTAGAATAAAATGAGTAACATCTATATCTCTGAAAGTGAAAAAAATTCCAGCAGATGATGGAAAATCATAAGGGTCCTAGTAATAGATCCAAGACTGCATAGATGGAGATGATGCTAAGGAAGGATTTGGAGAAGATCATAATCCTTTATTTAGCATTTTTGGAGCTTAAAAATACTTTCCTAGGCACTTCCTTACTTGAGTCTCCTAATAACCCTATAAATGAGATACCATTTGCCCACTTAAAAATATAGAAGCAGATTTAGAGTTTTGCCATTAAGACAGCTTAGAACTGTACAAAAGTTATTCTTTTCCAAGTCTGACTGATGGTCTCCTCAGTTCTCCTCTGCTTCTCTCCTACCAGTGAAAAGCAAAGTCACAAGCAATGTCTTTACCACTTACCTCTAATTTCAGTGATGATTCATCAGCATCCTCACTTGGATAATACTGATCAAGTTATTTTATAATGGTACGAATTCGAATAGTTGCTTGCATACCTGTCCAATACAGGCTTTACATCAGGGCATCAGCAAGCATTGAAGTAGAACCTAGAATCTCTCTGGGCCACTGGCTTCACTTCATCAGATTCCAGTTTCACAGACCTTTCCAACTGTAAGGTCCTTCTTCCCCAATTCAGCTCATACCAGCAACTCAAGAGCCCAGAGGTTTAAACACTTTGCTTTATGACTGACAGATGATACAGGGACTAGCTTACCAATAAGGGCCTTAGTCACAGACTCCAATTTTCCAGCTAAGAAATTGTTGTTTTATGTAGTAGTCCAAAATGTGTGGCTTCCTGGTAGGAGACGATCTTCAATGTTGTAGCATTATTCAGCATGATAATTATCGTGGATTTACAGCTGTTTCTTGAACAAACTGTATTACATACATACACTTGGAAAACACTCTAGAATATGAATATGAAACATTGATCTTCCTCCATTTGCATGGTTTCTGTTGCTGTAATAATGTTAGTTGAAACTGACATGCACTCTGAGTCCATATCTGATGTGTCCCAACTAATATCCTTACTTACTTGTGCTGTCAGCTCTGAGCTTTAAATTTGGAGGTTTTCAGAGGCTCTTATTGGCAGAAAAAATGAACGAGTAGACAGAAAGAGAATGCTACTACAACCAAATTTCAGTCACATAGCCTGTCGACACTAATGAAGGCCCTTGAAGCAGGTACTGTAAATGCCTGAAGTTGGAGTGGAGCTGCCTTGTCAGTCTGGATCATTTGGCTAACCAGACATCGCCTCTCTAAATACTAAAGACCCAATAGTTAGGGTCTGGATATAGAGCTAATTCTACCAGTGTCACATGTCGGTGCGTTCGGATTGCTGATAATGGGCTGGTGACTTCATGTTCCTTTCTATGCTGAGAGTGCTATTTTGATTTTATTCCCAAGTCATATAAATGAGATACTGTAGAGTCTTGCATTAGTTCTCCTCCATTCTTTTAGCATCATAAAGTTTAATGTCTTTTCAGCTACCTCATTAATGTGGTATAATTGTGACTAGCAGCATATCTAGAATTAAGCAGACCTATGTTTGAGATACTGATTCCAACTTATTTAACATGTATGAGTCTTAGTTGTCTTGTCTGTATAATGGGATGGTAGTAAGGTACCAAACCACATAAAATTGTTGCCAGGTTTCCATGAGATAATGTGGGGAAAAAAAAAACATAGTACCTGGAACATAGGAAACATTTTGAAACTATACGAGCTATTGCTATTATGCAGATGTCTTAAATGATGCCCCCCCAGATAAAGTAAGAGCTTTCTTAATATTAAAAAAGAATAATAGAGTCCTAGCCCAGGTCCGGTGAGTGTGTGGAGGGCTTCCTGCTACCCTGCGCGGGCGGGACCAGTCCCAGCCCAGGCGCAG
>NW_004524656.1:10149834-10153401 GCF_000260255.1 Octodon degus
TAAAAGCACTTTGGGAAAGAAATAATTTGTTTTTCTTGTCTCCAGATGTGGAGAATAGTAACCATTTCACTTTTTCTATGCAAGCAGTAATTATTGTTACATGTTATAGCAGTTGTGGACTTTTTAAAACCATAGAGGCAAATATAAAGAAAAAAATCGGTAGCTTTTATCGAGTTGAAGGAAAAGGTGACCCAAGTTTAATCACAGTCCCTCTTACCAGAAAAAGAAAAATGATACTAAATTGGATACTTAAAAGCAAAGTAGAAAAAAGTAAGAAAAATACATGTACCATCTCCATTGAGATTGGAGTTCCACAGAAATTCAATTTAAAGAATTTTATAGCAGCAGCATGGCTGGTAAAGGCGAGAGTTGTGAATCGTGCGCACCGCAGACACCTAGTTTAGGGGAACTGAGAAGGATCAATTAGGTAGAAGTGACCACAGCAGGGTCAAGCCATCCCATAGCTTTGAAATGCTGTAGGAGTTTTTTCATATGGTTAGGAAAAGCAACATTATATTTTCCGATAGAGTGGGATCGCCCTAGAGGCTGGTGCAGTGCATATAGTAGGTAGTGTGGCCACTACTCTAGTATTTGTGCCTTCCTTTGTGATGCTAAAGTATTTTAGTACATATTTTGAGTTTTAAATCATGGAAACCTTTTGTTTTAGTTGTGAATAACTTGTAGTTTTTTGTTCTTTTCTTTTTTTTCTTTTTTGGCAGAACCAGGGATTGAACTTAGGCCCTTGTGCTTGCCAGGCAAGCGCTCTTTCTACCGAGCTGTTGCCCTAGCTTGCAGTTTAAGAAAGAGAGTCCTATTATGTGAATTATAAATGGCATTTCAGCTAACTTTGGGGTTCCCAGCCCCCACATGGGACGGGGTGAGTGGCTGTGCTGCATCAGCTAGCAGCTGCTACCTACACTGCTCATCCCTTTCAGGATGTGATTTTCTTTCCCAGTAGTCCATGCTCATGGACAGCAGGATTGCATCCAACAGTTTTCATGCCGCAAAGCAGTCATCTGCTATTCCTAGAGAATATACAATGCCATATTATCAGCTCATTAGCAAAATGGCTGGTGCAGAAGACCCGCAGTTGGCCTTCAACACAGTTCCATTTTGTTTAAAAGAAATTTAATATATTTTGAATGCTGGAACCCCAGCCAGCATGGAATTGTGCTGCAGCAGTTCCCTCTGAAGCTGTTCTTTTCTTCTTCTTTTGCCATAAACGACCATCGCAGAATCAAATCCATCGAGAAGAAGCTACTTGCTTTGCCAACACAATTAGTTTTATAAGAAGCTTCTGTTCGCAGATTGTTCTTCTCCGAAGTCCAAGTTGGATAGCTGTGGTTACTTTTTAATGAATATTTTTAAAGAGCCCCCTTTTCCCCAAGAGCCTCTAAGCAGATTTAGCAGGCTTAAAATGACTTGTCCACAAGGTGACTTCAAGGCCATCTCCAAAACAAATAAAACCGTGACTTAGAGGGCTCTGGTTTTCTCCTATCTCTTTTAATTTTCATAAAATCTGTCCACTTGAGGGAGTTTTTCTTCTGGACTGGGCACTGTTTTCTCCAAAAATAAAATGTGCTATCTTGTTGATGAATAAAAAGGACATTCAGCCTGTCCAGCCATGAAAAGGAATGAAAGGAGAGAAAAAGCCTACAGTTTGTAGTTTCCAGTGTGGAGAGCAAAAGACTCCTGTGATCATTGTTATCTTTTATGGTTTACACTTATATTCCTGTTTCATTATTGCCATTAGCTTCTTTGATGAGTGAGTTTAAATGGAAAAGCTAATTTAGATCTTCAGGTTTAGTGGTTGGGTATCACTCCACATAAACATTCTGTAGGGTGGATTAAACCTCTTCCTTTACAGGATCAAGCAGCTTAGACCTTAAGTATCATAATTGCTTGGCCCTTTTACTGGTGTGGACCCTGATTAAAAAGTCTTATTGAGCTTAGAGTCCTTTAAAGAGAAGGCTGCTAATGTGCTGGTTGAAATTGAAACAGCACAGATGCTGACGCTGTAACTACTTCCTTTTGTCACATTCTTCCTTGAAGAGTTTTTGCACATCTGATCAATGTTTTCTTTCACAAAAGACATGTTCATCTTATATGTAAATATAAGCTGGACTGTGCTTGAACTCAATTCTTCAGCCTTAATGCTGAAAACCAATAGACATAAAGGTAAAAATAGCTTAGCGCTTACTCGCCTTTAAAGTTAAGACTCTGGTCACCTTTGGTTTGGAATAGTATAAGGGAGCATTCTCTTGGGAGAGCAAAGCAGAAATAACTTTCCTTCTAACTGAGATTAAAGAATTTCATGGAGACAAGAAAAACTTTACATAATTCCTTAGAGTAACTTTTTTCCTATTTTAAAGCCAAACTATGTTACAGTTTATAAGGTCAAGGTGGAATTATCAAAACTCTATTCACTAGGTAAGATTTGTTGGCCTTAGATCTATCAAAAACCCAGTTTGGGGACTGTGAAGGAGAAATCTTGCTGTGCTATTTCATAGCTGCCTCTCCCCCAAGGAACTTCAAAATATAAGGGATACTGAATGAAATAAGATTTGCAGAAGTGTGCCTTTGTGTCCCTCGGCCTGCTGGATGTGCAGTTGGACCCTGAGAGGAGTGCACTGTGGTGAGCCCCCTCCACGAGCATCGGTATTCTTGGCTGTTCTCCCTTCCTGCACATTTTGGAGTTAAAGGTGAAATTCCATCTTTAACCCCCTTGTGGTTGTCTGAACAGTGATTAATGAACTAGATGTGATTCCCTGCAGACCTTTCAAAGGGTGGATGAAGGATGGAATCTCAGCCTTTTTTTTTTTAAACCGAGCCTTTTGCTTAATACAGCTTTTAAAATTAATGTCCTTTTTTGAATGCCAAGAAAACAAAGGGAATTTCTCAAAAGTATATGAGGCTTGACACAATAGGCCTTAATTAGTGTCAAGGAGATGTTAGGATGAATGGGAAAATGCCCATTTAGCTGATAAGACTGAAAAGTGGAACCTTGTTATGAGCTGTCAGCTCAACGTGTATTTAAACTATAGCAAAACTGAAACATATTTGCCATATAGACCATAATGACTCCAAAGGAGCCATTATGCCCTATTATGTAATTACATAATCAAAGCATGCATAGTAATCAGCTTTTGGAATTCAATGCTAATCAAACATACCTATACTATGTGTTTAAGCTAAAATAGAGAACGTTAATTTGCCATTAGTCAACTAAACAAGAGTGTGTATACAGAATATTCATGAATAGCTTCATGTTATGTCAGATGATGTATTTTTTGCTTTGTATTCAGGGGAAATCAACAATTTTAATTGAAGGAAAAACCTGGCATGATCACTCTTCCACTTGCTGCCCAGAAACTAGCCTCCCCTTTTGCTGACTATAAAAGATTAGATTAATTTTAATACTTTTTCCTTCCATAAGCTAGAGTGATAGAAGAATACTTTTATCATGGGAAATTCTCATCCAGTCTTGAGCATTTCCATGCCATAGCATGTGGTGTCATAAATACTCCACTATACAAAGCTTTCAAAACAATAAGGAAGAAAAAAAAA
>NW_004524656.1:10153501-10191486 GCF_000260255.1 Octodon degus
AATAGCCAGAGTTAGAAATAGCTTGCTCACCCAGTCAACAGCTGTGATCTGTGCTTCTTTTCTTTTCTTTTCTTTTCTTTTCTTTCTTTTTTTCTTTTTTGCGGAACCAGAGATTGAACTCAGGCCCTTGCACTTGCCAGGGAAGTGCCTTTCTACTGAACCATCTTCCAGGCCCCTCTTTTTTTTTTTTATTTTTTATTTTTTTGCCTGTGCTTTTGACAGCACCTCATGCCCTGTGATTTGTAGACATTTCTTCTTCCTGGGCCTGGGAGTCTTTATAAAATGAGATGTGATCTCTACATCCCTTTGGGTTCTATTGATCTTTGATTCCAAAAGGGTTCTATAAAAAAAAGGTGGCACAAATGACACATCTGGGTTGACATCATATGTTCTTAAACACTCAGTTACTTGTAATTTGATTTTGCTTATTTTACCCTAAGCCTGTGCTCTCTCTGGTTGGCATTCTCAGTCGTTTGGACCATTAGGGAGACAGTCCTTGGAGCAATCAACATTTCTACTTTACTGTTTGGGATAGCAAAACATGAGTGAGGATCACAAAGGTTAGCAGAAGCTTTGTAAACAGCAGACAGATTGATTGCTTTTGATTTCAAATAAATATTCAGATATTCGCCAAGGTTGAAATATTGTCTCTCTTCAAAATAAAGAATTGTATTTGTGTTGGAAAAAGTCTCACCCTTGACCTTACTCCACAGTTGACAGGCCGCCTCGTTGGAGCGCTGGCTCACTGTCTTCACAAGTATTGGCTGACTAAAAATGTTACTCTAACGTTCAAATGGGACTGAAATCTTTTATCAAAAGCTTTCGTGGCTTGCACTTCAAATAATTTATTTTCAAATTACTTTTACTGTAATTCTTATTAATTCAAATAGGTTTCTGATTTGATATAAAACTCTGTAAATGCAGGAAACAGTTTAATAAATTGAAAGATAGGATTGAGTCCTTTAAAGAAAATGCAGAGAATATGCTGACAATAATTGCTTAGATAGAAATCAAATCTTAATGGCTTTGTTAATGATTTGTAGGGCACACTGTGTTTACGGTGACTTGTGGGAGCACGTGCAGTTAGAAAGACTTTTCCCTCCGGGGTTTAACAGAATCTTAATTTTTTTGATACTTTTCTGAAACATCTTCAGCCCTGTGCCAGCTCTGGGAGACACGAGCAGGAAATGCGATGCCTCTGCTGGTGATGAGGGTTTTCTTTGAGTCAGGGGAGACCCTGTTCTTTGAGGTTGGGCACACCCGGAACAGCGTTGTAAAAGTGAGGTCCTACATTAGTGAGCATGGTGACGGCCAGTGGGGACATGACGGCCAAGAAGGCTTGTGTACAGATAGCTACTTATGTGTTTCCTAAAACACACAAGTATTTTGTGGCTTTTAGTTTCACGCAGCAATATCTAGCAAGTACAAGGCTTTCAGTTCCTAACACAAAATAATAAAAGTTTCATACCTAGATGCCTTCTGAAAAGTAAGGATGAATAACTGATTTTCATTTGCATAAATTTCAAATGTAACTATATTGAGTGAGATTTTTTAAATACTAATTACCTCAGTCATCCGCAGGCTGTATATTTCTTCTTTTAACCATCTGTATTTTGGCTTTGAGTCCTTCTCTTTTAACAGTGACCATGTTATTTCAGTGTTATGGTCAATCTTTTGTACAGTAGGGAGCAGGAGTTAATATGACTTCTGCTATTGAAGGAACAGGTCAGAGCTCTCATTTGCTAGCAGTCTGGGAAACCGTCATCCTGAGTTAAGGGTTGTGGGTACTCTTCCCTGTCAGAAAGGCTTTACAGAGTTGCCATAGCATAGACTGATTTCTGTTTTAACTATGACTTGCCCTTTTATTATGGACTTGACTAGAGAGACTCCCCCAGTGTAAATGAAGTGCTTTATTTATTAGCAGCCAGGCAGCGGGGCAAGAGCTCTCAGCGCTGGCAAATGCCTGCCATGCTCTGGTAATAAAGGCTTTCTCTGGGGGCAGAGTGTGCTGTGCGCTGAAAGAAGGAAGCAGTAGTAAACAAGGTGTTTTACATTCAGGACAGTTTCTCTCTCATCTTGAAGTGTATAATTGTGTTCTGGATAAATTATGGAAATAAAAAAAATCAGAAGTTGCTCACAGGGAAATAGCCCTCTTTAAAAACAAGTAAATTTTCCAAGGCAGTGCCATTAGAACCTTGGCAACCCACGCTGTCGTTGGCTGGTGAGAAGTCCAAGCCGCATGGGCAGGAGGGCCTGGCAGGCTGAGATTCAGGTGCCAGGGTGGCCACTTAGCTAACTCAAAGCACGGGAGGGGAATCTGTAGATTTTCAACTTTAAAGCGGGGCTGTTGCAAACTCCAGAAGTTTGAGGGGGCAAAGCGTGTGGTGCAGCCTAGCACTGGATGAACGTGTGCCCTTCCTCCATCTCCCACTCCTAGTTCTTGCCTTCAGATCTGCCCCATCACTTACTTCCCTGAGGAGGGCATATTGTTGATTGAATGGATCCAATCAATATAATGCTGTCTCAGTGGAGTTTATAACAAAATGAGGTTTTTGGGAAAGAATCCACAAGCTGCAGTAATTGAAGTCTGAATAAATAGATTTATGTGTCAACTGCACCTCCAACCCTCATCAGCTTGCCAATCATCAAAATAAATTTTTACCGTTTCTTAGATGATACGTTTTGTCTTATTGTGATAAGTGTCTTAGCAACTTGTAGTTTGCCACAGGAGACTTGCATGTGAATGAATGGGCCTCTCCAGTACCAGAATATTATTTTTAGAAACTGTGGGGTGAATTTGGAAGTTATACAGAATATATTTCCATAACATAGTAGTTGCTGGTATAAAGTATAATCCAGTTTGATATTGCCTCCTAAATCTTACTTATATATACCAATTAATGGTCAAAATGTCTATACATACCAGACATTGTTCTATCCTTAAAATAAAATATCTTGCCATTAACAACCTTATTTAATGACTATCGTATATTGTACCTATTTGGTTTTTTTTCCCCAGAACCTGTGCTATTTCTGCCTTGTCAGTATACCTGCTAAGTGAGTTTTAGAAAATCAGAAAGGTTTTTTTATGTGAATTCTTTAAGAAACCACCAAAGTTGCCTGCTTCTATCTGCTATACATCAAATTGTGTTTTATAACAACCTAATTGTCATGATACCTGTTTCAAGGGGAAATTTATCAAGTCACAGTGCACCCTTCTGTTTGGAAGAAATATTTGAGGATGTGAGCAGAAATTATTTTTACATAAAGGCTTCAGGCAGTTAAGAGTACTGACATACATACCATATTTTCATCACTGTCATTCACTTACTTTGCCTCAAATAAATAGGTCATTATTATCCCATTGCAGCCATCCTATGGTGCCTCAAACTATGGAGCTCTGCTTAATGTAACTGCCATTCAGCTGACCCGTATAATTTATTGGTGATTTTTACAAAATGACATCCTTGGGCCACCACCATCAGCCAAAGCGCTTTGGTATCTTTCAGCAGAATATTTATTATCACATGATTTTTTTAGCATTAGTATTACCGCCATGTTCACATAGCTAGGAATTGGCCTGATTTGAGTTGCTGGATTTTATGTTCACCTTAATAACTAAATACCAATACTAATAATAATAATACTGTTAATATTACTATGGATTACTTTAGAGCACAGCAAGGGCAAAAAATTACAAATGGAAAAAATTTACCTGAATAATTTTCTTTATAATGATATATTTAAAATGCCTGGCCTTAAAGTACCTAATTAAAAGTAGAATTAGAAACATTTAGACTAGGGCCAGGGAGATAGCTCAGTAGAATAAGCACTTGCCTGGCAAGTGCAAGGCCCTGAGTTCAATCCCTGGTTCCGCCAAAAGAAAAAAAAAAAGAAAGAAATATTTAGACTTTATAAAAATACATTTTATTGCCTTCATTGCTTTAAACAAAAACCGTGGCCAAGTCCTCTTTGCTCGTATCGTCTATATAAATGCTTTATGGCCTTAATATGAACATAGTATGCTCCTCTCAGAATCTACTAGCCTTAGGATTTCGAATGAAGAGCTAAAAATTAAAGCTTATAGTTATTTCCATAGGAACTATCTATTAGAGCATAATTGAATTGCAAGTGGCTTCAAGTCCCAGTAGCTTCAAGATGCAATAGTAGTTAGCATCTGTGAGGTCCTGTTTTACCTCGAAGAGATTATGCCTAGTACCAGGCAGCCTCTTCTCCTGTGTCTTTTGAAAACTGAGGATTATTTGTATTGCTAATAGATGTTCTTTAGATATACAAAGTATACAACCCCTCCCCTTCCAAGAACCAGGTAAGATCCCATTTGCTGGTCCAGTCCCAGGACTTGAGTCAGTGAGAGCACTGGAGTCATGCGGTTTCATTTCTCCTTAATTTTCATAGTAGATGTGTTACCCTGAGACTATAAGGATTTTGTCCTTCCTGTACACAATTTGCTAGGGCCAAAAAACCCACCCCCAGAACCTTATGTGATTGGTGGGAATTCCCTTCTTGTTCTTTCCTCAAATCTGAAAACAAAATACTCCCTCCAGCTGGGTTCTGAATTCTGTATTTGTCACAGTAATCCACTAAGGGGAAAAAAAAAAAAAAAAAAAAGCATCCTTTCCTTTTTTCTGATCACTTTTTCTCTTTGTTGTTATTTTGTCACACTGTTCAGCCTACTAAGCTGCTTCTACTGGATCAAGCTAGGGAAAATGTCCCCTCTGCTCACTACACGCCCTGAGCACTGCTTCTTCACACCCAGGTTAATTCCCTGCATCAGTGCTCAAGGTCAGGTTTCATTTTAGTTTGTTCCTCAAGCACCAAGAATTTTTGTTTATCTGTGGCTCTAATAATCTTTTTTCCCTCTTATCCTTCTAGTTCCCCCTCTTCTAATCCTCTGCCAGGGGCTGGTCTATTTCTAGGTGGATTTGGCTTAAAGCCATCTTAGACACCCTTCTCACACTTTCCCACTGTGTCCTGCCAAGAAGGATCCTTCAGCAGAAATATGATAGCAGGTGGAAATCCTCCATTTATTCTAATTGCGTCTCTATTTATGCTGTCTCAATTTTTTTTCTTAGATTAGTATTTATCTTTGACCTTTGTGTCTCGATGTGACAACTTTTTTTTTAACGGAGTGAATAAACCACCCGGAGTGGATGGATGTGTAGCAGAGCTCCTCTCTTAGAGCAGGGACTGTGATCGTGCATTTTTATATCTGCAGTACTCCCTGCACATCATAATGGCTTAATAACAGCTTGGTTTTGACATCCAGAGAAAGGGTAATGATGACGATATGATGACGGTGACAGTAGCACCAGCTACCATTTATTTGCTTTTCTGAGAAGCTAGATAGTGCTGAGTGCTTTATATCAGTTGTGTGAGATGACTTTTAATTACTGTCCCCATTTTCAGATGGGAAACTCACTCAGGGCCTTTAAATAATTTTCCTGATACCGCACAGCTAACAAGCAGTCCTGCCAACACATACACACAGCTAAAAAGCACTGTCCCCCTTCCTGATTGACCCATATGTCTCTGCTCTTAATACCTGTTTTGTTCTTAGGTATGGGTGAGGTATCCCGTTTTACACAAATTGTGCTTTTTAAAGGCTGGGATAATGTCATTTGCGTCCATATCCCCTGCTGTGCCAGGTGCAGAGTTGAACAGTTGACAATTGTTTCATCTTTTGCTTCTGAATTGAACTCTTCTCCCCTCCTCCTGCCTGTGCTGTGGAGCATCTAGGACATTTGTGAGGTGCCCTGGCTGCTGTCACTAATCTTAGAAGCAACAAACTAGAGCAGATCTAGAGATGAATCTTCTATCAGTGGATCTGAAAAGTCTTGACTTTTTTGACATGTGCTAAAAAAGATTTACTAAACGGCCAGAGGGGGTGATCTACAGTAAGAGGCAGGGTTCAGGGCTGCCTAGGGCCTGAGCGAGGCCTAAGGTGTGAGAGTAGAGATCTCTCACACTCAATGACTACGTGAACTGCCTATACATTGAGAACATTGGGCCAGGGAGATGGCTCGTCTTGACATCTTCTAACAAGACAAGATTATTTATCGAACTTCCTACCTACTTCTGCTAAGTGGACTCTTGAGTTTTCTGTGAGGTGACCAAATAGCTTAGCTCAAGGGCATGTTGGCTATGGTTGACCATATATGCATCTTCATCCCCAGCTGGGAAAGTTCAGCTCCTCACAAAAGCCAATTCTCTGACCCTTCCAATACCTCTGGAGCTTACTACCCAGCATGCAAAATACTAGAGGCTAGGACTTTGACATTGCAACCTTTTTTTTTTTAATGATAAATCCAGTGTTTTATTTTGTATCACAGAGGACCACATCAATTCCAGGCTTAGCTGTATTTAGCTGTAGCTCAGTCTTAGCTTACGAGACTCACTTTATGAACTTGAGAGGAAGCTATCAGAACCATGCCAAACGTTGCTACTTGTGTTCATTCTGATACACTCCTCACTGCCTAGTTTTCATTTTAATTGACCCCATGAACCATATTTCAGTTGATGAAATTTTTTTTCTGATCTTTTTTTCCTCCTTTTTTTAAAGGTAATGGGCAGAATTTGTTTACGAAAGATGTGACAGTGATCGAAGGTGAAGTTGCAACCATCAGCTGCCAAGTCAATAAGAGCGACGACTCCGTGATTCAACTCCTGAATCCCAACAGGCAGACCATTTATTTTAGGGACTTCAGGCGTAAGTTTTCATCCCTATCACGTTAGACAGCAACTTTTTCTCACATGTTGTCTTGCTAAAGAGATTGCTAAGTCCACTTTTTAAAAATTTAATGTTAGCTGCTCAAAGTTTAGTCAATTCTTTAAAGGGAAGAAGAGACAAGCAATCATAATCTTTCTACTTAATAGAAACCTTGAATGGTCCTTTTTAAAAGTAAGGCAGTCTTACTTTGCAATAGGAATTGATTGTAGTAATTCAAGGTGAATTGCAATTGAGTCCCAAATACTTAGCTGACACAGACAGCTCAAATAGGGTGAGGCAAGGAAAATATAGCATTCCGAAAGGTAATCTGTTTGGTTTGAAGATTGAAGTTTCCAGGGCAGTCTGTGCCTAAACGGCAAAACCAAATCTCTCACCACGGCCTCTGGTATACGGAGGCATTTGTATGCTGAAATCTTTCCAAATGTATTGTCACAGAAGCCCATTAGGGAAGCTAAGCTGTGCGTAGTAGAAATGGTTTGATTGGGTATCATGGCTTGACAAGAACAAGAAGCAAGTCTTTAGGAAAAAATGTTATAGGAGAATATCGGTACCTTATCCAAAGCAATGTCCAGCATGTCCCTTTCTGTGGACTTGTCACCTTTCCTCCCCAAAAGCCACGGGCATTGTACGCTATGGAAAGAGTTGATAAACCTAAAGAACATGGGTAAGGAAGAGGAAGGATTAAAGAGGGGAGCCAGCTTCCTCTTCTTAAACTGAATTTTTGTCATTATAGGCTAAGGAGCCTATGCCAAAAGTAATAGACTTCAAGAGAGAACATTTGATATAAGTAAGAAGTCCACATGCGCTGCTTTTGTCACCATCCTGATTGCCTTCTCGATATCTAGTTCCATGCTATGAAGCTGTGTCTAGCTAGAGCACTGTAGAACCAGCTTAAGGTCTTCCTGGCCTTAGACCGTCTGTGTTTGTAGCTCCACATCAAAGGACATCGCATAAATGAAGACGCTTTCCAGTTAATAGGACTACTTTGTTATATAACATTTTAAATGGTTTTTATTTTGCTTTGGAACTATGATTTATGATTTTAAAATTCTTTTTCATAATTTGGAATCACTGTTTTTTTGTTTGTTTTTGTTTTTAAGCCTTGGATTTTTAAAAATACTTGAAAAGCTTATAGGCCCCAGTTCCTGAGCTCCTAGTGCCCAGAGCTTAGAAGGGTAGAATTCTGTGTCAGGTGATTCAGGATATGCCCTTTCCTTCCATTTTCCTAGATAGGAAACATGAAACAATTTATGAATAAGCAGTGAAAAAGACAATGGCTAGAATTTTGCTGTGGTGTGTGTGTGTGTGTGTGTGTGTGTGTGTGTGTGTGTATGCATGCATGCTTACACCTGCACCACCCATATGTGTGAATTCCTTTGGGTAGGGCTGTTTCTTTGCATCCACTTCTTACAGAAGCTCAATGTTCTTTTCATCTAGTTCAGAAAAATAGATGGTTGTCTTGCTCACAATCACTAACACTTTGTTTTGTTCCACAGCTTTGAAAGACAGCAGGTTTCAGTTGCTGAATTTTTCTAGCAGTGAACTCAAAGTGTCGTTGACAAACGTCTCAATTTCTGATGAAGGGCGATACTTCTGCCAGCTCTACACCGACCCCCCACAGGAGAGTTACACGACCATCACCGTCCTGGGTAAGAAACATGCGCAGCAATTATCCTGGCAGTGGAGTGGGGGTGGCCTGTACGACCAAAGACTTCAGCTGCAAGGAAGAGGTTAACAATGAATTTCACTGTTCCAACTTGTTTTAGGGCGAATCACTGCCCATCTTGCTGAATTTTAAAAATAGCCTATTTTACCAAACGCTCTAAGGAATGGCAATCAGCAGTCTTTATAGATTCCACCTGCTCTTGGGTTTCAAACCGCAAACTTCAGAAGCAAAGATCAAGAGAATTTAGAGCCCTCAAATGAATCACTCACCACATGAAATGTCATTGCTTCTACCAGGATTTTTTTTTCCTTCTGTGCAGAAGCAGGGAAGATAGGCTCCACATCTGTACCCCAGGGCAGAGCTCTGTTAAGGAATCTGTGTCATGAGTTTCTCTTCTGAGTTGCATCCTCATTCTAGTGTTGCTGATTCTCTTTTCTTTGGCCTCACTTATTGCCTTGTTTATTGCTCATAATCTAGATTACCCCACAAATACATACTTTACTGCAGAGCACAACCATTGGACATGAAAGAGTTAAGAGCTCCTTAACTGATAATAAGCAAAGAGTCATTGGCAGGCTGTTAGGTGCACTCCACTGTTTTCCTTTATGCTCGCCAGATTGTGATTTTCAGCAAAATCTCAGCAACCAGGTTTCTGTGTTTATATTTTGATAGTCAGCAGATAGTTCTGTGCTGAAGGTGGTCTGAATTAGTCACCTTTTAGACAAATATACTCCAGAGCATAACACAGCTGATCTGGACTTCTGAAAATGAATTTTCAAGGACATATACTACAATGTGAGGCCAGATCTCTGATTTACACCTTCAGGAAGATGATGAATCAAAGTCTATTTGAGGTGGCAGACTGCAGCTTTTTGGTGTAATGATACTAAGATTAAAGAGGAAAGATAAATATGAAGGGCATTTTTGCTTAGTGTGTGCACATACATGTATTTATGGATGTACATATTGAACTGCTGGCTCATTACTGTATTTAAACACAGCTGTAAATGGGAAAATATATATTTTTTTTTCATTAAGCTAAAACATGTACCCAAAGCCTACATATATGCTTTTGGTAAGAGGAATACTGATTGTAGAAAGCCACGTTTAAAGTCTTTCCACACAGTTCCTAATGTGGTCTATCTTCAATGGTAGATGACTTTCAGGTATACGTGTATGTCAGTATTGTGTCTGCAGTTCATGTTAGACCTATAGATATAGGAAGTTTGGAAGATTTTGCTGGAATAGTTACCTTGGTGTTTTACAGGTATACCAGAACTCACAAGCATGCATTTAAAGTTTTCTGCCTGCGTGCTTATGTGAAAACAGTTTGCTTATTATAGCAAGCCTTCAGGTGCTTAGACTTTAAATTGAACATCTGCTCCTTGACCCATTGTCATTAGTGGCATTTCCACAAAAGTGACAGCAATAAAAAGGAATGTGTGTCTGGTATTCTGAGTTTTCAGAATATTTTACTGCTGGTATCTTTATTGATATCTTACTTTCACAGAACAAGTATGGCAATAACACAGGTTAGTCACTCTGCCCCGGTTACAAAGCACTCAATAAGAATCAGGAATCTAGGTTGGTGGCAGTGCTGCACACCCATGATCCTCATTACTTAGAGGGCTGAGGCAGGAGGATCACAAGTTCAAGGCCAGCCTGGGCAACTTGAAAAAAAGCTACCTCAAAATAAGTTTTTTTAAAGACTGAGGCTGTAGCTCAGTGCTCCCTGATCCTCTGTGTCACACCGACCCCAGTCACCAGTGTGAGAATTCAAAAGAGACCTTCCTGTTCTCACAACCTACATATCTTCTCATCTATGTTGTTTTTGGTAAATCCTGAATGCTGCTGCTACAACATTTCCTGTTATTTCTGCAGGTGCACACCTTTTGTTTTTAGGTGTCTGTCTGGCCATTGGCAAAAAGTTACTGCCTGTCAGCTTCCAGTGTCTGGTATATTTCTTTTTAGAGCCACTGACTGCACTGGACTGGTTTGACTATGAGTACACCCTGTGCTTCAGAGCCAACCTACCAGCACTAGGTTTTTGCAAGGCCTGATGCCTGAATCCTTTTGGAGGTCTCATTATTCCAGAAGTAATAGCTTCCTGCTTGTATTTTATAGGAACATTAACTTAAATATACTTGAAAGTAATGCTAGTAGATGTTCTTTCTGCAGATATTATGCATTCATTTAATATTCTTTCCATTGTATTTACACTAGGAAGCTCTGACAGAGTAAAATTGTTGTCATCAGTTTGAGTCTTTCGTATTCCAAAATCTGACGATTTTCACTGAAACACATATATTCAAACCTCCTCCTAAGGCTTAGAATTTTCAGATATTATAATGAATGAAGAAGACTATATTTGCATCTTTGTTGCCATCTACATTTCTCTGAAAAAGATTCCATATGTACTTACACAGCTGTCAAACTTCTTGATAGGTTTAAGATGTTCATTTTAGTGCCTATGTCTATTAGTTATTTGATACATTTGGCAAAATTTGCAGCATAATTGTAAGATGTACAAAGATGGATATTAATATTATCTGTTCCATTCTGCAATTACTACTGTGCTTAGATCTTATCTGCATAAAAACTGAAAACTCTGCTATATTTTGCATATATTTGGGTAGCTTTTAGGTTATTCATTCCTTCCACTTGTAATGAGTTTATTTCTTTCTCTAGTACCTAGTGTAGGACTCTTTATCCTGCTATTCAGGACAGGAGATGAATGGGAGAGAGAAACACTGCTCTTAAGATCCCTGTAGCTACTGATGACAGTAGCTAATGTTATTATCATCCTGTGTTTGTAAGATTAGTGTTCGCTCTTAAAATTCCAGAAACAAGAGAACCTAATTATTTTAAAGGGTCTTAGAGTGAGATTTCATGTACTGATCAGCTTTAAGACTCCTCTTTTGTTGTAATTAATATGAGTCATCTTGATATTGCTGATTTTTTTTAAATGTTGTAGGCGTAATGTTTATAATTAGCACTCTTATAGATTTGAGGTTAGCTAAGAAGAACCTTGACATTTTATTGCTCTTTTCTAGTATTTTTCTCTGTGATTTTCATTCAAGTTTTCATCTATATGCACCTTCTTAGATCTTTATCTTGGGTTATTTTCATTATTGGCTGCAGGCAGTTTTTACTAAATGTGTCTGTTTAGTGGACCGTGTATAAATGTATTCTCCGGTTAGCAGTAGTTTTAATTCATTTTTCTTATAAATGGATTTTTATACATTACTAACCTCTTTTGTATTGGAGTAGACGTTATGAAGTTAGAAGGAAAATAGGATAGGATTAATGCACCAAAATTTTTTTCTTGCCCAACCTTCTTTTTTTCAGAAAGACAGATTTAAATCATCTCATTTATGTTTTCCAAAGCTTACTTGCTCTTAAAAAAAAATCAGAGAGAAGTCAACTTTATAGTATCAGAAAAACCATCATAAGTCACATTATCAGATTTTATTTTATATTTGAAAACCAAACAAGTCCCACTGTACTTGCCTATTTCTCCTTCTAATCTTAGGAAAGATTAGAAATACTGGTCACACTCTTGAGAAAACATTGTGGACTTGAGAAAAAAAAAATCATTCAGCTATGTCTCAAAATGATGAGCTCAACAATAAACAACTCTTTTATTTTTCTGTACTGGGCATATTTCCCAACACTTTTGAAGTTTTCTACACTTTTACCTTGGCTATAAAGTTAAAATTAATGTTAGCTCTTCAGGCGAGTAACCCTAGGATTTAGCATTGGTACAGGAATTTTACTGTTGCTCACAGAACTTGAGGCTACATCTGTAGCAGAGTAGGAATTAACAAGGCTAATAGCAAATAAGAAACCTTGGTAAGGACCCCAGTCAAGCTGTTGGTCCCCTTAAAATATGAAAGTGTTATTAGGGGTTTTTCCTCTGTGCTTATTTATATCTGGCCCTTTTCCTTTCCTTCCTTTGAGCCTGAAGACATTATTTGTCATGTAGAAAGAACACGCTATCTTTACAACTGAAAATGTGTAGAGTTTCCACGAAAAGAATCCATTGGAGATGAACAGGTAGCGGAGGTTCAGAGAAGCCCAGGGTGAAGAGTATAAGAATTCTTCAGGCTCAGCATGAATGATCAAAGAATGGTACCAAGGGACACAAAACCAGCTGTCCAACAGACTACACTTGAGGCTAAGTCCCGCTGATTTCAAGGCCTTGTAAAGCAGTTGTTTAACAACCTGTGGGTATGCCCTCATTTCAAGGAGTTTCCCAGGTTTCCACAGAGTGACCCTGGAGGTGTCGGTCATGGAGTAATAAAGTCGTGTCTAATTATTCTATTCTGTAAGGATTTCTAAGACTACCAGTAAGTTTGAGCATTCATCTTCTGTTATATCCTCATAGTGCCACTTTCCTCAACTGCATATCCCATCAATTATGTTACTGACCTTACAATTCTCATTGAGAACTATTCTGTATGTTAATACCAAAAATTATTGTCATCATTCAATTTTTGGTTTTGCCTATACCCTGAGAAGACTCACTGTCCTCTGGTTTTCATCCTCCATTTATTCGAATGAACATTCTTATATCACTTGTGTCCTCCTTAATTGTTTTATTTGTGGAGACAGGATCTCACTATTTAGCCCAGGCTGGTCTTGAACTCCCAGTGATCCTCCTGCCTCAGGCTTTCAAATGCTTGGATCACAGCTGTGCACCACCACGCCCAGCTAGTTGTTACCTTTTTAAAAATCTCCTGTTACACTATCCCTATTGCTTACCAACATCTTATTTTCTTTAGGCTTCAACAGTCTTTTCTCTGACAGTTGACCTAACATGAGCAGTTTTTTCAGTATCCTTATTATACTGTATTCAAAGTGCAGTAATGTTTGCTAATCCTAAACATTTATTCTCTGTATATTCCCTATCCAATGTCTAGCTCTGTGGATGCAAGTCTCTAACCTGCCTGTCACATGGCATGGATAAATTCTATAAGGTGATAGGCAGCTGAAGGCATTCCTTTTCTGTGCTACTGTCTCGCTGTGTAACCTAAAATGCCAGCAGATACATGGCTCCATTGGCTATTAAATTATATTTTTGCATATTTTTTTAAATGTAAACAGGTAGTTCTTAACTATTCATTTGGGCCTTTCCACATTAGCAGTATCAGTTGAGCAAATACGTTATTTTCTTGTACACAGGGAACAAAGCGGGATGCTTTTGCTTCAGGAGGCATATATTTTACTACAATACACTATCTTGCTGAGAAATGTATGCATCGAATAATTTTGTTTTTCCTCTTTCATCATTCTCACTTAAGAATTTTCAATTGTTTCAATTCAGTATGAAAGTCTTCCTGTGGACAGAGTTTTCACACTGGACTAGAACAGTTGGAAATCCCAAGTATGTGGTTTAATCCCATAATTTATTGAAGGAGTATCACAGATTTATTATTCAACTTGATCATCAGGATGGCATGTTGATACATATTTAATTTCTTGTTTCTCTTCTGAGTTGAGAAGCTTATTAATCATAAGTCTCGGAACTGTCTTTGCTTATTCATGGTGGTCAGGTCACATTCTTAGATTCATACCACTGAATTCAGTATTCTTACTGATTTTTATTTCAAAAGGCTCAGTCCTGATGTAGGGTTGCACCTTATGTAAAGTTACTCTGTGAGCCAGTTTCATTAGAAAAGCAAAACAACTTTTGTTGTTTTTTTTTATTATCATCACCAATATCATGCCTTGATATTATTAGCACAAATCTTTTATTTTGACTATTTTATTATATATACATAAAACATGTATATGTATGCTTAAATTGTATATATATGTTTAATACAATACATATGTATGTATGTTTAATATTATAGAAAGATAGTGTTCATTATGATATATAAATCTGCTTTGATTTCTAAAATCTGGAGCATTGAAATTTAGAATGTGGAAAATTGTTGCAAACTAATTGGCATCCTCTATTATTGCAATTCTGTATCCAAAGGATTTTATTAATATGCCATCTATTGAGGGACATGATTACATTCTGGGTTTCTCTGAATCAGTCTAATTAAATAGAACTGGTTCTGGGGCACAATTTTTCTGTGTATGTTTATGGTGAGCAATTCTTTTAAGGGACTCCAGGTTTTTGATCCTTGTTGGTAGACTTTGAAATCTTTCATAATAAGATTGAAATTCAAGGTTGAGCTCAAGGAAAATGATTGCCCTTGGGACCTTTCAGATAAGGACAACGATTTTAGTAGTGTATACTCTTATATCCATTTTTGAATCAATTTTCCAAGAATTGATAGATGAGTGCTTTCTTATTATAACATGGTCAGATTAATTTAGGAGAAGACTGGTCATTTTATAAAATAAATTTAGGAGAGGATTTTCAAATCTGATTGTGCATAACACACTTTACTTAATGATGCCTTTGCTTTTCTTTTTCCTCCTCCTGTAACAGTATGTTTTAAATTCCCATCAGGAAGTCCATTATTTGTCTCTTTTTTTGATAGCAGTAGTACTAGTTTCCAGTAAATAGAAGACTGTCCAGAAATGGTCTATGTGTTCATAAAGCCCATATGTTTAATTTGTAGTCCCACCACGTAACCTGATGATCGATATCCAGAAAGACACTGCAGTGGAAGGGGAGGAGATTGAAGTCAACTGCACTGCCATGGCCAGCAAACCGGCCACAACTATCAGATGGTTCAAAGGGAACAAAGAACTCAAAGGTAAGACACAGACTTCCCTGTACTGAAGTAGTGGTTGACACTTGATTCAGCAAACAGGTTTTTGTGGAATTTACAGACAAATGCAAAACATGCCCTTGAAACAAAAAGATTAATTTAGATATCAATGTATAATCAATTATTAAAGACAGCTGAGCCACGCGTGGCAACCTTTTCTTTTAAATCATGTTCTCAGTCTGTGGATTGAGGATTCATGATGATATCCACTGTGCTACTCAGATGTCAAGAAAGAACTAGCCCTAGGGCCGGCCAGATAACTCAGCAGACTAAAGCACCTGCTTAGGCAGACCCAGGGACCGGAATTGGACACCCATCCCCCATCCTCCCATCCCCATGAGCTGTGCTGGCCCACCCTCCAGGCACACTGAGACAGTGACTGAGACTGGGCATGGTGGTGCTCGCATCTGTAATCCTAGCATTCAGGAGGCTGAAAACAGAAGGATTACTATGAGTCCAATCTGTGTAGTGAGACCCTATAGGCCCTTTACTAAATACATTTAAAAAAAGAAAAAAGAAATAAGAACTAACCCTATAGGCTGGAACTTTTATGCCAGGAAGAAATACTGAAGGGTGGGAGGGGAAGTGGGGAGGAGTTTATCACCTCAGGTTAGGCTGTGTCTGTATCTCAATTCTTACTGCTTTTATCCTATCTCATGTGGTGACTCAGAGTAGGTCAAAACCCCAAATTTGTAAGGTATGTATTTTTTACAATTCTGAGTCCTTCTGTCACTAATTACATGGTGAGCTGTGCTGATTATAGAGAATATACATTATATATATTTATATATAGAATTGTAATATACTATATGTTGTATATATAGAATATATATTATATTTTACATGTACTATATATACAAAATACAGTATATTACATACTTCTCTGTATAAAGGTATATATGTGTATATGTACTTTTATGCAAAAGAGGTTACACTAAGTGCAGAAAGAGTTTGGTCTTAATTGAGCTTACAAAGAGTTACTTTTCTGTGCAACCCAGTATATTGTTCAGTTGCCCGGTTCACCAGCCTGTTTTGCGCACACTCTGACTGTGCAATGACAGTGCAGTGTGGCATGCTTCAGGTGGTCCTCCCCAGCACTGAGTCTTCCTGAGTTTGAGTCCTGTATTTCCAAGGTTCTGCCACCTCAGCTGTTGCAGTGGGGGAGGATGTAGTCTAGTGATCGGGAGCCTTTTATTGCTTCCGGTGGTACAAACAGCCCTCGGCAACATGTGTGCCATAGGTCTGCCACTACTGCTGTAGCCTGTGCCATTTCTCCTCTCTCATCCTCAGCCCCTTTCTCTGTGACAGCTCTCAGAATCTTTTCTTTCAGGGCTACCACACAAGTTGTGCCCTAGGCACAGGATTCTGGGGCTGACAAAAACTAGTTGGTGGTCTCACTTTCCTCTAAAATGGAATAATAATACACACTGTATGGGATCCTTATAAAGATAAATAAGAAAATACTTGTAAAACATTTAGTTAGCACCAGACCAAATGAGTTCTGTATCTGTGTGTGCTTGTTAAATAAACAGTATAAGGAAAAAAAGAATAAGACCTTTTAGAATGGTGATACAGAAATCTATATGTGGAAATGGAGAAATCTATATATAACAGCTTCAATTTCCAAAAGCTTATTCTGTCTTGATCTTCTGTTGCCTAGGTATAGTTTGGGAAAGAAGGAGTTTCCCATTTCCCCCCTGCTTTTCTGTCCAAGTGAATTGAGCCATTAAATGTGTGCTGATAAATACAAAACATTAAAAGAAAGTTAATGGTGTGCCATGTTCCTGGGAGTGCTGGGTTCGGGAAGGAACTGCTTTGGCTATTCATTCCATCCGGAAGCCTCCTCCCCCTCTTCTGGGTGTTCTTGGATGTGTTTCCCATCTGGCCCGAAGCCCTCTGTCTCCCTTTGCTCTAGCCCACTGCCACTGCATCTCTGTGGTCTTCCAGAAGTCTCCGAGTTTAAACATTTCAATTACAATTTCAATTATGTAAATCCATTTAGTTACTTTTCCTCTTAATTGTTGATGATGGGGGTAGGCAAAAAGGGTTGTTTATATCTCTACTGCTGATTGAATTACTTAGGGGATTTGGATGATGTCCTGGAATTTTTAAACAGCACGACAACCTCATAGATATTTCAAGTTCAGATGTCTGTAGGATTGAAAAGCACTTTTCTACTCCTCCTAAATACCTTGAGCTGCCAGATGTCAAAATGGTTGAACTTATAGCTGACTTGCAGGAGATTTTAAAGTAATAAAAACATATGTAATATATTTGAGTAAAAATAGTGCATTTTGGGTTGAAAGAGATCTTAAATACAATTCTTAAAGGCTGAGAAGTTGGAAATTAAAGACTAATTATTTTGTCATGTATCTATCCACAGAGTTCTTTAAGAGATTTCCATAGTATTTATTAAAATAGCAACACTGGGTTTTGGAGAGAGGAATGGGGATCTAAAAACAGATTAATGGAAAATCACCCAGCTCTGGTTGTCTGATATGTTATCTATCTGACAGGCAAATCGGAGGTGGAAGAGTGGTCGGACATGTACACGGTGACCAGCCAGCTGATGCTGAAGGTGCACAAGGAGGACGATGGGGTCCCCGTGATCTGTCAGGTGGAGCACCCTGCAGTCACAGGAAACTTGCAAACCCAGCGGTATCTAGAAGTACAGTGTGAGTACATGGGCATCTTATTCTGAGGGCAAAGCATGGCAGTTGCTTAGAGCCTCTTTATTTATGTAGCACTGATAGAAGTTTTTCCTGTTGTCTAGGTAGAAAAATAATTAAAGGATTGTCTTAAGGAAATGCTGCCATATTAGAAAGTGCCAATGTGAGTGTGAGAATACTACATTTAACTCATATGTAGAACAAAAATGACTCCAATCTGCTTTAACATATGACTCAAATTTAATTTCTTTGAATATGTAGACCGTTGTCATTTCTATGCCAACTTCAAATTCTAGGGTAATTTCCTCCTCTTTTAACCCCATCATGAGCATTAGATTTTTTTGGAAGGTATTTTATTCCTTTTCCACATTAGCATTTTGTTTTAAATTGCATGTCCACCTCTATTTTATCTTAAATTATAGCAATGAATTGAAAATCAGATTCTTGGGATCAGTGCCGTGTGTCAGTGGCTTCATCATTGAAGTTGTACTGTTTCCTTAAAGTGTGCTATAGACTAAAGCTGTTCTCATATTTTCCTTTAGACCCTTCTGCTTAAAAAAATAAAATCTAGATTCTACATAAAAACCATTCTCTTGCCTACGTTATGACCAGGTAGCCAGCTTCTCAGTTTTTGTCAAAGGCTTCTATAGCTTGCTTTCTGAAAATCTCCAGGTGACATTTAAATATGTGCAGTGAAAATATTCTAATATTCTAAATATTCTAAAAGTTTGACTTCATTGGGGATCTTATGAAGAAAAAAGCATTCCCCTCTGTGAATTCTTGCATTAGTGTCTAGAGCCACTGTAATAAATCATGTTACCAAGAACTTGGTGTCTTTAAAACAAAGAAATTCATTCACTCACAATTCTGGAGGACAGAAGACCAAAATCAAGTTGTTAGTTGCACCGTATTCTCTCCAAAGGCTCTAGGAGAGAATCATTTGTTGCCTTTTCCAACTTCTAAGGACTCCCAAGAGCTCCTGGGCATTGGCTTCATGAATTCATTCTCCATCTGGATATGTGGCTTCTCTGTGTTGCATGTCATGACAATTGTAGCTAGCTGTAGATCCCACTTAGATAGACCACAATAATCTCTTGAGATCCTAGAGTTAAATGTATCTACAGAGACTCTGTTTCCACATTAGGCCACATTCACAAGCTCCAGGGATTATAACCTGGGCAGACCTTTGGGAGGCCACCAGTCACATCTTTTCTCATGTATTTTTCCTGAACAAAATAAGGAGACAAAGAAAGGTGTAAAAAGTTGCTTGTAAGAGACATCATATTCCAACCTTTTCCTACTCTGTGAGTGTGGCTCAGTTTAACATTACATAATGCAGGTTTTTCTTGTTAATTCATTTTATCTACTTCATTATATAGTTTCATTATGAGCATCATGCATATAATTTTCATATCACTAAAACTATTGTATAATGTCCCTATAATGGGAAAACAGAAATGATTAGATATTATCTAAATTGGCAGATAGTAGATTTCTTGTGACTTTGTTAATATGTAATTCATTTAAGCAAACTTAATATCCATTAACTTTCCTTGTAGGGGCCCATTAGCTTTAATAATACATTAGCTCCTTTGTGGGTCCTGAGTAGATATTTGCCCACTTTCCACCCCTAAACTCTTTAAGTAGTTTCCCAGAGTATCTTTTAAATATAGTTCCACCCACTACGAAATTATACTGCCAAATGCATAGTATTTCAAGTGGCACACCTCCTGTCCCTTGAAAAACTAGATCATGATCCTTAAAGCCTTGCCTTCCATATTCTGTGTATTCAAGTGAAATTTGTCCTTTCAAGAAAAGCAATAAGGCACTATATCCAAGTCCATTGTACTTCAAATCTAACAAGTACTGCTGGCTCCTGCCTGCAGGAAAGTGACTTTCATTCAACACCTTCCAAAGATGATGAACACTTAGTGATAATTCCCACTCTAACATGGCTTTTGTTCTTTTGTTTTTGTTTTTTTTCTTTTGAAGGAGGACAACACTCTATTCTTTTATCTAACATGTTATCTCACAATTTATCCTCAATATTCTATTTTTTTAGTATATTGCAGGGAAAGTTATTTTCCTAAAGGAAGGTTAAGAATGATAATGCCTTGGGCCTGGGGAGATAGTTCCATGGTCTGAGCACCTGCCTGGCAAGCACAAGGATCGAGGTTTGATCCCCAGTACTACACGCCATGCTAGCCTCTGAACCTCAGGCACGCCTTGTCTAACTGGACTTGGTGGCACATGCCTGTAGTCCCAGCACTGGGGAGGCTGAGACAAGAGGATCACTACGAATCCAAGCTATATTAAATAAATAAATAAAAGGTTTTTAAAAATATATTTAAAAAGAATAATAATGCCTTATACTAATATGAATGAGAATGTCAAATCCAATTTAAAGTCCAAAATAAGCTTGTCGATATTGAAGAAAGTCACCTGATACTTGACTGATGTCCATTTCTAGAACACTATTAAGAATGTCACAGAATCAACAAGGAATTCCTCACATTACTTCTCCACACAGGAATGGAACTGTCTGTATCATTTCCTCCCAGCTTTGTTTTCCCCAAGCTCCAGGAGCTGAGCACTAACAGAAGCATCCTACCCCTGGGGCCAACACCACTGGTCAGCCAGCCCGACCCTGGTTCCACGCATCTCCCAGTCGTATGGGGCTCACATCCCTCATAGCAGCTGTTTCTGTGAAGCCAGGCAGCCTAGGTCCTGATGGCCATGAGGAGAGAAGATATTTCTGAATACATGCAAGTCTTAGGACAATTTGTTCAGCACCCAGTCTGCATGAACATTTAATTATGGTGGCTACCCTGTGAAGAGTATACCTATCAGTATACTGTCAGTATACCTGTATTTTAAATGGAACCAAACCCTTAAGGCTGATTAGTCTCACTTTTTTTGGGATCACTAATCCCCTTAAAATTCCTCAGTAGCTGTAGACCTACAAAACATGAATAAAATCGCATATTCACCACATTTAGGTTACAGTCTAAGGAGTCTATTGAGGGACACTTTATAAGACCTATTTTTCTTTCAATCACTTTATTGCCTTAACCTAAGTAAAACCTATGTAGTAACATCTGTAAAACTCTGTGTGTTTGTGTGTATTTGTTTTTCAAATGTATAACTATTTTCTTAAATATCTTTTTCTTTACCACTTAAAAATATTTCTTATCCTTTCAGTGATAATGTTTATCGCCAGGAAATATTAAGCCCCTCAGATTCACTTCTGAGTAGATAAGACTACCTTGAGGCAAATCTAACCAGATTTCACTGCTATTATGTATGTTCCATTGCTATAGTCCTGGTTCGTTGTGGGCAGGAAAGGCTTGTGGCAATGTCTATCTGCACCCTCCAGAATGAATATTAACAATGAACAAGTTTAAATAATAACAGGTGATATATTTGAATTCTGTATAAATTGTATTCTTTTTTTTTAAATGTTAAAGAGAAGTGAAATAGTGACAACCTGAACTGTATGCCAGTGACTGAAAAAAAAAAAAAACAAGGCAGGCCAAAGGGAAGGAAGAGGGTTTTCCCCTTAAGGTGGAGGCTCTCCACAGAGCATAGAAGACTTGAGCTGCAACTCAGAATTGCTTTTGTCTTGTGGATTCAAGTCCTAATTAATTGAACCAGAATTTTGCAGTGTTTGTTTGTTAGTAGTCTTATTTGTGGTACCAGGAGAAATTGTTGTGCCCAATTATGTGAAAAATCAGCCAGATGTGTATGCTGTCATACTTCTAATAATCCTTAAGTTTTTGGTGAGTACAGATATTAATTGTGTAGTATGCATTGAAGTGATTAACATCAATGTAATTTATCATCTGGAGATTTCTAAACATAAGTAAATGAGTTGTTTTGTTCAGCAAGGTGTTGACCCCTTCAGAATCAGTGAATTAAACCCCCCTTCTTTTATTATAAATATGAAAGGCACCACAATCAGCCAAGTGTTCAGTTATTTGATTTTCTGGGGCATTAGCCGCTCTTGTTTGTGACATTTCCCTGTTGGGTGCTCGTTTGCAAGCTCATTAATAAGGTTTCCTCATAGGAACGTTGCTGGGAATGGAGAACATACAGTAGGGCTCTTAGTTTCCTAGGTTTCATTGTGAGACCCAGCAAGGGTACCGCAGCAGCACACGGCCAAATGTTTAAAACAGAAAATAATTATATTCTCAAACTGGAATTCAAAGCTGTTTTCCTATGTGTTATGCAGAGAACAGTTTTGCTTTCGAATGTTCTGAGCTATATGACCCTAAAATCTCTCTGTGTTTTTTTTTTTTCTTGCAAATATCTATATAGGTGGTATTGCCCAAATTTACAGCATGGTTGACTATAGCAGCGCGTGATACGATTGTAGCACGGTTAGTGGAGCTTCCGATCTGAGGGAATGCACTCTTGTCAAATAAAAGCCTGTTTAAATGAGAGCAGTTCACTGTCTGTGCATTAAAAGAAAACTGTCTAAATAGCATCAAGGTGGCAACCCAGAGCGACATAAGCTGGGGATTCAAACAGAAGCTGTGACCCTCAGTGTGGAATTCAGATTGCTGTGCAGAAGGGAGGAAAGCTTACCCTGGACAGAGGTGAATAGGAAGCTCGAGAATTACTGCTGCATGTCTTTGATTACACCCATCACAGTCTTGCTGTTTAAAATGTTTCGCAAAAATCCTCATTTTATCAGGGCTTTGTGTGTGAATATTTGTCAAAGAAAAAAAATTAAGAGATGAGTTTTGAAAGAGAGAAGGAAAACAAAGCCTATAGAAATGGGTATTTGAATGCCTTCTGGGCTCTGATTATCATCTGCCAGTTAATCATGTACATAGGCATCATTTTCAGAATGAGCTTTATTGACTGTAGGTAGCCAGATATTTTATAAATCCATATTTCTGTTCATCCAAGGTCCAGAGAAAGGTAGAGGGTTTTTTTTTCTTTCTTTCTTTCCCTCAACTGAGGGTAAATTGGGCATTGAGGAGATGATCAAAACCTGTTCTTTATCTGCAACAAAATAAATGTTTCTCTGGTATTGATAGTGCCCTGCAGTGAAGCGGGAAAAAAATCTGGAGGATCTTTCCAGTTTGGAGTGGAGGATAAGACTTAGTTTCCAAGAGCGGCTCCTCTGTCAAATCCTCTCCCCCATCCATTCTGTTTCCAGGTTGTATTTTTCAAAACATAATAGTTGCTAGTTTCAGATGTAGCCTGTTTTTGTATGATTTCCAGTCTCTTTTTAACAGAAACTGCTCTTCCTTCCACTCTGTATTTTTTAAAGCAATCAGTTGAGTCTCAAGGAGGTCATTTCAGTATTTATTATTCCTCATGAGACATAATCAAGCCATGGAGACCCCCTGATTGGAGCTAATTTTTTTAACTTGTTATTCTTTATATTAATGCAGAGCAGTGGCAGTTCCAAGTTCCCAATGTTCTAAGTGTGTTACATGGTTGGTGATTCCTTTTGCAGTACCAGAGAGGATAGGAGGCTCCGTAACCAACATTCAGAATACAAAGAGTGAATTTGGGCCCTAAACATACATTGCCAGCAAGACTTGAATAACCCTGAAGGGGAAAGGCTTTTGTATCCTGCACCATGAGGCCAGTTCTCCTAGGCCTGTTCTCACAGACTTAATACATTTTTTAAAGATGCATGTATTTTGCTAGGGATATTGAATATTTAGGTAGTGAAACTAGCCTTCCGATGTATGCACGTTGCTTCATGGTTTTTAACTCAAGGTCAAATTTTGTTTCTGCTGAAAGTTAAATGGTTATGAAGCAAGCCTCTTAAAGTCTAAAAAGAATGGTCAAACAACAGTTTGTATGTTTCCCTTAAGACATCACTTTGCGATGCACCAGAAGTGCTAAATAAGCATGTAACGAGGGGGAAGTGAGTAAACCAGAGTGCTAGCTGGACCTCAGCTTTTGGAAGCTGGACCCAGCGGTCCTCCTAAAGAAAAGCACACATATTTTGTGATGAGGGCTAAGATGAATTCACAGTCCTATTATTTTTTTTAATCAGTAATAGAACTGGGAGTAGAAGTCCAGGCCCCAGCTTCTCTGCTGTCACACTCATTTGCTGTTTCATTCAGCAGATGCATTTTGAATGCCTGCTCTGCCTTAGGCGCTGGCCCTGTGTTGTAGTTTTTTGGGAATTTTAAAAATGAAACAAAATGTCTCTTCCTACAGAGGTAATGTTCTTGGGTAGTGTTTGATTTGCCCAGTGTTTCCTTCCAAATTTTGAAAATTTCTTTAAGGATACAGGATAAGTAATGTGTACCCCATTTGGAAACCATTGGGAGTATAGCATTCTGCCACAACAGCACAGAGTAAAATTTGGTTCTATTGCATGAACAATAATTTTAATATCCATAAAATTATTTCTAACTTTAATCAAGAGGAGTGGTATTCAGATGTAACAGTATGGTCCCATTTGCTCTTTGGTTTCATCTCGGTCCCACTAGAGTTGATCACCACCCTCTGAACAGCCCCACCTTCTTCCACAATGGCAGTGTAACTGCCGTAATTCATACACCACATATAACTGTAGGAGGTCCTTCACCTCACCAGGAAACAAAATTAAATGACAGTGAAAATTATTCATGACCATATGATAACAATAGACAACAAGCCTTCTGCTTGTTCAGTGAGCCTTTTGATGTTCACTGAGAGCTAGCTCCCTGTGATTCTTTTCCCTAACTAGTTCCAGTCACCCTGTATGCTAGCCATTGCCCTCTTTTTGTTCAAAGTTGTCCTTTCCCAACAGTTTAGACAGCCATACCATAAACAGACCTCAGATTAATCTGCATATTGTCATATACTCCAAATTGCAATAAATCTTTATGGTTAGCAAAGACCATTCAGTCAATGTTTCCTCACTTGAATGTACAGCAGCTGGCCCAGGCCTTTTCTCCAGCATCCATGTAGCATCCATGTCTAGACTGCCCTTGAGTTCCCCCCAGTGGGCTTGAAACAATTAGTCCTTAATCAATAATCCTCACATCTCACACTCACCAGTATTTCTGAATATTGTTTGTTTTTTTAAAAATTAAAATGTATTTAAAAAATAGGAATAAACAATTGTGTATTTTTATACAGAAGTTTAGAAATCTAACCATATTATAGCATTGTAGCAAGACAGTCCTGCAGCACCCCTTTTCCTGTCTCCTGACTTTATTCACCACCCGCTTCCTTTTTAAACAAACATCTCCCCAAGAGACAGCATGGCAGCAACCGGCGTATCATGACAAGCAGCACATATTCAGAAGACCAGAATGACAGGCATTCCAAGCATGACCCTACTATTACACATTGCCATCTTCAGTGCAGTTGCTTAGTTTACAGATATCAGCATATATAGGTAGGGTGAGAATCCTACCAATTAACTGTTAGCTTCAAAAACTTTCTGAAGATTCTCAGGATGATTGCCTTACTCATCTTGTACATATAAATGTATGACTTTGCCCCTGTCATGTTTCCTACCTTTTTTCCTTGTTCTCCCTTCCTTGTCTAATCTGCAAGTTCTCACTTTCCTTTTAATTGTGTTACACTTTCTATTTTTATTTCTTCTTTTGAGTTCTTATACTAGGGAGACTATGATATTTACACATGTGGATCTGGTTTATTTCACTTATGAGTATATCTTCAAATGGTATCCACTTAAATATGAAGGCTTCGAGTTTATCATTCTTTATAGTTGAGTAATACTCCATTGTATAAAAATACCACATCTTGGGAAACTACCTGCTCAGGCCCCCCTCCTGTCCATCTCTCAGGACAGGAGCTTTCTTTCTCTCAATAAGTACATTCTGCTCATTAAAAAAAAAAAAATGCTACATCTTTTTCATCCATTCCTCAGGTGACAGGCATCTTGGTTGTTTCCAAGATTTGGCTATTACAAATTTTGCTGCTATAAACATAGGTACACACATATCACTGTGATATGATGTTTTCAGATCCTCTGGGAAAATTCTCAGTTGGGGAATAGCTGGTTTGAATGGGATTTCCAGTCCTAGTTTTTTAAGGAGTCTCCACACTGATTTCCATAACGGTTGTTCCAGTCTACATTCCCACCAGCAGTGGCGAAGGGTTCCTTTTTCCCCACAGCCTCTCCAACATTCGTTGTTGGTTGATTTCTTTATGATAGCCAATCTTTCTGGGGTGACATGGTATCTCAGTATTGTTTTAATTTGCATTTCACAGATGGTTAGTGATGTGGAGCATTTTTCATATATTTATTCACTTCTATAATTTTGTTCTCTGAGAAGTGTGTATTCATCTCAGATTCCCATTTCTGGACTGGATCTTAAAATTTTGGGGCCCTAATGTTTTTTAGTTCTTTATAAATTCTAAAGAGCAGACCTTTGTCTGAGTGCTTACTTATCAAGATTTTTTCCAAATTTGTGGGTTGTGAATACTGTTTGAAATCCAAATAATGAACATGGAGAGGAGAGCATATATCCCAAATGCATTGCAAACACAGATTTGCACTGAAGCCCTTGGGCCTGGTTGTGCTCAGCACATGGAAGAACATCCTTTGATTTAGAAGTTTTGTAGAGGAGAAGGAAGGTGGCAAAGTACTCCTGGCATATTAGATTTCCTGGCAAAATATCAGGACAGCATTCCCCTTGCCTCAGCTCCTCTCCTCTGTGCCACATGGGAAGGGTGACATCCTAGTCATGAGCAAACTTCAAAATATCTCTTTTAACAAATTAAAACTTCTAATCTCCAAGAAGATGGAGGAGTGGTGATCAACAGAAGAAGACCAAGACCTCTGGAACATAGCAACTCAAGGAAGAGAAAAAGGAAGGAAGTAGGTCCCCAGGACCCAGGAAGGCTCTGAAAAAAGAATTGAAGCCCACATGGAGAGTGAAGAAAAAGACTCAAATGAAGGAGGAGACAAGCAGCATTTTCTCCCTGAGCCCTGACTTACTGTGTGGGAGTGGTGACTTGAACCTGCAGACCCGTGGTGACGACTGCAACCCAGAGGCTTCCAGGGAGAAACACCATGGAGTAGAGAAGTGAACACAGGAAACTGCAATGGCTAGTGAGTTATTCAGATTCAGACATCCCCCACAAAAGGGCAGTTGTCAGGTAGCCATCTTGGAGAGGGGCCAACTGCGCTCAGAACTCTGAACAGCTGTGGGCTGGCTCCATCTAGTGGCTGCCAGTATCAGGGTGAGGCTGCAGAGTGAAGTCCACAGGAGGTGAAGGAGCCAAGTTCAAGCCAACTGGAGGCTTCCAAACTGTTGCAAGCTGAAAGAATAAAATTCCAGCCTCACAGCCAGGAACCAGCCTGAAGTTCAGTGGAACTAAAGGTGCATGCTTGCTGGAATTAACCACTACCCCACAACAAAGCTACAGCTGGTTTGCTGAGATTAATCAACACAGATCTGGACTCTGTTTGCTCACTTTGTCTACCACTGACTCCAGAGACGCACCTTAAAGTAGACTTTTTTTCTCATTTTCTTTGGTTTTGTTTTTGTTCTGTTCTGGTTTTTTATTTTGTTGTTCTTATTTTTTAGTATGAATATTGCTTCTAATTTTTTGTTGATCTTATTCTATTCTGTTCTTGTTGTTATTTCTTGCTTCTCTTTCCATCCTGTCTTCTTCACCAGATTTCCAAAGTTTGCCTAATTTTCCTTTGTCCTCTAGCCTTGTTTTGAATCTCTTGTTCTGTTTCTCTGTTTCAGCCCCAGCCCATTTTAAATTTTCTCCCTTAAGAATAGAATCACCATACTGCATTTATTTACTGTGTACAATGTGCTATATGATATTTTGTTATATAACCACAAATCTAGTTCATGTGGTTCAAGGTGACAAATTAATAGTTGCCACAGTTTGTCACTTTCTAGGCTGTGTTTGATGCTTTTGTTGCTGGTGATTGTACTACCTCAGCCAAGGTCACATAATTGCCCTAGGCAGTTGTTGTTCTTGGTATGCCAAGACTGAGATAGCATAAGTTTCATAAAAAATATTGCAGACCAGGTCCAGAGAATCAGAGGCTAAGCCAAATGGGCATCAGCTTCTCATTCTCAATAAATTGAAGATGCAGGATCTTGCAGCAGACTCAAAACCCAAAAGCCAGCTATACCTGCAAGACATCTCTGAGTAGTCATTTCCTAAGGCTTCTAAATACTAGCAATAAAGCTACTCACCAAAAGGAATTAAACTGAAGTAAGTAAAAAAGAAAGAATATGGAAAGCAAGATGCAACCCCAGAATTCCAGCTCCACAAAGGCAAACCTAGGGGGCAATGAGGCAGAACAATTTCAAAGCCATCCCCTGGACTCCTGAGGTGGAGCACTGGAGGTAACAAAGCAGATGAATGAGGATCTAGAAAAAACTCAAATCACTGATAATGTTTCAGATAACAGCAGATATAGTGACCATAATGAAAGATGAATTAGTGACTCTACATTAGATGCAGATAAAACAAATAGAGGAGTTTAGAAAAATGATGGAAATGATGAACACCCAACATAGGGAAAAAAATGAAATCCATAAAACAGATTCAAATAGATATATAGAAGATTAAAAGTTTTGTTGAAAGAACATGTAGCAGAATGAGCCAGTGTGAGGACAGAATATCAGATAAAGAAGCCAAGATTGGAGTTAACAACCATGAAAAGAAAGATTCCTTAAAAGTAGCAAGAGACTATGAAAAATCAATCCAACAGCTACTAAATGATGCAAAGAAGACTAACATAGAATAGGTCAGAGCCAGTAGAGAAACATATAGAGCAAGCAACATGAAAAACCAAATTCAAATAAGTAATGGCCTAAAACTTCATAAACAGGGAAAAGGAATTTGGCATACAGTTAATTGAGATGTGTAGAACTCCAATTGGTCATGATAAAAAAAAAAAAATTACAAAAAGGCAAAGAGAAACTGTTTAAAGGGAAGGAACAACTTGAATGAAAGAGGAAAAAAGGAAGAGACAAAATATATATGTATATACACAGGCTAGCTTGGATAATTCTACTGATTTCTACTGATCTATTAAAAGGAACAGTTAATGCCTAAATGTTTTTCTTCTTTTAAATTTTTGACCAATTTTGCATACTTATATCTGATAATCTGAACAACTAATTTGAAGACAGCTATATGCAATACAACAACTATTGTTCAATTTCTATCAGTTTATTTAGTGAAATTCTGTACTGTTTCTAATTCTTTTTTTACTATTTGTTATACTATTTTTTTTTAAAGGTTGCAGAAATGAAGCACAAGAACAAAAAAAATTTTTTTTTCTCCCAATGCCTTTAGGGCAGGTTTGGCTGGCTTTTGAGTTGTGGGGATCGAACCACAGCAACCTGAGCCTGACTGCTTTGTTGAAGCAGCCACTTAAAGAACTGAGCTAAGGGGCATGCCCCCACAAGAACAAAATATTAAAAGCTGTTAGAGAAAAGAAACAAATCACCTATTTTTTAAAAAGCCCATCAGAAGCACAGCAGACCTCTCAACATAGATCCTCAAGTCAAGGAGCACTTAGAGTGAGGTATTTCAAGCCCTAAAAGAAAACCACCTACAAAACAGATCAATGTATCCCACAAAATATCTTTCAAAATCGGTAAAGAAACAACTTACTTCCATGACAAAGAACACCTGAAGAAATTCGTGAGTACCAAACCACTACTGCCAAATATTCTGAGGGTCATTCTGCAAACAGATAAAAGTTTGTATAAGGGAAAAAAAATTATAAAGATCAAAGCAAAAGCAGATAACATACAATGAGACTTAGAAAACAATTGAAAGAATGATTGAATCAAAGAATTGGTTTTTAAAGATTAAATAAAATTGACAAACCCTTAGCAAACCTTATCCAAAAAGGGAAAGAAATATTCAAGTTCATGCAATTGGGAATAAAACAGATAAAATTACCAAAAATCTTCCAGAAATCCATAAGATCAGTGATATTTACTGCAAGAATGTGTATTATAATAAGATAAAAAACACAAATGAATAAATTCCTAAATACATATGAATTACCAAAGCTGAATCAAGAAGATATTAAAAAAATAAAAAAAAATTTAAAAAGAAGATATAAAAATTCTAAATATCCCAATATTAGTGAAATTGGAAATATAATTAAAAACCTAACAACAACCCAGGCCCTAATGGATTCACTGCTGAATTCTATAAGAAATTTAGAGAAGTCCTAATGCCACTGCTTATCAAACCCAAACTCATTTCTGGAAGCAAGTATTTACTGTGATACCCAATGAGAGGATGATCCATCCAAAACAAAGAACTTCAGGCCAATTTCCCCCATAATCATAGGTACAAAATTCCTCAGGTAGATACTGGCAAACAGAATATAGCAAATCATCAAGAAGAGTATAAGCCATGACCAAGTAGGGTTCATCCCAAGAAACAAAGGATAGTTTAACATACATAAAGCAATAAATGCAATACACCATATTAAGAGAGCCAAGGACAAAAACCATACAGTGAGGGCCGGATATAGTTCCTGAGTTCAATCCCCAGTACTGGGAGGGAAATAAATAAATAAATAAATAAAGCCTTGATCTTGATCTTAATCTTATAAAAGCCATTTATGACTAACCAACAGCCAAAATCATTCTATGGATAGAAACTTAACATTGGGACATTGGAGGCTGGGGAGATGGCTCAGTAGAATAAATGCTTCCTTGTCATGTGCAAGGGCTTGAGTTCAATCCCTGGTTCCATCAAAAAAAAAAAAAAAAAGAAAAAAGATACTTAATGTTTTCACCCTAAAGTCAGGAACAAGACAAAAGTATCCACTGTCGCCACTCTTATTAGTGAGAGAAATTGGACAAGAGGAAAGGAAGAAGTTAAATTACCATAGTTTGCAATGATATGATGCTCTACATGGAAGACCCAAAAACTCTACCAAAATACTTCTGTATTTAATAACCAAATTCAGTGTTGTAGCTGGGTTCAAAAAATCTATACCATTCAACACTCAAAAATCCATACCATTCCTGTAAACACATAACAAACTCCCTATGAGAGAAGTCAGGGAAACAACACTTTTCACAATAGCATCAAGAAAGAAAGAAAGAAAGAAAGAAAGAAAGAAAGAAAGAAAGAAAGAAAGAAAGAAAGAAAGAAAGAAAGAAAGAAAAGCAAAACCTGAGAACCTAATGGAGGAAGTAAAAGATCTTTACATTGAAAGCTACAATAGTCTGAAAAAGAAGATGTCATAAAATGGAGAGCTATCCCTTGTTCTTGGGTAGGAACAACCAATATAGTGAAAATATTCATAGTTCTAAAATTGTCATGCAGATTTAATGCAACCCCAGTCAACATTCTAATAGCATACCACATAGATTAGAGAAAACAATACTAAAATTCATTTGGAACCAACCAGAAGAGACCTAGGACAGCAAAAGCAATTCTAGGCAACAAAGACAAGGCAGCAGGTATGAAAATCCTTAATTTGAAATTATGCTACAAATCTGCTACGATTAAAAACAGCATAGTATTGGCAAAAAAGCAATAACAACAGAAAAAGAAAACAGACCTGAGTATCAATGGAGCAGATTATAAAATGCAGAAAACAACTCTAAAAACACTGAGCCACCTTATCTTTTACAAAGGAGCCAAGCACATGCACTGGAAGAAAGATAGCCTCTTTAATAGAGGTGCTGGAAAAACTGGCTTTCGACATGTCAAAGACTAAAACTAGACTGATGTCTCTCACCATGCACTGAACTAAAATCAAAAAGTTTCAAAGATCTAAATACTAAAAGAGAAACACTAAATCTTCTAGAAGATGGAATAGATAGCTAGAATCTACTTGAAGACATTGGTGTAGGCAAAGACTTCATGAGTAAAACTCCAGTAGCACAGGAAATATCACAAAGAATCAATCTCTGAGCTCTTTTCTAAGTTAAAAAAAAAACAAAACAAAACAAAAACCAACAACAACAACTTTTCACAGCAAAAGAAACTACCAACACAGTAAAAAGACAACCCACGATGTGGGAAAAAAATTTTGTCAACTGTTCTTTAGACAAAAGACTAGTATCTCACATATATAAAGAACTCAAAAAAAATCAGACACCCCAGATTGAAAGACCCAACTCAAAAATTGGCCTCTGAACTAAGTGGGCACTTCTTAGATGAAGAAGTAGAAGTGGCTATCGAATATATTAGAAAATGTTCAATATCACTGGTCATACAAAACATGAAATTTTAAAAATACACTGAGATTCCATCTCACTCCAGAAAAATGGCTATTATCAAAAAATCAACTGGTAACAAATGGTAGGGCTGTAGAGTCAAACGAACTTTCTTCACTTCTGGTGGAAGTGTAGATTGGGGCAGACACTTTGGACGTCAGAGTGGCAGTTCCTCAAAAACTAGAACTATGGGCTGCATTTGATTCAGCTGTTCCTCTTCTTGATCTTGTCCTGAAAGAATGAAAAGCATCCTACCACAATGATATATGCACACACATGTTTACAGTTGCAGTTTGTAATAGCCGAATATTGGAAACACCCTAAATGCAAATCTGCCAATAAATGGATCAAGAAGATGTGATTCTGGTGTTCAATGGAGTCCCACTCTGCCATAAAGAAGGATAAGCTTCAGACGTTTCTAGTTGAATGGATGTACTCTGAGAGCATACTGATTAGCTGGACACGCATGTGTAAATATATATTTCTCTGATGTGAGAAACTAGAAGTGCAAATAAGGAACAAAATGTATAATAGATGTGGGAAAAAATGTTCTAATGAGAGGGAGAACAAGGGAAAGGGGAGGAGGAAGGACAGAAAGGACAAAAAAGAATAGGAAAAATGGAAACAAAGCTTTTTTAAATAAGAAGTGGAAGCAGGTAGAATGGAGAGGAGCAGAGTGGGAAATAAAGAAGAACCAAAATATATCGCATCGGATACAAATTCCCTGTGGTATATGTTGTCATTATGTAGATCTAAAGTGTGCCATGACAAAGGACCTACAAACTGTGGTAGAGGGTTTCAGGGTAAATCCTGAGGGGATTTGACTGACCTTGTCAGATACAGAAGTTACATTTTTTGTTATGTAGATCTTGCTTTAGCTTGGTCTTAACCATCCAGCAGAAAAGTATAAAAATGAGGTATAAAAAGTAAAGCCATATTAATATGCTGAGCTGTAAAAGGCTCAAGCCAACAACTTCTGACATTGCCAGTCCTACAAATAACCCACTACTATTATGGACTACTGGACTATATTGGATTATTTTGTTGAATTCAGGCTCCTATGATATTTAAATAGCAATGGGATACCCATCTCTGACAAAAGTAAACAAAAAAAGGGGGATATAAATGAAGGACCATTTTGTATTGGTATATACAAAATAGTTAGGATAGATAGACAGCTACTTTCTCTTAATGAGAAGAAAGATTTGTACTAATAGTGTTTGGATAAGATATCATGTCTGCATCTTGTACTATGAATAGCCACTATGAAGACAACAACATGCAATGTATTAATTATTGTAACTGTCCTACTGACCTGTTTTGAAACTGTCTCATTGCTATTTGTTTCTCAATAAAATAAATAAATAAAATGTGCCAATAAAATAAAATTTTAAAAAAGTTACAATCTTCAAAGCCTTTCTCTATCAGTGTTGGACTCTTGAGAGGAGATGGTGCTTTTTCATTTACATAGGAAATTGAAGTACAGGTTACAGAATTTTGAGTTTTCTCTGCTGAGAAGATCACAGCTTACAGTACAAGGTCAGACTGGCACGAAATCAATTGTACTCTGCCAGCAAGCCATTGTAACCTCTTTAAGAGTTTCCTTTTATATTTTCCTCTTTATAGAGAGAGTAAAGTACATTTAAAGAAAGTCTCATTAAATCAGAATGTCTTGTAATATTATTTTTTTAATTGGTTGCTGCTGTAGTGTGACCTAAAGCCTCCTGGTATTTAACCCTCTGTGCAACTTCGACTAATGAACAAATTTTCTCTGCCATAGCAGTCTTGGGAAGTGTCTTTTATAGGGTTTTTAAAAATTGCAGTGTATTATGAAAACTTCAGAACCCTCGCCCTAATTGATTGGCTGTTGGCGATGCTGTCTCTGTAACTATAATGTTCCTTAAGTGCACAGACCTAACTATTTTTCTTAGTTTTATATAGCAGTTCCATTTTATAATGACATTAAGCTATTCTGAGTGATAGATTTCTGGACAGTTATTGCACTTTGGTAGAAAGTATCATCTGGCTTTTAGCCTTGTGCCTTGCAACACCAACCAAGGTGTAAAGTGATCCTGCAGAAATAGACTGGGCTTCACCTCATTACTTAAAAATAAATCTTGGAGTCTGGTTCTGTTTCAGAAAAGATTTGGTGGGTTATAGCATTTGATTTATGAACATAATTAAAATGTAAGTGTTGAGCTCTGAGCTGTTCAATCAGCCGTCTGGGTTCGATATTTTGATATACTCAGCATAGACAGGATCTTCTTCCTTGCTAAATTTAACGTACCTGTTGGGCATGGTGGTACACGCCTATAATCCCAAGCACTCAGGGGGCTGAGGCAGGAGGATCACCATGGGTTTGAGGCCAGCCTGTGCTGAATAGTGAGTGAGACCTTGTCTCAAAAACAAAATAAACAACAAATATTAACATATCTGAGTTCTAAAGGTCTCCTTGGAATCCCCGGGCTTCTATACCACCTGTGAAGAGTACTAACGGTCCTCTTTCAGGACAAAGAAAGGGGAGCAGGATTTATTTTTCAGTTTCCACCACCCAGGGACAAATCTTGGCACTGACTTCTGTTTGATTCTGAGGATCTGAAGAATGTTCAGGTGCCCACAGCTATATGATGCACCCAGCAATACTGTGCATGCCGAAGAGGGACATGCTTCTGTGTCATATTATAAGTGCCATTCATGCTTGCTTTTTCAGCTATTGAGGTCACCGTGGCAGCTACATCTATAAGTACTTCTCCAGAAACCTAAAAAGTAAATCAGAAAATTCAGTTTCAAAGCTGACTCTGTATTTTCTGTGGTTTAGCTAACATGCAATTGTTTTTTATATAAATTCCAGGTATAGCAAGTCCTTAGCTTGTTCTTCCTAATTTATATGTGTAATTGACAACTGGTAAACAGCTCATTAGGAACATAAAAAAAGTATTTAACTAAAACAAACTCAGTGGTACTGAAGAGGTAGGATGGGTTAGATTTTTCAGTGCTTTCCTTATTATTAATGGAAGTTGACCATATAAACTTAGTGCACCGTACTGAGAAATATACCCTTTCTCTTTGCTTGTAAATTACACCAAAGGAAAAAAGTAAACCTGATGGAAACTTTCCACATAGGCCAGCAAGCATTCTGCTTCTCCTTAACTAATCAGCCTAAGTCAGCAGTGCGTGAAAAATATAGCCTTTTTGTGGATCACAGGCTAACCTATAAGCAAATGTTACATTTTAGCTCAAATGCTGAGCCCTAAATTTACCCTTGGTGAGAATGATTCACAAGTCAAAGTGACAGAGGTCTCCTTACCAGTAAGTCCCTAGTGCTGTTTTGTATCTAAGTGTGAACTCTTAGGTGGCAGGCTTTTTGTTATCTGTGTGTTCAGTGTCATAACCTTCTCCCATTGATTTTGGTGTATCTTTTTAAAAATAGATTTCATCAGCTAACTGTGGTTGGGAGAGGGGCTTACACAACCAAAACTGGACACACATATGTCACTCTGCGGTTCTATGTAGCCGAAGATATGGTCTATAGTTCTAAAAAGAGGTACCCAAGAGATCATCATTCAGCTCTGCATTCAGTGCTAATTCAAGATCATCGTGTTTATGTTTTATGAGTATTTCTACCTTTCTTTAATGACTACTGTCCCAATCTAGTTATTGGTATCTGGAAACCTTTTGCCATTTTGTCCCTAAACATTTTTGCCAATAAGTCCAAGAAGAGAACTGGGCTACCTGTGTTGCAAGGGTTGGCTGGAGCTTTTGGGCTCATTAACTTGATGTTCTCAGGCAACTGGCAGAGCTTCTCAGAAAGTACTAGCATACACTGCTGGATGTACAAGGGGACTCTTTTAAAAAGTCTTGAATAGCATACTCTTTTTAGAAACCTGAGAGGAGGATCTGTGCTAGGACCAAGACTATAAAAATGCATCTGCAAGCAGCCATCTCTAGAGAGGAGGACTTCCTTGCTCAGCGTTTATAACTACGAACAGGGTGAGGTTGTCACAGCCCGGCCATATTTCTGTCTTCCCCCTTGTTCCATAGGATGAATGTTAATGAGCTAACCACGGCTTGTGAAAGGCCAAGGGGCTGTGGTTTAGGTGGTGTGACTGTCTGAGAAAGTACAACTATGGTAATTGTTTTGACCTTCCAGCCAACAGATGTCCTGCCCTCTCACACTTATTACTCTTGGGTACATTTACAAAAATATACACTTACAGAGCCACAGAATTAAAAGAGAAAATTGATTTAGGAATTAGTGGCATGTTGGTTCAGCATAGAGGAAAAAAAACCCTAATCGCAGTCACATTTTATTTGTATGTGTATTTGTATGTCTGTCCATGTTGATTCCAACTTCCTCAGCTTCTCTCCTGTTTCCCCCACCTCCCACTGCTTCTCATTTCTGCCAAACACTCACAAGCCCATTTTCAAATAGCTTGTGGCCATACAGATACTTACATCACTTTCTTAAGTTATTTTTTACATTAAGAATCTATCTGTATACTTGACTTTAATTATGGCATTGGAAAATGCATCAGTTTTGCATCGGAAATCCATCCCAGTATACTGTCCATGGTGCTGTCTCTCATTAGTACATTTCTGTGTCTCTGGATGACCTTGAGCTAGTCATTTCATCCTGTGGGTACCAGAGTTCACATCTTGTGTAAAAATAGGCTCTGGGTGAATGTCAGTTTCCTTTCCTCCTTTCTACTTAGGCTGAGGTATTCCAGCTTCACTGGGAGCCACCCCAGCCTTCCAGTTCTTTTCTTTGTGAAGCTATTTGAGTATAGTTCATTCAGAACTTCAGCCTTTTCCCTTTGAAAACAAGAAACAGAAGAGGCAGACTCATTAATATGCAGTGTCACAACATATTGTCACATAGTAATATATGATATATTATAAAATGTATCAATTCTGAGCACCACAAATATCTGGCTTCACCTCAGCATGAAGGCAAATGAGTTTCCTTTAGCTTGAGTGAGTTTGGAGATAAACTTCAATGTAACAAAATGTATTTCACAGGAAATGTTTGATGTGGCACAGTTGGCTTATGAATCTCTTATCTATTTGTGGTTCACTCCTTAAGAGTTATTAGTCAATTTAATTTGAGCAAATGCCAGGATTACTAACTAATTAGAAGGATGTTACTGAAGGCATGAGGATGGGGAGAGTCGGTGCTCATGGTGTGGGGCTTATGGCAACATGCAAGTGTGGTTTCTTGTCTGATGCTATCATTTACTAAATATTATGCTTTGTGTTGTTGTCACACAGATAAGCCTCAAGTGCATATTCAGATGACTTATCCTCTGCAAGGCCTAACCCGTGAAGGGGACTCGCTTGAGTTAACATGTGAAGCCATTGGGAAGCCCCAGTAAGTCCTGAAGACCAAAGATGGCAGGGGGTCGTGAGCAGTAAATGTCACAACACAAAGATGTATATTCACAACTCCTTATCACCTGCTTCTGCTATAAGGGATAAAGGACTTTTGGGGAAATGAAGAGTATTTAATTGGGGGTGGGGCAAAATAGCTATACTTCCTAATGGTCAAGATTGAGAGAAAAAGCCAGCTAAGATGGAGTTCTCAGCTAATTCGATTTTATTACCATCAACATGATGTCAGAGTGATTTTCCCTCGCAAAAAATATAACCCTAATAAATTTTTAGTGTGCCCACAATCTAATGATGTATCTGCTACCTCCTGGATTAATGTCTAAGTCGCTGGAAAGCTAGCTTTCAGACTCACGGTTAGCTGCTATGTTTAGGAATAGCTCAAGGCAGACAGATTGGCCCTGCCTTTAATTTTGCATCTCCTTTCCTCAAAAGTGTCATGTGTGACTTGGAGAAGTATTTTTTTGTAAATACAGTTCAGAAACCTTCCTGAGAGTTTATATATGCCCCTGCACAGGAGAAAAAGAACTAATACTCATTTTATTGAAAGCTATTGAAAAGTACTTACTTTCCTACAAAATGAACTAAAGTAAATTAGGGGAAATATATATA
>NW_004524656.1:10191586-10196282 GCF_000260255.1 Octodon degus
TTTTTTTTATTTGCTTGCTTTTTTTGTTTTTAACTTTCTTAGGGGTATCCAAAGAACAGGTCAATGTTAGGATTAAGGATGCTCAAATTTGGAGTGATACCCAACAAAAGAACAGCAGTGAGCTCCCTCTGCTGTCCCTGTGGCATGATTTTCTTTTTTAACTCAGAGTTTTGCTTACTTCCATTATCAAGTAACAAAACTTCCTGCAAATCCTGTGGAAGGTGTTCTCCCACAGCAGCTAAGAGATGGCCTGTACCCTGGGCGTGGAGAGCAAAGGGAACGCCTGGCAGTGGTCAGGTGCCCTCCTCCCATGTCAGCCCTCTGTGTATTTGTGCTCACCCCCTCGCCTCCCGCCCCTCCGCAGGCTGGAATCCCCTCACCTCTGTATAACCATTGGCAGACCTGAAGGTGACCCTTGGGAGGCGGGAGGTGGACTTTGTCTTCCTTCTCTGTTCCTGAGTTACTTGGCTCTGAGTACTTCAAGCTTTACCAGAACAATCGTTTTCACTTTTGAGCACTACCAAAAGATACAGCTCATGTGGGTGTATGTGTAAACTGAACTATGCCTCAATTAGCAGCTTACCTTGCCTCCAGAACAGCCCAGTGAAAGGGGAAAAATTTCTCCAAGGCCTCCTGGCACTTGCAATACCCATATTCAGCCACATTAACCACATTTACACTGTATGGCTCACTAACCTATATTTTGTGTCTGTATTTTTTTCCTCTGAAGAAGGTACTGTGTTCAATTGCATGCCACGGGGACAGTAAATTACATGTTTCCTCAGGACGTTTATGCCAGAGAGGGTATTTGTTTTTTCCTCTCAAATAGGAATGGGTATATGGTTGTGTGAGCAAGCACGCATTACTCGACTGCTATCCCTTCTAGCATATTACCTATTTATTTTCTCGAGAAATTGCATACAATAAAAATGGTAATTTAACTTGCCATTAAATGTTGTGAATATTCTCGGCATTCACCCCCACTGATTGTTTCAGCTGTCAAGCAGCAGGACATTAGGTCTGATTGCCAGGCAGACCCATTTGCCACTGCCTACAAGGAGGACATATGCAGTACTAATTTTTAAATAATTTACTGGGTTGTGATGACAAACCCATGTGTAATTAAAGAAAAATTGTAACTTCACATCCCATTTGAAAATCAGAATGCTACTTGACAAGGCTAACTTAAGTATCTGTTCATCATTAAGTGTGGGTCCCTTGTCGTGTCACTGCTCCTACAGGTAGTGGTTAGGAGCTGAAAGGAAGTCACTTGTGCACTCAAATCTCTCCTGTCCTTACTTTAAAATTAAAGTTCTGAGCTCAGGGTGTGGTTCAGTGTGAACAGCACTCGCCTACTATGCACAAAGCTCTGGGTTCTGTGTCACACATGGCAGGGAATAAAAGTTTTCAGGCACACTCTTAGATTTCACAGAAAGTTAGCGGAGATACCTGGAAGGGCAGAAGTTTTTGGTTCCTACAAGTTTGAAAGATACCTGATAGGAGTGCATGTTAGGCTCTAGAGCATCTTTCAAAATTTGCTTTTTGTTAATGGGTCCAAATGTGGTGCTTTAAGTCACTAAAGTAAACTTATGTCTAATGAGCCAGTTTCCTTGTAGGACCTAAGGGGTCCATGTAAAAATGTGTTCTTCAGCAGTTAACCCAAGAACCCTGGACAACTGCGAGTGTACTTACTGGGAAAGGTGTAGCACTGTGTGGGCCTCAGAGAGCTAGGAAAAAGAGGCACTTGTGGGCAAGCGACATGGAGGGACCAGGGCACCAAAGTACATTGTGGGTGAAGAGAAAAGCAGGTCATGGGGAGCAGTTAAGGGACAAGAAATGATTGTATCTTTTCTGCATTACAGGTAGTTTCTCCAGTAGCAGAGGCCCAACGAAAGCACTGCTCAGTCTTGGTGTGCTCATAACTATTAGATTAGTGCATAGATCACTAGCCGAGAACTTGATTTTATTTTTCTAATTAATGACATGATTAGCAGTGGATAGTTCTGTGCCGCCTCAGCTGCTGTGAGGCGACACAGCAGGGTATAAATGGAGGGCCCCTTGGTTTATCTGCTGACTTATTGAAGATGTATTAGAAATAATAAGACTCCTACTTGTGGTCGGTTGAGGTTTTTCAACACCTGATCATGTGAGTTTTTTAAAAAATAATAATATTTCAGATGTCATGCTTGTAATTCCATGAACTTAAAATATCTCCAGTAGGTCCTCTTTAATTGTATCACCCTGCATGTGGTTCATTGAATGTGCGGGTGAGATGTTAGATGCACGTGTCCTAATGAGAAATAATAATGTGGCTGGTTGTTCTCTCCTTTCCTCCGCAGGCCTGTGATGGTGACTTGGGTGAGAGTGGATGATGAAATGCCTCAACACGCTGTACTGTCGGGGCCCAACCTGTTCATCAATAACCTAAACAAAACAGATAATGGTACCTACCGCTGTGAGGCTTCAAACACAGTGGGGAAAGCTCATGCGGATTATATGCTGTATGTATACGGTACGTGAGCAGATAAAGCACTCCTCTACCTGACTCACTTGCAGTAGCTGCTACTTGGGATTTGCGCCCAAAGCTCTTGGTTAAGTTGAAAATCAAAAGCCAGTGGGTTTCCTTCCAGAACTTAAAGAAGCCTGGCCTGAGGTGGACCCCAGTGTCTCCACCCAGGTCGCCAATGTCTGTTTTTCTCTCCCTCTAATCATGGGGATTTCCCACTATATCAGGCTCTGGTCATGCTGAGTAGGAAAGCTGTGTCCTCAGGCACAAGTCATGGAGATTATGTTAGAAGTAATGACTGCAAAATTCAACCTTACCAATCAGTGGCTTTCAGCTCAGGAAGTTTATTCCCAGTGGTATTTTCCTGTGATGCCGGGCCTAGCCTTTCTCCTGCTTTGATGAGCAGAACTATCCTATGTTCAGCACGAAGCCATTAAATTCCAGAAGACATTGCAAGTCAGCAAATACATACTCGGAACAAATACAAGGTCCTTGGTAACTACCTAGAATGCCTAGAGCTTCTGCTTTGGATACAGATACCTTTATTTAAATGTGTCTTGTTTTCTTATTCAGTATTTTTTTACAGGAGCATTAAAGTATATCATCATGCTTTTCATTCTGTAGTCAATATTTACTGAGCATTTACTATGTGACAGGCATTTCCCCTTAATATCTTATTGTTGACTCTGTGTATAGTGAATAATTTCTATTTAGATGAGTGTACTCCTCCATGGTCCTACGATGTCAAATTGAGTCTCTTTCGTCCAGTTGAAGTCTATTAGTTTTATACCAAGGAAAATAATCATGAACTGACTTGACATAGAGTAAATCAACCAGCAGAACCAAAATCTCAGTGCCATCAGTGCACGAATGTGGGATAAGGGGCATGTCTTTTCATGCCGGCTGTGTAAACAATCCAAATGTAAGTATATGTGAATATATGCATAGGCATGCATAAATTATATGCCATGGGGCCAGGGAGATGGCTCAGTAGAACAGGCGCAAGGGCCTGAGTTCAGTCCCTGGTTCCCCCCCACCAAAAAAAAAAATTATATACCATGATGCCTCGGACACTTTCCCTTATGAGAAAAAAGGGGAGTGTGTTTTCTCCAAAGCATGCTTTACACCTAGTCGATATAGATGTTAAAATATACTTTTTAATCTATATTTGAGGGGTTCCCCCCAGTATAAGGCAGAATTTAAGAGCTCGTGTGTGTGTTTGTAGACTTGAGGAGCGTGCTTTCTTTGCACCCTGCCCCATATCATCAGTGGTCCACACACAGCAGCGTGAATTCTCCCCAGAAGGTAAGGACGTCTGTGCTAAAGGCACAGCATGTTCATGTAGGTGACAGAGGGGGTGCAGCGTGCTTGCTTTTCAGCTGCCACAGGCAGAACCACCCCTCATCCTCTTGATTATCCATCAGAGGTGGAAGATAAATTCCTCCTTTTGCTTTTTTGCATGTGTTGTCCTTCTCCTGAGGGGCTTGGCCTCATACAAGTCTTCTACATTCCAGAGTCTATCCAGCTTGATAGACTCTGAGCCCAGGTCTGTCCATAAACTGCAGATTTCAGGGAGCAGTAACAAATTTCCACCAGTCCTTTATATGCTTCATGATTCACAAGCGATAGGTAGCTGGAGAAACCATTTTGATTTCTTGTACTTATTATTCCTACATCTCAAGACAGGAAACATTTTGAGAGTTTAGTGGCCAGACAGTAGCTCCTAGTTAGCCTCTGTTTGGTGCTCATCTCATGCCATGGTCTGTCATGACAATTTTACATTCATGATTTTGCCTAATCTCACCATGAGGTGTGGCATTATCATCCCATTTTATAGATGACAAAATAAAGTTTAGAAACATCATACAAGGCTGCCAGATATGTTTAGAGCCGTATCCCTCCAATGTAAGATTTTTTGGATTAACCTTCTGGGCCACAGCAGTTTATATAAAAGCCAAGAAATACAGGCACCTGCCTGTACTGCAAACACATGTACGTACATCTGTCTCCCTCACACAAGATGGGCCACCTATATCTATGTCCGGGGACTTGGTAGATCAGCAGGATACTGCCATCTCTCTATTAGCAGGACTTGGAATGGCAGGCGATAATACCAAAGCTGCGTTACTGCTATCCAATTAATAAAATATTCTAAGAATTTGAGAATATAGTGGCCAAGCTTTTTTTTTT
>NW_004524656.1:10196447-10207954 GCF_000260255.1 Octodon degus
GCTGGGGGATTGAACCGCGGTCCCTGATGCTTTTGCTAAGCTTGTTCTAAGTAGGTGCCCTAGACCACCGAGCCATCTCTCCAGCCCCACTACAGCATTTTTTAAAGTAATTTGTGGGGTTGGGGAGATAGCTCAGTAGAATAAGCACCAGCCTGTCAAGTGCAGAATCCTGAGTTCAATCCCTGGTACCACAAAACACAAACAACAAAAAAGTAATTTGCGAATTGAAATTTGTTGTAGTTTAGAATGTCTAATCCTCTGCAAGTAACTTCTCTAAAGGATCCAGTTTAGTGCCTTAGACTCAGTGATTTTAGTTCCAACTCTGCTTCTTAGATAATAGTCTTGCTTTGCTCTTGTCAATTTAAGCATGGAGTTGTTACCTAATATTGGCATTTAATTTGTTCAGTTTTCTTGAGCTAGATAGGAAGGACAACATTTGCCCCAGTAGTCATGAAGATAATTAAAAGTATGTGATTGTCACATAATGAAAGGGACTGATGGCCCCTCTCTGAAATCTGACCTTGGTGTTCTTATTCACTTCTGGTTCAGATTCATATTTCAGCTCATATTTCGATCCACTTTCACTGTAGTGTGGATAGCACACATTTTGGGCCAGTGCTTTTAGGAACAGGTGCAGAAATAGCATTATGGGGGCTGGGGAGATGGCTCAGTGGAATAAGCGCTTCCCCGGCAAGTGCAAGGGCCTGAGTTCAATCCCCAGTTCCGCAAAAAAAAAAAAAAAAAAGAAAAGAAAAAAGAAATAGCATTATGGTCTATCAAGAGAAGTCTATGAAATATACATGTTCTTTTTAATGGAAATGCTGTAATTGGAGCAAAACAGAAAGACCACATTAACTGGCCTCATGCTGGGCAAAGACACCCCCTCTGGATGCAGTTCTGGGGAGGAGCAAGATGCCTCGGCTCAGTGCACTTGGTTCGTCTTTGCCCCAGCACCTGCAGCAGGTGTTGTGCATCCAGATGAGTCGCCGGGACACGTGCTTCTCTCTTGAGGCCACCAATAAAGGAACAAAGCAGCACAATACCTGAATCACAATGTTCCACGTGCTGTTCTTTTTTTTTAAGGTAGCTCTGAAGTAGTAATTTAATCATTTCTACTTGGAAGAGAATGAGGTTTTGTTATTGTTGGTTTTTTTTTTTAATGCAGTCCTCTGGGGCTCTTGTGAAGCTGCATCAAACAGTAGTGCAGCTTGCCTGTGTCCCCAACTTCAAGGAGCAAAGTCTCCCCTAAAACAGAACTGTTGGTTCTTGTTTATCAAATTTGTATAAGTAAATGTTGGTGTGAGAGAAGCTGTTCTTGAGGAAAATTAAAACCTGGGATTATTGATCGGTGGAAGGAATCACTTTCCGCAGACCTTGCAGCAGGCCCCCACACAGTGATTTTATAAACTTTCAGGAAGTTGTGCAAAACCCAGGAAAGGTACAATATATAATTAAAGTTCTGATGTATTAATTAGACAATCCAAGAGCGCACTTGAAGATAAAAGGACACCAGATGTGTCAGGGAGAAAGAGTTGATGTGCTTTAGATAAAATTTAAAATCAAAAAAGCCTTCAAATCGTCTTATGCTCTATTATAGCAGAATGATTGCTTAGTTCAAAGTCTTGCTGACAATTTAACACATTCAGTTTGATCATTTGGGCTTAGAAATTTTTTTCTCTTTCATATTTGCCCTTCCCTCAGCCCAAAATAATTTTTGAGATGATAGAAGACTATACAGCCTATCAAATATCAGACAGAGGGTTCCCTATCGGGTTCCTGGCTTTGAGGGTCAAACCTCATTTATATTTAGCTCTCTTGTTTACAAGATAGAAAATGTTCTTTCGGTTTTATCATTGTAGTCCACTTAGGTCACGCTTTTAACGGGAGCAAAGATAACTTATTAATATTTATAAGTTATAAAATTTATTGACTTTCAAAAAAATCTCAGTAAAATCTAGCATGCCTGGAACTTGATATTTAGTGGTGACATTCTCTCTTCTTTGTATTTATGAAGAGTATAGAAGTAGTTTTTCTTCCTGCTGGGAAGTATTGATGGTAAATAATGAAGTTAGCAGTCATAGAGAGCAAGTGTACAGGGGTACATGCATCCTTGGCTAATAGGAGTCCTTTAAATGGAACAATGCCTTCTTCTCTTTCCTCCCATCTGTATAAGTACAAATGAAACAACAACCATTGCACACTCATAGCACTGAGGTGGCTTAGTCTCGCCTTTAAAAATCCAGGGGGGGTAGAGAATGTCAGAGGCTTGGATTTTTTTCCTCACTTCTCTGTTGCCAACCTCCTTATTCCTAATTCACTTCATTAATGAGAAATCTCTTTTCTTCTTTTCTTAGCTCTTCCAGCTATGACTCTGGGATAAAATTGCAAGACCTAAATCTTTGATGGGAAAGACCTTTTGGTGTTAAAGGGGAAAAGTCATCAAACAAACATCTCAATGTCTTCATGCTTTTGTTTTGTCATTACTGATCATTGTGTTCAGCATTGTGGGTTTGATTTTCCTTTTTTTTTCTATCCAGATCCCCCCACAACTATCCCTCCCACAACAACCACCACCACCACCACCACCACCACCACCATCCTTACCATCATCACAGGTATGGTACCTTCATTACCATTGAAATTGTCCTGAATGTATATTGTCTCTCTGGTATGTAGAAAAAGCAAGCTCCTTGAAATCCTTGGAATTTAACTCTTCCTTTATTTTGGAGCTCCCAAGTTAAATCTTGAGGACCTCAGAAAGTCTTTTAATATCCAAGCATTTAACACTAGATCAGATCTTTTACAGCCTATCCATAAGAGAATTCTTTTAAGCATCACTATTAAAGGAAAATCCTAGGAAAATGGCAGCCTGGCTACTAGACAGTCCGCTGATAGCTTCTGCTTAGCCACAGTTGATGAAATGGTAAGTATAGTGGCGTTGGATCATGCCTTTGTCTTAATTTCATCTTAATCCACACACCCAACTTTCAGGTGCCTACTACGGCCGTGCTCCTGAGTGCAGTTAGCCATCCTGCTTGGGACACTACCTGCTAGCAGTTTTGCTGCCTTTGTCTGTGCCTATGGCACTCACAGGCAATCACAGGGAGTCACTGTCTTTTGCATGCTGAGCAGTGGGTACCCTGCCCTCCCCTGAGGTACATACAGAGGTGGAGGAGGAAGTTACATCATTCCAATTCTATGGCTCTCTGAAACTCTTATTCAAAATGAGTCTTACTATGTCTCATTTTTGACAATCCCCAAGGGGGGCAATATGCCCTCTCTCCCCCTCCTGCTGCCCAGTGGCTCTTATAGTGCTTGGCACTGCTTCTCTGTAAACTGGGCTTCTTCTGCCTACCAAAAATAGGGTGCACCATGCCTACATGACATACAGGATTTCCTTGGAGAAGGTCTTCCCCTGCTGCTGTTTATAGGACCCCACCCCAGCAACCTGTAAGCTTAATTCTGTGAGGGGAAGAAAAACCTCTTGAAACAAAGGAACTTGCCTACTGGAATCTGGCCTGAGGTGGACTAGTCTCTCAGCAGCATGTCCTAGTGTGCCATCATCCCAGACTTCTTTGTGCAATCCAACTCTCTCAGACGTCACTCTTCACGCTCAGCTCCTTTTCAGTCCCCAGATGTGGCGAGCTTCCTTGCTGTGTTGCCTCTGGAGTCACACTGACTTTTCAGAGGACATTTTCCATACGAAAATTGACAAAATCCAAAGTGTTCAGTGAAAGAAGAGACCTGATCGGTGGATGGAACGTAACAAGTTGTCTAAGTCAAGGGGTTTTTTCACTCTTGTGTTATAGTAGAAAAAAAGAGACTCCTTAAATAATCCACTCTTGGGGATTTTTCTAAATATTGGTTACAAAACTATTAAGAGTCTACACTGAATTTTAAAACTTCTGAAAATCCATCAGTTGGTTTTTGTGTGTGTCACTCTAAACTCAGCTCTGTCTAGAGAATTTGCTTCCTAATTTGTGTGTGTGTGTGTGTGTGTGTGTGTGTGTGTGTGTGTGTGTCTGCTTTAGTTCTTTGTTAGCTCTTTCTGCTTCTTAAGTAAACTGAGTTTGTTGGCACAGTGAATGGAATTCCTCCCATTTTCTCTGTCATACCGAAGACGCTTCTTCCTAACAGGAACTTGCACAGCTACTGTGCTGTCGTGTCGGCACTGCCCACTAAGAGCTCAGTCTTTTCCCATTAGGATTCCTTATCTCTTATCTAGGAGAGCCCCTGCCATTGCGTGTACTCTCGCATTACCAGGTTGAGGTGTAGTTTCCTGTGGATGTCTAAGTTGAGGGATTGACGTCAACTAATTCTCCCCCATGCCCTGCATGTGTCAGCCCTGGAAACAGACCGGCAGTCTATCCATCTGTGCAGAAGCTGCTTCGGTGTGACCCATCACACTGGACAGTTTCATCTAGGTATCCACGTCTCCATTTTAAAGGCAATCAAGGCCTTACCCACTCGGAGCATCAGTGCATCTCTCTTTACTATAGAACAACACTTCGCAATTGTGGCTGCCCTCCTCACTACCGTAGGCTTTTGTTCCTAAGAACATTAATGTTCCCTGACCTTCTCCCCCTTTCCAATCAATCTCAGCAGTCAGTGGAGTTGCTTCAGCTCACAACTCTTAATCCTTCACTCCAGACAAAAGCTAATCTTGGGTCCTTGAGTAGTTACAACTCACTGTTATCCCAGTTCCAACTGCAGAGACTCCATTTGAGAGGAAATTTGGAAAATAAACAATGCTATATTCTGTCCACATGAAAGGCACCTTTAATGGGAACTTGTCTTTGCTTCTGTCTCTGCTGCTGGCCTCAGCTCCAGGTAATATAAGATGATCTCATAGATGCACTTTAGCCTCTTGATGTGAGCAGTTGAATGTTCTCTGCACACCAAATGCATTTGTGGTAATGAATGCCCACATTCTCACTGGCACACCCAAGAGTAGTTAAACTGAAATTGCTCCTAAAACAATATTGTGGAATCCATTGCCTTAATGGATGTGATCTTCCAGGCTTACTGTATCTTAACAAGCAGTCTTATATATATTTGTCTTGCCCAGAAAGTACATGTGTAGAGTTTAACATTTGCTCCTTTCTTCAAACAGACTAAAGGTTATGGAGCTGAATGATTATGTGTCCCATTTTAAAGGTCCGACCTATCCCCTAGATTTAGATTGGTTCCTAAAAAATCTTCCAGACCGAATCCTGACAAGTGGATAGCTAAATTAATATCCACTTCTCTCTTGCACAGTTTGGTACATTACAGCCACCATTGGCCTTAAAAGCTTCAACAGCCAAATCCAGTGACAGTAACATAGAGCCAAAACCTTAAAAAAATAAATAAAATAAAGCCCATAGTGATCTATTTCTTTTCTCCCAGTCAAACACAATAACTGAAACCCATTCCCCAGGTCAGAGTTTCATTACCAGAAAAATGTACAAATGAAATGGAAAAATATTTTTAAACTCAAAAGGTCATAGTTGATTTCTGATTTCTCTGAAAGGAAGGGTTCCAGGGTTATCTTTTATCTTCCGTAACCAGAATAATCGAATTGTTCCCCTTGTTAGGAAGGCAGACTGTCATTTTGTGCTAAGTCATCTGACTTCCTCAAAACATGTTAAAGCTTCACACCGGACACCTTTGGAAGGGAAAAATTATAAGCCCCATCCAGCTCCACTTTACACACCCAAAAGCATGGATGTCATGGTGGGAGGGGCAGAATACACTCTGCCTTTTATCCCTGCTACCTGGAACAGGTCTGGTGTCCTCTTTGTCTAAGGATAGCCTTATCTAGGGAGAAATTTTTGCAACATGCAGCATGCTGAAAGGAATATTCACTGGCAATTTGCTGTATGAACATAGTTGTAGCTTTGCAACTAGGAAGCCATTAACCTCATTAGAATATCTTTTCAAATAAAAGTAATTTGAAGGATAGGATTGGATGAGGAGCCATTCAGAGCTTCACTGTGATTCCACATGAGATTCTCTAGTGTGTCTCTTACCTTTCAAGTACGGTGATGTTCTGACCGTAGGTTTCTGTTCCACTGTTGCTTTTAGAAGCTCCCACTTTTTTTTTTAACCATGTCCATTTGTCTGTGTGGTTTCATTCATGAAGATATGTACTATATTATGGGAGAAAAAAGTACATGACTTAAATTGTTCTATTTCAAAGTTGCTTCCTACTCAATTGACTCTGTATGTTAGATATACATGAAATTGCCTGGTTTTGATCTTTGTGGTAGCTTAACCTCTGTCTCTGTCTTTGTCTCTGTCTCTCTGTCTGTCTCTGTCTCTTTCTGTCTCTCTCTCTCTCTGTAGGGTCAAGTTATTTTTCTCATAATCATCTTAGGAAACACATTGTGTTTCCTCCTTTGTTTATTTGGATATTGTATTGTTCCAGCTTGGGTGCACCTTGAGCTGGATGCTTAATGAGCAGTTCCATAGAAAGGACTCAGCAATCAGTGGTAAACACCCTCAGCACCTTAAAAATAAAATTCTGGCCAAGAGGAGTTCAACCTATAGGTCACACTGTACATGTGACTGCCATAAATTAAAAAATTAAAACTACCTTAGAATAAGAAATGAATAGCTATAGGGCCAGATTTTGAAATATATTACAAAAATCCTTTTGCAAGAGTGAAGTAGGTCATTTCTAAATGAGTTTTTCTCTTTTTAAAAATACATATTCAATTAAATATTTTGTGTTTCCTGGAAAAGAAAATAGCAAGGCTATTCTTATTGGTGTCAAAGTACTCAAAAACCAATATACCTTGGAGAAAATGATTCTTGCCCCCAGGCCTATGTTATTATTTTGGCTTCCACAGCCTGATATCATAAGCTTTTTTCATGTTAATGTGCATTAAATCACATAAATACAGAAGTTGACTGTTGGCATTTGTAGAATATGCCAAGTGAGGAAACTCAGTGCCATAGAGTAGTTCTGCAGTTCTTGGGTACACAAGAAGGAAGTATACCTGTGGTTCTAAGTCTATGGCATGTCCATCTGAATTACAGAGACCCTTGCTTCACAGGAAGCTGTCTCTTCCCCAGGCCCTTAGCTTGATGACTGCTGCTCTGCTATTGTTATTTGCATGTTACAAAAAATATAAGCTGGTCTGCTTTGAGGCATGCATTCAGCAAATATTGAGCACCCATAATATGTGCAGATAAAGAGCTCCGTGAACCCCTTAATATACGATTAATTGAGATTATATACCTCGGAGCACAACAGAAGACACTGGTTGAAGTAATTCAGTGGCACAGGCAGCAGGTGCCATAGGAGACTATGGAGAAGTGGACTGTGGCCTTTCCTGTCAAAGAATGGATATAATGTGGATGAAAGAGGATGGCAGCTTGATAATTAAGCATGAAGACGCAACATTACTTCAAGCATCTATCTTCAATGTGTTTGTATTTTGTGTATATTTATGTTCCAGGCATAGATTAAGCCTTTGTTGCTAGGAAATATGCATCTTTCATTCTAGAATGTTTATTAGATTGCCTTCTTCTAAAGTTGGCATCTACTCCATTAAGACTGTTTTTCATTCATTATGTATTGAATACTTACTGCTATGTTGGTTTGCCTGGTGACAAGACTATTATTACAGCACTAGTAAGTACTCACGAGCCATCTTTTACATGATGACTTTGTACATTAGTTGTTAACCCCACAAAGTGCACGCCCATACTTTGCATACTGTCCTGTCTTCCTTTTTATTTTGCTGATGGTGGTAAAACTGTTACAAATAACACCCTTAACCAACCAGTTTTTAATTTATATTGGTTTAGGGAGGGATGAAAGAAATTAGAATTGTACATGTGTTAAAAGTCATCACAGTTTTTTAGGGGCTAGGGATATAGCGAAGTGGCACAGCGCCTGACTGGCAAGTGCAAGGTTGTGAGTTTGATGCCTAGTACCAACAACAAAGTCTTAACAGTTTTTTGTAGAATTATGATTTCTTCCATTCCTCTATAAATCAGTATAAATTTTTAAAAATTGGTGCTATTTTAACAGGTTTACTACCATCCACAAAATTTTTTTCTTTCTTTTAATTTGTTTCTTTTGACAAATTTTTCTTGCTTATATCTGATAATCAGAGCAACTAATTTGAAGACAACAATATGCAATACAACAACTAGTGTTGAATTTCTAACATCTTGTTTAGTGAAATTTTGTATCATTTCTAATGTTTTGTCTTTTTAAATAAAGTAATTTTTATTAGAAAAAAGAAGTCCTCACATTCTGGATTGCTGTGGGTATTTTGTCTTTTTGTGATACTAGGATTGAATCCAAGCTTTTTCACTGAGCTACACCCCTAGTCCTTTTTTAATTTTGAAATAGGCTCTCACAAAGTTACTCAAGCTGGGCTCAAACTTGTGATGCTCCTGCCTCAGTCTATGAGGTTTCTAGTATCACAAATGTGCGTCACCACGCCCGGCAGTCACATTCTTTTAAAATGGATAAGAAATGGAAAGTGAAACGAGATTTTTTTTTTCTGGTCCTTCTAGCGTAATTTTTATAATTATATACACTATATTTTAAAAATAATCATGGAGAGTGAGGTATGATGTGTTTTCTTGCTGAAGGTCTATCAACAATGCAGATTTTAAAATGTAATAAACTTACATTTTCTCAGGATTAGAAAGTGAAGCCTTGGTAGTGGGAAGCAAAGGGCTTGGCAAGAAAGGCCAGACCCTCTGGTGTCCGAGCAAGAGGAACTTAGCTGGATTTCCAGAGCCTGTGTCCTCTTGCCAGCACGCCCCCCCCCCCCCGCCCCGCCGCCGCCACCCCCTTCCACAGGAGCTTCATTTTCTCCAGGGCCCAGGGCTTCTTCCTTGCAATCCCACCCAGCTTTCATACACACCAAGATATAGGAATTGTTTTCCTTGTTCAATGAAACCACTATACGGATCCCTATTGTTTCGCAGAACATCTGGTTTGCAAATGAAAAGATCTCAGGGGCACAGCAGCACAGAGTGAGCAATTCTGAAGAAGCTTTTAACAAAACTCGAAATTGCTTAACAAAAAAACCAAAAAAAATCAACTCCCCTTCCTGCTGTTCTGTGACACGCAATTTCTTCACTCAAAGGGGAGATGACATTAAAAGTAAGACTGCTTCATTATGGCTCTCCTGTTTGGGCCTTCAGCTTCAGCTCTCTTCCTAGCTGCTGCTCCCATCCCTAAGAAATGAGAGTTTAATTACAGCAAAATGTAGATGACAAGAAAAATAACCAGGAAACCAGAAGAAAACAAATTTTGGTAGTTAATTTTCCAGTACTTACTTTTGCTTTCAGTACATTTCAAGTTAAGTTAAAAGGAAGAAAGGCACCTATATTTAATATATATTGGCCAGTTCAGCACAACTGTGAAATGAAATTGTCAGGAGAATTCCTTGCCTACTCTAGTGTCTAGATTTAATGCGCCTCCATAGCACAGACTGAAGGGGAATTCAATTAAGAAAACCCATTGGCTCCTTATTGACTTTAGTTAAGAAAATAAACTGAGAGAAAGTGTATTAAAATATGTCTGGACTGCTTAGTATGCTTTCATTTAAGTTTATGGCAATCAGAATGGGAGAATTTAAATTCTTAACAATTAAGCTCTGCTTCTGAGTAGATTGGGTTCTCTGCGTTATTCCACTGTGCATTTTTTAAATGTAAACCTTATTCTCACGTACCCCCAAAATGTAGCCATGTAGAGAATCTGTCCACTGAAGCAAGAGCACCCCAGATCACTGGAGGAAGAAAAAGTATTTAAGGTTGTGAATTTAATTTTGTTCTAGGATTTTCATTTTCATTTATGGCACCCGTTGTGTTTGAGACCACAGACTAATTTATGGATTAGTTTTAAACCCCCAGTCTGTCACACTCAATGAACAATTCTAAGTTGGAGAGAATCCATATGAAAGGATTAGAATGTGCCACAGCGGAGCTTACACATGACTGTTTCAACTGAATATTGTCCAGCTGCCTCTCATGCAGTAATTTATTTTTCATTTTTTGCTAGTTGGTTAAATGGCTGGTGTCTCTGCTCTCACACATCAGAGCTTTTTTCATTTTTCATTTTGTAAATATCTTATGCTACCACATGAAATATATGTGATACTTCATATATTCAAGTCAGGGTCATAGAAACTGTAGGGCTGAGATTGAGAAGTCAATATTTAGTGAAATATACATCTTTCTAACAACAGTACAGGGCTGTGCCTTGGATTTCTTGTAAGATTATACTCATAAAACAGCTACTGGATGACTACTAAGACCCTACACACTTACTGGTTTTGCAAGAATAGTGAATTTTTTGTTGCTGCTGTTAGCCATGTAAAATAAATGTGCAATAAATTTGTCCTCATTGTAATTAAAATTAAAATGGACACAATAGCTCTGCTAGGCCGTTTTAATTTCATAACCTAATACTACCACAAGGCCAATTCAACTTTTTGTGACCTATTTTTCTTGCAGGCATACCTCAAAGATTATTTTTTTAAGGCAGCAGCAAAATGAGGTTTAGAAAAGCCTTTGTTGGAATAATTAGACACTCATTTTTCAAGCTGAGTACAGCATTTATAACTTACATTGAGAATTTCGTTTGCATTTCACCTGTCCACTCAGAATATTCTCAAACAATATGATGACCCCATCATCCGACCCACAGGGTTAGGCTCACACATCTCGCCAGCTTCTGATTAAGGTACCCTCATAATCCTACTTTATGGAGCTGCACTCCCTTCTGAGCCCAGGTGTCTGTGGTTTCGGCATGAAGTCATAATGCAGTTATGGGGTGGATCAGAAGCTGTCGTAGCGCTTGCCTTTGCAGAGTGCAAGGAGTTCTGGAGAATTTTCCTTCATTTTTCCCTGGAAATAACCTCTGTCCAAGTAGCATACCAGATGCTTTCAGAGGAACACAGTGGCTCCCCTAATGTGCACTGTTCTTAGTCAGAACACTGTAGCCCTGTGTCTCCACTGCAGTCTCCCATCCATTGGTGACGTGGATTTGCCTTTCCCAGCTATAGTAACTGTGTCATGTGACTCAAACCTGTGTTTGCTTAACTGTTTTAGAGCGTGTTTTTCCTTCCCAACATCCTTTTTTCCTCTTCTTATGGGTGCAATTGATGGATTACCCATCTCCAGAGTGGAGATGCCAGATGTACTGAACGTGCCTTCATTAATTTTCTGGTACCCACTTAAGAGTTGATGCCCAGCTTCACTTGGTTTAATTTTGTCATGAAGTTGACATGTGATGCAGGAAGACAGTAAATTGGGGTCCTTGGTTAATGAACAGACATTATGTTTAAAGAATCTATCCCTGAGGTTTTATTCCACCATCCTTTTGTTTTATATTAATTATTTACCTGGTGAAAATAAAGCATATTAGAAATGCTACCACAGGGCCGGGGAGATAGCTCAATAGAATAAGTGTTTGCCTGGCAAGCGCAGGGTCCTGAGTTCAATCCCTGGTACCAAAAAAAAAAAAAAAAAAAAAAAATCACAAAAATAAT
>NW_004524656.1:10208054-10251483 GCF_000260255.1 Octodon degus
AAAAATAATGAAGCTAAGTAATTATTGCTTTGTTTTAATTTTGCAAAGGAGCCAGTTCCTACCTATAAAATGTAGTAAAGGTCATAGAACTGTTTCTTTATACATATGTATTTGATCTTGTCCTTCAAACTTAAAGTGCATCAAACTAACCCTGAACTTCAGTGTTTCAACTAAGGAGATATAACAAAGCTTGTCATAAGTGTCTAAAAAAGCTGGTATAGAATTGTTTGAATTGTATAGTTTCCTGTATTGTATCTTATTATTATTTTATGCACACAGACTTGACTTATAAGTAAGTATTAAGTTCTTCTGTGGTGTATTTTACATTTTTCTTTCCCTGATATATTAAGCAACCCAGCTATCAGTTCTATTGAGCTGCATTGGCCTCTCAGACTTCTGGTTATCCTGGCTCCTCAGAAGGGATCTAATTTTGGATGGTCTAGGATCCTGAGGAAAGCATGCCAACTGAAGGGAAACCCGGGTGTGAATTCATGTGTCATATTAATAAATCACAAGCTCCAGGCTCATTTGATCTCCCCACCCCAGGGAAAAAAATTACAATTGAAGTTCCAGTGCATTTAAACATTGCCTGCATCAAGTCCAGAAAGTCTTTAGAAGTTTCCAGAGCTCATGAAAACAGCAACCAACTAAATAGCTGCATTTAAAAAGAATAAAAATAAAAGGCTAGGGAAGCACACACAGTTTTAAACCCCAATCCCACTGCACCTACCAGCTTTCAACTATAGATGACTACGACCTCATGTCTAGCATCCTCAACCTTCTGGCTGGAAGAGGGAACATGCTTACGAGCTGTGGAAATGAACATGAATGAAATCATAGCCAGATGTGTTCACTTGGGGATGAAGGTGGCTCAGAGGGGAAAAAATGTCTTCAGGGATTTTGTGAGATATTTATCCCAACTCTCCGTTAGCCACAAATAACAAGAAAATTCCTTGAGCTGTTTGGAGCAATTTCCTGTGAGGAGTGGGCACAGCAGGCCAGGCTGAGAAGCCTGGGAGAAGAAAGAGGACATTTGAACAGTGTCAGAGATAGAAGAAAAAGAAACAAGCCACGTTTTCATCCACAGCAAGTGTGTCCAGCAGTGAAGATGACTAAGTGCCTAACTGTACCATCCCCTAATCCAGCCATGGAGGGAAGGAAGGCTCCTTCCTGGCCACTCGCAGCAGCAAGTATGGTTCCGCACTGGGAGAGGATGATGACTGGCTAAGGTTTTGGAAGGTCCTATCATGAGCAGTATGCACTGGACAGTTTGTGCGGGCTTGTGTGTTTTCACAGAAAGCTTCTGCTCTTGGGTTGTATCATACATATTAAGAGCTACAGAACAAACAATAGATGTGTGTGTGTGTGTGTGTAGAAATTAACCTATGAAAACCTCGAATTCATTCATTCTAGTGGCCTCCCAGATAATTGAACTTTCCAGCTACGCTCTGCTAAAATAATACAGTGGATGGAAAACCTGAGCTTGTGTGTTGCATATTCATCTGCAGGCATCTGAGCAGAAGCAGCAAAAGGATCCTGGAAGTCTGATTGATCCAGTGCTGCCTAATTGGCAGTCGAGAAGGCCGAGTGCCGGGTGGGCTGGGTTAAAACAAAGGCAATGTTTGAATGTATGAATCCATTGTTTAGCCAGCCTTTCTGTCACAGTCCTGAGCCTTGATGCGTTAAGAGCCATCTCAGCCACTGAGTTTGCACTGGTGTTTCTCATCACTTTGCATGTTCCCCTGACTATTGACCAGCAAATATATGTGTCCTGGCAAAACCCCCAGAAGCAAAAAAATTACTGTTTTCCTCACTGGCTCGCAGCTTTGGGCTCAAGGCATGTCTTAAAACAGTGCAACTCACTTCAAATGCTTTTTGCTTTTCATTTATTACTGCTTGTCACGCGATGTTCTTTGAAAGCTTGCTCATATATTATCTGTTCCATTTTTTTCCATTTTCCCTTTTTTTGCATGCCGTTCCTCCTGTTTCTTCCCTTCCTCCAATCCTCTGTTCCTGTCTGTAGACACAACGGCGACGACAGAACCAGCAGTTCACGGTTGGTATCACATTACTGTTTATCTACTTTCTCAGCACTGCTGAGAGGCAAGGCAAGCCTGGGAAAAAGAAATGTAGTCTTCAAGGGAAATCACATTCCAAGTAGACTGATCTCATAAATATACTGTAATTTCTTAAGCCTTGAAAGGTTGCTGAGTCTTGTCATTTCTGTTGTGAGTTCATAGCCAAAGGTTGCCGCTGCCAGAGCTGAACCCTGCTCCTTGGCTGGCCAGCATGGCAGAAGTTTAGTGGTACATGTCCTCCTTGCTAATAAAGCTGAGCCAAACCTGGAAATGCATGGGGACCTTAAAAATTCTAGTGTTTTCCTAAAAAGCATACCATCTAAATGAAACCCCCAGTGGCCTTCCTCATGTATAGGCTATAAATCCAAGGACATTATGAAGGGAGTCTTTTGTATCACTTAGAAATGGAAATTGAAGGTCAGGGAGGATGAGTCCTGTTTACCTTCATGAGGCAGTGAGGAAGGTCAGTAGTCTTCTTTAGAAAGATCCAGACTTTAATTCTGTTCATTATTAAAGTGTCCCATGCTTCACCTCTGTAGTCCTAATCTCTTATTGTTGCATTTATCTGGGAACTTCTCCAAACCAGGAATGTGTCCATTTGAATAGCATTAAATGGGACTGTTAAAAGTCTTTGGTGGTGGGCTAGGGAGGTAGCTCCAGAGGCATATGCATCTACCTGGAAAGCACAAAGTCCTGAGTTTGATCCCTGGGCCCTCCTGGGAACTCCAACACTCAGGCGGCTGAGACAGGAGGGTCACTGAGAGATCAGCCTGGGGGCTACAGAAGTGAGCACAAGGCCAGCCGAACTGTGTAAGAGACCCTGTCTCAAAATAAATAAAATCTTTGTGTGAGAGGCTTATAGGCAAAATAACAAAAAGCTGATTATGTTTTTAACCAGAAAGTGATTAAAAACTAAATAAATGAAGCATAAGGGGCCTGTGAGGTAGCTTAGTGGACTGAACACCTACTTAGGCAAACACAGGGACCAGGGTTCAATCCCCCGGCACCACGTCAGGCAGGCCCCACCCCTGGGCTCGCTGAGCCAGTCACCGAGACTGCATGCCTGTAATTCCAGTGCTGGGGAAGCTGAAAGCAAGAGGTTCACTGCGAGACCCTGTACCAAATACATTTAAAAAAAAAAAAAAAAATGAAGTGTACATGGGGACATCAGGAAATATCTCCTTTTCTCCATCTCACCAATGACTTTCTAGATTGGGATAAGTCTATTAACTTTTCTCTATCTTTCTAATCAGAAGATGAGAATCATGTTTCATCTATATATTACTTTATTCATATCTAACCCTAGAAAGATGGTGCTTAGAGAAAGACATGTTAGTTTAAAAATGGGCTGAATTTTAATAATTGAATCCAAGGGAATCATTTGGTAAAGGGCCTACTTCAATCACTTTACATGTTGTGCGGAGTGGAAATCCATCATTTAAATGCAGAGGTGATCAGCCAACCCTACAGTATTCATTCAACTTCTAGAATAATGTCTGGTAGCCCCGATGGACTTGCTTAGTAAGACCTACCTCTGATAACTTGCCAGTTGGAAATCTCTGGATAAAACCCATGTGAGCTTCCGTTTAAGCTCGGGCCTTGGTCAGGGTTGGCAGGTTACCCCCTGTGTTTGCAATGAGCAATTCTGAGAAGTGAAACAAACTTAGGAATGGAGTCATAGACCCCTCCCACACCAGCACCACTTCACTCTGCCCTTCCATTAGAGGGACAGGGGAGCAGCTTCATGCAAAGCCCTGGGTTCAGTCCTCAGTGGACCCCCTACATCTGCCCTGTAAAGGAAGTTAAAGGGACCAGGTAACTGACAATCATAAGAAATCAATCAGGCATAAAAGATCCACTTTTCTGAGGTAATGTCCCATAGTACTTCATCTCAGACACTACACTCCATTCAGCTCAGTTATTTGTGTGTTTCATCATTAATTGAGTACCTCCTGACTTTTATCGATTATTCTCTGAGCTTTAAGGTTATTTTAATGTAATTTAAGAGATTTTGTTCTATTCTTTTTAAGACATGTTAAGTTCTGAGTTTCCTATAAAGAACTATAGGGTCAAGGATAAACCACAAGATTCCTGAGTTCTAGAAGGCTTTGAAGATTTATCATTTTTATCTTAAAGCTTCAGAATTTTATTTTCTTGTCCCTTCAGTAAGTTCATATACTTGTGTTTTTGGAGCTAGTTCATCTTTGAAAGCCTTGATGGGTATTCAAAATAGGGTATCTGTTCTCTCGCCTGAAAAATAAGAACTAAACCTGGGGACTGATCCTGATTTTAAGGTGCCTATTTGTTTTCCAGTATGAGGGGTTGAACCAGGGCTTTTATGCTAACGTAATCCCCAGTTCTTCCTGTCTCTCTTTTTTTGTTCTTGTTTTAATTTTGAGACAGAATCTTTCTTTTCCTAGTTGGTAAATTGCAAATGCTCTGTTGGACTCAAACTTATTCCTTTGCCTCAGTTTCTGAGAGTACTGGAATTACAGGCATGTGTCATTATATCTGACTTAGAATATTATTTTAATTAGGGCTTTCTCTTTGGAGAAAGAAAAAGGAAAGGTGTTTCTTTTTGTTTGGAGGTTTTGTTTTGTTTCATTTTTGTTTGTTTTTTATAGTATGATGAAGCAATACTTGGAGTAGGACCTTATAATATTCCTGTGGCAGGAAATAGAGATGTTTGTGTACTCTGAGAGCAACCACAATCTTATTAGTTTGGGCACAATATTCAAGCCAGTAGTACTTCAGTAAAATATTATTGATCAGAGCATGAAAAAGTTGGGGCAAAAATAGGCACAACACTCTTACTCTATTCTACATCTCTTTCATACTTTAAATTGGACTCTTTCACAGCAGAGGAAGAGAAAAGTGATAGATAATCCAAGCTGATCCCTGGATAATGCATTTATAAATACACACTTCAACTTGTCCAAAATCCTCGTGACTTCTTCACAAAGGGCTCCAACCACTATTTTGAACAGTACACTCTGGCCCTTAGCAGAAAGCTCTAATGAAAAGCAAAGTAATATCTAAGATTTTACTTGATGGGAAGGAGAAATCTTCCAGGTCAGTTGTCAGGATAAAAAGGTAATAGAACATGGTAGAAATGATAAAGCAGGTGATCAGATTTCCAGTGAGATGACAGTACAGAGCTGATTTTACTCTAGTGCATTGTGACTAAAGATCCCAACTACTTCAGTACAGCAACCATTTGACTTACATTCATTTAATGATAACCTTGAGATGTCCCTCATGGTGATCTGGATCTAGAAAAATGTTAAATGGCTTGATAACTTAGCAACTTAAATGACAAGACATATTAGAGCAATCAGCTGTGACTGTCTTACTGTTCTTAAAAGTTGTCATACTGGATTTCCTTCCATATTTCCCTTTCCTTTTGTAAAAAGGAAAAAAAATTTATTACAGCTTTCCCTTTGAAGACTCATTAAAATATTTATTCAAGCTTGTGTTGCTAGAGTATGTATGAAATTTATACTAGTTGTTTTTGTATGTTGGCCATTTGTTCTTACCAATATCTCTGATTGGAATAAGCATGTATTGGAAGGTTAGAAATGCATGGGCATGATTCAAAATCAAATGGATTTTCTCCAAAAAGAAAAGCAAACAACAATCAGTCACAATGTGTTTTTAAGGGTCTAACCAATAGTAAAGATAAATGTGAGTGTAAGAATGAGATTTTTTTTAGATTAGGCTGACATAAGGGAACTTCGTTGAATAAGGATCTTGAGCATTTGTGTTTTTGGAGCTCATCCTTAAAGGCCTGGACAGGAAGAGTCCTGTGTTATGCGTGCATGTGGAGCAATGCAAAAAACACTGCCAAGTCCTGATTCCACACAGTCTGAAATTGATGGCAGAAATGCATGAGTGACTTAACGCACGGGTGGTGTAGTTGCTCTATGGTTATTGACGTGTGGGTGCGTGTGGTGGTTTTTGTTTGTTTAAATGTGGGCGCTTCTCTGTGTCTTGTGTCTTGTTCTTTTTTTTTTTTTTTTTTTTTTGATGCCTGTGTGTCCCTTCTTGTTTTCGCGTGCTTCTAGCCCATGTGAGGGGTCGGGTGATAGCATGCCCATGGTCTGGAATAGTGCTTGTGCTTTTGCTGCACTGCAGTCAGCTGGCTTCCTCTGGGTTTGAGTGCTCTCGCTCTCTCTCTCTCTCTCTCTCTCTCTCTCTCTCTGCCCCTCTCTCTCTCTTCTCTCCCTCTCTCTCTCTCTCTCAATTTATTATTTTCAAATCTACCCTGCCCTCTTGCCTTTTCTACCTCTTGATACAGACAGGCTGATGATCTCATGAATTTTCATATCCCAAATGAGTTTTTAAATAGATCTTAATTCAGTCTGTAACTGGGAACCCCTCTGAAGATTAATTTTTCACTTTCATTTTTGGTTTTCAAAATGTTTGGCCAATGCTAGATGTATGCTTATGCCCTAGACTACTGCCCTTAGATAACTGCCCCATGAATCTTCCTTTGCCTGACAATTTTATGAGTAGTCCAAACCATGATAAAATTTTAAATGCACATGAAATTTCCTTACCTTAATATTCAATTTGGGGGAAATTCCTGAGCCCATTTTAAAGAAAAATAGCCAGCAGTGCGCATTATTACAACCGCTATGTCCACCATTTGTGTATGTACCTCTATGTACATCTCTGTATGAGTACATAACAATGGCATTCAGAGGCTGTCATTCAGTCAAGGGACTCTGCAGACATTGTATGTTCTACCCAAGAACAAAGCTAAAGAGGTTTACGAATGGCTGCAGGACCTGAAGATTGTGTTTCAGCCTTGATAATGCAGTTTGGAAACAATGTGCTACTGTTTAACGGCGTGAACCAAATTTCTGCTAATGGGAAGAAGGGAAAAACTCTCCACAAAAGCTGACAAAGCAGGAAGAACAGGATGACAGAGCTTTTTAGATTAAAACTTCCGGGGCCTCTGAACTCTTATGGCTGGTGATGGAAGTAACAGTTTCCATAATATGGCCCAGTGATCAGATGTGTGCTGCTTAGGTAAGAGAGAGAACGGCGCCTACTTTGTTTTTCATAATGGGAGTGGTACCAGGACCAGTGGGCTAACTTTTCGTTTTCTGGAGGTTTTAACTTGATTGTACTTATTTTTAAATTTTTTGAAACAGTGATGCCCTGATGAACTGAACCCAGAAGCATTTAAATTTTACCTGACCTTGAATTTATTGACATGCCTAGGACTACTCATATAGTTTCCTATTTTTGGAGGATTTCCTTCCTCCAGTTTACAATTACTGTGGAAAAGGAGGAATTCCAACTGCAGAAGCACTGAGAAGGCTTAGGGTTTGTCCCAGTGCATTGTAAAACCGCGAGAAAGCACAGCACCTGTGTCCCTGCAGAAGAGACAGCCATTGTGTGTGGACTAGATTATCGTGTTTGCACTCCTGAACTTTTTTAATTGCTTTTTTAAAAAATCCCATATGGACAAAAAGTAAACTTCCACTTGTTTAACAAAGTTTAAAGAAATTTGTTGAATGCATTTTAATTAGAAGTTATTAGAAAGAGCTTTAATGGATGATATGAAAGTTTAAAGAACCAAGAAGTAATTTCTCATGTATTGTTAAAATGTGAAGTTTCCTTTCAAAGAACATTCTGCACTTCACAAACGTATCTTTGTCTTTTTCTTTGAAAAAAAAAATGAGAAGTGTATTTTTTTTACCATGAAAGAAAAATACCTAAGTCATAGCAGTTTTAGGAGGTACATTTTGCTTGTCCTCACTTGTATATTGGTGCTTCAGTAAGTACTTCCTAATTATTTTTATTCAGAAATTATCCAACTATGGCAGAGCACTATAGATTCATAAAAGACAATAATATTGCAACAAAAAAAAAAATTAACACCACTAGCCTAAATGTCTTCCCACTTTGGAACATAATCTGAGCAGCAGATTCCATGTGATTTGGTATTTTTTAAAGTCTATGTCATTAAAAATGACAGTTTCAGCTTTAATGAGGTGTATATCAACTGTCTGCCGCTTCATAATGGAAAACTTTGCATATCAATGATATTCCATAAACATATTTATCTTCATTTTTTTAAAATTAGCTCTCTAAAGCCCTCCCCAAGGAAACGAGCCTGAAGCAGTAAAGCTGCCTACTTGAAACCTCCTTGTTTAATGTGGTTAGTGATACATAAACGCACATGTAGAACACTTTGATATTCATTGGGCCACGTAGAAGTGAGGGATTAGGCTTCTGAGAACTGCAAATTCATAATTTACTACAAAGAAGTACTTTACATTGGCCATTTATAACAGTTATTGAAATAATTCTGTTCATCAGTCCTTATACAATGGATAAAGCCAATTAGAAGTAGGAATACATTCAACCAATCAGGCTTCAGAACAAATGTACAGCATTCCTATTCAGTGGGCCTATCATTTATTCATGACTGCTTTGTTTTCAGTTGCCTTAAATTCATAGTTTGGAATTCATTCGAATTCCTGTGCATTCGAGAGCCTCTTGTTCTGATGTGGTATCTGCCCTTGATACTGGCATCTACAGGTTGTGAGGGGCATTCCCCTTCCTGGTGGCTCTTCATATGACAACTTTCTCTCACAGACTCAACCTGGCTATCAGTAGTCAGTGGGATTCTTTATAAAACACCTTCCAGAATCCAAGGGTTAGGATTGTTTATAAAGGACTAGTTTGGTTAATTTGGGATTTTTTTTTTTTATATAGAACTCTCATTATGATATTATTGGTCTCCAGAGCATTTGTTTTGGTTGCTTTTAGGCTCTGCTTGGTGATTCCCTGAGGATCACCCCCAGCCCATCATTTCAGCAAACATATAGTGAGACTTTACTTTGCCTTAGCGGGAGGAGAAGATGCAAAAATAAGATCCATGTGTCTCTCCAAAGACCTTGCCATTGCATCTTCCAGAGTGACCAATTTCATTAGAGAAATATAAACCAACAGCTATGGGAGTTAGAGCTCCTCAGGCAGTCAGATGGGCTTGGAGCACAGCAGCAAAGAACAAGCCAAGGCTGCTTTGACTGTCTTAGTATTTTGTGTTTAGTCCACTTTGTTAAAGGACCAGCCCACAAATAAGCTATGAGGAAATGGGAACCATCTCCTAGCCGAGCCACCCGCTGTTGATCAGCTTCCCTCTTCACCTCTTTTAATTCAAATCAAAGCTAGCTTGAGAAACATCCCAGCTGGGCAGCATTAGGGTTGGCTGGGATATACGCAATTTCAAGCCCCCACTTGATTACCTCCTGACCTAACTGCTTTTTCAGCTTTGAGGGTTTTATTTTTCAGAAATACCATTGATTTATGAAATTCTCTTTTTAAAGAATCATTTCACGAATCAGATTTTCTGATGAAGGCCTAACCTGCAATCTGCAGTTAGCAGATGCTGTACCATTTTGAAATATGTGATCCAAGATCATCATAAATTGATAATGAACTGTTTATCAGTATTGGCAAAGGATTTCAATTTATAGTAAAACATGAAATAAAACTTACATACATCAGTATGTAACATCTAAATACATTTGTGTTTAAGAGATATAGTAGAACATCAATAGCTAACAAGTTTTTTTTTTCTTTTTGCATGCCGTTATGAATGAGTGATATTTAACATTCACCTTCATGTTTCATATGCTTTGAACAGTGGAGACTGAGGAATCTTTCTGCCTCGATTGTGTATCAATAACAAAATTACATGATTGAAGAAATGAACTTATGGATTAATACATTCAAGCTATCAAAAAAAAAAAAACAGCGAGTGATAGCAAGAGATTTGGCTCATGTTTTTTTAACAAAATTCATCCTCAGTTCTTAAGTGTTTTGTTTATGTCCCTCGAGGAATGAAAAGAAAAACGATTTGTTTTTACTTGTAAGGCCTTACTCAGTTGCCCAATTCCGCAGAAGAACTGGACAGTGAGGACCTCTCAGGTAAGGGATAGTCATTAGGTAAGGCTCTGCAGTGTCCAACCTATGAACGCTCTGTCCACTTCTACAAAATGGCCATTTGCTTCACCGAGCAGTCAATTGGCACATGTGGATCTTAAGACTAAAACAAAAGAACAGATTTTTGTCAACACTTTCTTCCTCCCCGTTCATTTTCCCACTTATCTTTCTTGTGTGGTAGTATTTATAGTTGAGATTGAGGCCAGGGCTGTTAATGCAGTAGAGGTCAAGTTATCTTTGGGATTGTACTAAAACCACTCTGGGTTCAGTGGCTTTAAATCATGTTTATGTCTAAGATATGTAATGGCTCAGGAGAAATTTTGTTGCATTACAAAGCAGTTTAAAGATGTTGGATTATGTGACAAGATCTTAAACTCATATTGACTGGCTACTTCTATGGAATAGACTGGAAAACCCATGTAATTATTTTAGAAAAAGGGGCTGTGGGAGGCCAGGGATGAACTGGGGGGGGGCGGGGGCGCAATTGTTTTGTCACACACCATGATGTAAACTAATTATCCACCTCAGACCTTTTTCACAGCACACTGAGCTCTTGCAAAAGTAGGTTTCATGCTTGATTCCAGGATTTAGGTGTTACTAATCCAGAATAAGAAGCATATCCTAAAAAGGAGGGAGGGAGGAGATTTAAAGTGGTCAGAGCTAAACAATTATATAAGCTCCCATGATGTGCATCTTCACCACCAACCAGCCAAAGCTCCTTAAACATTTCCATCAGTCTCCTAAGAGGTCAGTAAGTGTGGCCCTTTCCCCATTGATGGGAAGCAATAAGGGACAGGGTTATGGACGATTACCCCAGCCCATTGGAGAGGAAGTTTTTGTATCACTGTTTCCTGAAGTTCTCATTGCTATTCCCTTGAATAGCTGGTTGCTGAGAAGCTATCCTTAACTTTAAATCTCACCCAGTGAAAGAACAAGATTACTATCTTAAAACTGCCCAGTTTTTCAAACTACAATAGATTTATTGCCAACTATATGCTTCTGTTAAACCTCGAGGGTACCTTTACTTTTCTGTTATGGACCACGTGCCAGTGTGAGCGTAGCTGCTAGGTTTTCCCAGATTGGAAGCTGGGTTACATTTCATTCACTGCTATTCCCCGGTCCTGCAGTCAGCACCCAGATGGTATGTGTCAGATGCATGAAAGAATCCTGAATCACAAGGAATTTAAATAATTAAACACATACTTAAATAATGAATGAATGAATGAATGAATGAATGATAGTGTCTTGTTTACCTCTTATTTATGATGTATTTAGAGAATTTCCAAATACATTAACCTAATTTTTCTTAAAAATAAAGGCATGGGGCTGGGGAGATAGCTTGGCAGTCCAAGCGCTTGCCTGGCAAGTGCAGGGACCCAGGTTCAATCCTTGGTACTGCACATCATGCCGGCTCAGCCCCAAGCTGGGCACTGAAACCGGGTGTGGTGGCGCACACCTGTAATGCCAGCACTAGGGAGAGTGAGACAGAAGGACCACTATGACTCCGAGCTATGTAGTGAGACCCTGTACCAAATAAATAAGTAAGTAAATAAACAACAATAAATAAGAGAATGTACCTCTTCCTGCTTAAAATGTAATGCTGGAAGGAATGGGGAGATGTGTCGCTGGTGGCAGATGATCTCCATTCAGATACAGACCCTAAACAAAACAACCCTCCGATACAGTGGCCCTGGCAATTGGATCTTTTCAAAGATCCTAACAAGAAATCTCCTGAGTGGCCCTGATCCCTCTTGGCAGATTAGCCAGATCCCTCGGAGAGGCACAAATGATAGCAGAGATGACAAAATCAGCTGTGCACCCCTCCCCGGCATTCATCAATTAGGAGTCTTCAGGTCTCAGCCCTGAATTATGTCAGATGGGTCCCTGCTGCAGTTCTATCAATCATCCAAGTCAGAAGCAATAAACCAACAACTGTTTGTGCTCATGATAACTCAGTTAAATTAATAATTACGTTGTCCCTCTTCCCCACTCCCTCTAAGAACACTGCAGTCCTATCGCTCAGGAGCCGTAAGTCATGTACAACAGTGATGAACTAGCAGGCTAGGGCCAGGCTGCCTTTGCATCTGGTTTGATGAACTAATCAAAAACTGATTAGCACCTTTGTTCAAAGGGGATGCTGATTAATCAATTACTATTGATTGTGAGCTTGGCTTCCCTCTGCAGCAAAGAGACATCTGAAGGGAAAAAAACAACCAATAAAAATTGAGCAGCTGTCATAGTGTTTAAATTTATTAAAACAAAATACATTATTTTTTATGAAGCTGTCTTGAAATGGGTCACTGAAGGGGAGCATATTGATTGAGAAAGGATGAACTTCTCAAATTTCTGTAGCCTAGAGACTGAATTCAATTATAATACAAGACAAACAGGTTAACACCCGTCTTAAACAGCCCATCAATAAATTAGAGTAGGTGTTGCACATTTAATGCTAAACTGTGGTAATGAATAATATTATGCATTCCCTGCTGCATGGGGGTAGAAATTACACCCTTTTTGTACAGTTGAAAAATATTGTATACTTCCAGATAATGATGGTCTGTTTTCTCCTTGCCCCGCTGCCCCCACATCCCCTGTTCGCCAGAGCCACCTCCTCAATTAATGACAGTTTCATAAGCAGCATATGGTGTGCCATCTTCACCCGGCAAAGCAAGTCACCCAGCTGATCTTCCTCTGTAGTCTGCATTTAAAAATGACGCTTGTGTGTAGTTCGGTGATTTAATTATTGGCAGACACAGGGAGCTTATGCAGCTCTACTTTGAACCTTTCATTTACTTTTTGGGTGTTAAGTTTATTGATGATGAATCCACATGAGTTTTGAATTGTTTTACCAATTGCATCTACTGTTTCCTGGTGACAGCTGGTGGTTATTACCACCCATGTGGAATCGACTAGCTTTAAGCATATTTATCCTTCATTTTTACTTAAAACAATTTTTAATGTCTTCAACTGCCTCCCTCCCTTCAGCAATGGAGGGGCCTTCTGGAGCAGTTTGGGAGGGAAAGGTGGTAATAGTGTGCCAGAGACTGGCCCTGCAGCTCAATCAAAGCCATCTATTCATCTTCTGTTGAAGCAAAGGTACCAAGAAATATCAGAGTTGCTTTTAATTCTTACACTACAAATAAGAGGGTGATCTGGAAAAATCCTCCATAGCCCTCACAATACACACACATGTGCATACACACACACATACACGCACACACACAAATGCATGGATGGAAGGCAGTTCTGCATGTTTGATCCCCTTATCTATGTGTTAGGAAGAATCCAACAACAGTTCCATAAATGGATCACAAAGAAAGCATGGGATCAAGTAGAATCTAAATTTAGATAATGCAAGCTTTTAAAAGCCCTTGGATCCAGAGTATTAGTGAAGGTAGAATGGATGGTAACTGGATCCTGGAGCATCCTAAAGGCCTCACTGAACTAGCTTAAAATGTGCATTGAGGGAGAATCTCTTTTCTTACTGATCCACACATGAAGTATGCTCCAGGTTTAGCCAATAGACAATTTTATTTCCTTGGTAGACTAATAATAATAGCCATACAGAACATGTCAAAAGCTAGATGAGCTAGGCAGATGCACTTAAGACATGGCCCATAACTCTGAAGTGTGGTATGATTCATGTGTGTATCATAATTCACAGCTTACAAAGCTTTTTCACACATTTTATTTCATTTAATGTATTCACTCAACAAAACTTGAGCTCAGTGTGCTGGTCACTGGGCTGGCAGCAGGAGTGCAGCAGTGAAAAGACCAGATAGATGGGAGCTCGAGCAGCCCTGGTTGTCACTGGCCCAGTCCTGCTTTCGTATGGTGACTTTCTTGATTCAAATATTTGGGACAATAGCAAATGCTCTGAAAAAATAATTGAGGATAAAGTGAAAGCTGGTACAGGGGCAGGGAGGAGTTATAGGCCAGTTTAGTAAAGCTCACCTAAGGGATGTGGTGATGTTGGGACAGGAGGACCTATAGGGGAGAACAAGCCGGCCATGAGAGCATCCTATGTGATTGTTAAGGAAGAGTTGTTTATCTGTTCATAAATGAGGAAACCAGGCTAAGTGGTTTATTTAATACACTGTCAGAATTTGAGCCTGAGTCCTCTTGCATCCAAGGGAAATAGAGGGCCTCAATTTAGAGTGGTCCTCCTCTGTAGAGTACATGGTTCCCTTCACTCTGGGGCCTTTGGGAATCTGTTCCTCTTGACCCTTGTCATGTCAGTGTGTTCATCCAGGAAATGAAGAGGGGAAATCAGGCTCTCCATAGCCCATCTCAGAGCGAACCATGATGGGATGACCTAGAAAGTTTCTTGTTCCAGCATTAAATGAAACTCTTACCCTTTAAAGAAAAGCTAAACTTTGCTCTGATATTGTCAATGCCATTGTCCCATTGATTCCCCTAAATTGTCAATTGGACCCTGAGGTGGTCCTAAAAGGAATGAGAAAGTGGTGAGTTGGAAAATGTTAAAAGGTGTAAATTCCCTTCATTCAAAATTCAGTCCAGTGCCAGGCAGTAAATTAACAAATCACACTGGGGTCCTGCCAGCTCCTCAGTGACTCTTCCCCCAACATGAGCTTTCATTTTATCCTACTGCCGATCTTTCCCATAATCCAACATGTTACTGTTTCCACTACTGGGGAGGAAGGAGACCACCAAATGGGCACTTTTCCTCCAAATGCAAAAAGAGGCAGGCCACAATGCAAAGTGTGAATTCCAGTTCTACAGGTTGGACACTGCTTTGGGGAGACTTCACCACATTCATTAATCCATCGTCACACCCCCAAATGCCTGAGGTCCACTGAAGCATCTTTCTGTAGAGAGAGATTCTAGTGGGAATTGTGTGTTTGGAAATACTTCGCAGCTCTGTGCTGTTTCTCAGGTGCCTGCTCCTTCAAGGAAAACTCTGGTGTCATCCTCCGTGCCTTCCTGTTGCAGCTGCACTTCTAAGTCTTCATTGTTAGGAGATGAAGAGAGCAAAGTCCTAAGTATGGCGCTGGTCTCTGGTGATGCTAAGCCTTGGAGGATTTGCATTCAGTGGCATCAAGTCAGGTCTATTGTTGGCTAAATTAACTAAATCAAGGAATTTGAGAAAGAAAAAATATCAGCATTTTTAAAAACAAGTCATTTATTCATATATTTAGTGAACAACAAGTATTTAATATTCTCTTTTTTTTTAACTGTTCTTGACACTCAAACAGTATACCTGAATCATAATTTGAACTAAGTAGCCTGCAGCTGCCAGGCCCCCAGCCCTGGCCACCAAAGAAGACAGTGAGGCCATTAGTTACGCTCTGTATTGATTCCATGTAAGTGCAAAGAAAGACCTCAGTGCCTTCAGTTCGGTGTTCACCGGTCAGCTCAGTCTGAGGAGTGCTGAGTATGCACTACAACCTTCACCCTTGAGGACTCACAATCACATGTCTTGGGTTGGCTCTAAGAGCCAGAAAGCCCTTCCTAAGCTTTCCTGTAGCAAATCTATCTCTGGTGAACACTTGCTGAGTCCCTATAATAGGCCAAGCCTGAGCCCGATAGGCACTGCCATACGCAGACACACATTGGCCTCTCTGAGCAACCTTGTGAAGTATGTAGTTGTGCTCAGTGTCTCAGGACTTGCTTGACCTGGCTGAAGTCAGGGAGAAAAAAAATAACAAAGCTTAACTTTATCCCAGCTCTGATGGCAAGTCCAGGGCGCTTTCCCACAGTCCATGCAGGAGACGAGCTTCTAACTCATCCTCTAATTAGACCTGTTCCTGAACAATGTGGACAGTGACTGCCCAAAAAAGCCTGAGTCCTGATCACTGATTGGTGACAATGTACAGCCGCAATCTGTGTGTAGATCTTCTGATTTAAATGAACATATACTGAGCTCCAGGAAGCACAAAGAGGATGCTTACTGCAGTTTTCCTTTAAGTAGCTTAACGTAGTTCCTTTGAATGTTAGAATAGCTGTAGTGCCATTGCTAGAATTGAATGCAGCTGACAGGTAGTAGACTAGACGGCTAGAACGCTATATGGGACTCTTTATGATTTTCTTGCCTTGCGTTTATTCCTTCCATTCTCTAAGACAGAAAAGAAAGGTTATACTGCATAAAGGCTAGTGTGCTCCAATATATATTAACATCTTAATGGGAAAGCTGTGTGTGTACTGTATACATTTACTACTCTCTGACAAGAGGGAATTAAATGTCAGAAGGATTTGTAGCATCTATAATTGAATTGGTGCTGAGAAAAGCAAATCTTAAAGAAGAATAACATATTAGGATTAGCAAATAATGTGGCATTTTGTCAGCGCTTGCCATTCAGTTGGTTCCCCTTCAGTAATAAAGTTGTGCTTTTTAAAATGCGCACTTATTTTTGTTGCCTAGATGGGAGCTTCAATAGGTGATGACAGTGAGTGGCTTCATTTTTCAGATGGCAACAGTTTTTTGTGTGAATGTTTTGGGGTTAATTGTTGTTTATTTTTATTTTTCTAAGTCAGATTTTATTTTTGCTTCAGATTTGAAAAATGGACTACCTAGTTTTTCTTTCTTTCTAGCAAGAACTAGCAAATGACATCGTAGTCATTAAGCTTTTCCTAAGATGGACTAATCCCTATAGCCCTAGGAAGCTAGTGAGAACATTTCTATTATAAATACCAGTTCTAAGAATTGTTAATTAAACTCACTTGTCCAACAAGACCTCAGCTAAAGCAAGTGACAAGACTGTTGCAGAAATCTACAATTTTAGCAGATTCTCTATAGTCACCCATGGATAGAGGAAGGTTGAGTATCTGAGTAGTCCAGTAAACAAGAATAGAACCTCCCTGTGTCCTAAAGGCCAACTTTTAAGGTCAGAAATAAAGTAGTTAATAGTCTCTGGAAAGAATACGTATGTGCAGGTAAGAGGAGTGTCTAGTTCTTACCAAGTGTGCTAGGTGTGCCTGTGCTGGACAGGTTTGAAATGTGCGGGTGAGCCAGTATGCCATGGCCAGCGTGCCCCTCACTGCACGTTTCCTTCTGTATTAATGCTGCACACTTCACTTCCTCAGAACTAGAAAACTAGGTGTTATTTTGGCCAAAAGACTGACCCTTGGCTTTGTGCAGCCCTGGGCTCCAGGTTGGGCCAGCTGCAGTGTTGATGAGGGCTCTGCTTAGGGAGTCCCACTTTCCAGGCCCTCCTTGCCTAAAGCTTGTCTGGGATATTCTGGCCATTCCTTGGTGCCCCCTTGCATCCCTGTTTTGACAGCAGAGCCTCCTCGGCATATCACAGATCCATGATTGTGGCATTGGCATCCCAGATCACATGCCACAGCCATGCTTGGTAGCAGAGTAGGCACAGAAAGTGGGATCCCACACAGAGACCTAAGGATCCCAGGCAGTGTGGCTGCAGGAGTGCAGCCTGTGGACAAGTTGGGCAAATAGTTGAAGATGTGAAAACAAGTAGAGAAGGGCAGCAGTCACCCTCTTTGTCAGGCCCTGGGGAACTACTGCCTTCAGAACTTCTTCTTTCACATGGCTGGAATTCACTGGACCAGTTCAGCTGGCCCAAGGAAAAAGCCTGAGCAGTTTGGAGAAACCCTCTTGGGAGTCACTGTGAGGGTTTGTTCATGTTTTTGTTCTTGCCAGCCTGAGTTCTAAGCTACTAAAGTGAGCCAGAAGGGCTTGAAGCTATGACCCAAGCATTAGTAGCCAACTTAACATTCCACAAGCAGCTTGTACACTCACCTGGAGAGAGTTGTTTCAACTCTGCCAAAAGAAATGTTAACTCATGAACACAAAACGGCTCCTGACATGTCTGTCACTTTGAGAGACACAGAAGTAGCTACAGAGTGGAACAGACAGGCAGAATGGTTGTACCACCGCTGAGCATTGTCTTGAACACCTCTCAGCATTGGCGTCATAAGTCAGACATACTCAGCAGCCAGGCCTGATTCGCTTGAAGTCACAGATGAAATGATTCCACATGGACTGTACTCTACATGCATGTCTGGTCTTCATGGCTGGAATAATAACCTTTCTGCCATCAGCATATACCCAGCAGAAATATGACTCCCCTTTCAGGTTGATTGACATAGAACTGAGTCCAGAGTGGAGACACTCTTACCCCTAGTCCTGAGCAGGAGGAACAATTGTAGATGCTTAGAGAGAGGGGGTCAGTTTTGGTTTTGTAGGACTTGTCTTTGCTTATATGGGGTTTTGTTGTTTGGGGGTGTGTTTGGTTGTTGTTCTGATGGGTTAGTTGGTTTTTTGCAGTACAGGGGATTTAATGCAGGGCTTTCACACTGAACTACATCCCCAGCCCATGAAAATTTTGAGATAGGGTCTTGCTAAATTGCTTGAGCTGGCCTCAAACTTAGGATCCTCATGCCTCAGCCACCCAGAGTTTTGGGATTATAGGTGTGCACCCAGTGCTGGTTAGGATGGGGTGAATTTGTAAGTGCTACATGCCTGTGATTATTTTTCAGTTGAGAAGCTGGGGGCAACTGTAGAATTGGTCTCCCTCTCTACCTGACTCTGAAAGGTAGCCAGAAATTTGGTGAGGCAGTCCTCAGGACAACCAGCACCACATGGGACCTGCATGAAAGGGGTTGCTCCCCATGAGGAGCAAGCGCTGCAGCTGATGGCGAGAGCCAAAGCCCTTCCACTTACAAGTCATTTCTCAAGGAACAGGCCAGAATTTGTGCCTTACCAGTTGAACAGGAAAGGCCACTGGCCATGGACTTCAGCAGAGATGTGGCATCCTCCCTTTTGGTGGCTGACCTTCTCTTCGGTCTCCTGTTTTGGCCTTCCTCAGCACCATGTGCTGTCACTTCCTATCAAGAGGAAGCACCAGCTGGCAGGTGCAGGCACTAGTGACCAGCATCGACCCAGTAGTTGTAGCACCATCAGACCTGCGCTGTCCATGCCACGCAGAGAACAGAAGGGAGTACCATGGGTCCGGAAACAGCCGTGCTTATCACAGAGGAGGCCATGCTATGACAAGCACTTAGGAACGGGCACAACTCTATTACTGCCTCCCACAGTAAACCCGGGAGGTGGGAGTAGGGTGGGAAGAGGCGGTGAGGAGCTCGTAACTGGCAGTGTGCCCTGTAAATTAAACAGCAGGTACCTTCTGTGTCCGTCTGCAGTAATTGAAGGCAGGAAAAATGTCTCAGTGATTAACTGGTGGTAGTAAACTTTCTGATCAAAGTGAGTATCAGAAGATAGCTAGAGAGATCATGCTTATAAATATCTGCAAAATACATATGTCCTTGAGAGTAGAAATGATAACTAGAACTTAGGTATTCTATTGGGGTGGGGAGTAGCAACATTGATCATGGGGAGCAAAGGTCAGATGAATAGTTTTGACTCAGAAAATTAATCCCACAGATACATACCCTGTGATATTTTTCTTCTGAGGAGTTTTTTGTTTGTTTTTCCCTGCCTCAGAGGGCCCACATACCTGCTCCTTGTTCTCTCTGGTTTGATAGATCTTCTAGGTTGTTTGCATACCTACATATGGAAGAAGCAATCTTCTACCAGTGGATAAGAGAGTACCTCCCCTCAAATAAGTTAGAGCTGCCTTTGGACAGTTTCTGGAAGCTTCTCTGTGTTCTCAGTTTGCCCCCAGATGAGATCTGTCTCCATCTCTTGCCTCTTACACCTTTTCCTTTCCTCAATATCTAGAATCAGTTCACCTTTCTCACCCAGTTCTAAGACATTTGAGGCTCACTGAGAGGCATATAAATTCCAGTAGGTCTGAAGCTCATGGCAGCTGGAGATTAGTTAATTCTTATCCCTACAAATCTCCTAGTTTGACAGCTCCCTGAGGAATATACATGTGGCTAGCTTTATTGTTAACTGTGTACCCCTGTGAACACTTCTGAATTTGAGCAATTGGAGTACAACCCTGTCGTGTGTAAAACCCTTTCTCTTAGCAGCACCCCAAGGGAAGTTCTACCCTTCAACAAGCTCTCTTGTCTGTAAAAAAGGGGGAAAAATGCCATGGTGAGTTCTGCCTTGTTGAAATGACTTTGAGACAGTGGAGGCTAGAACATCTGCAGTCGGCAACATTTTCGGCTGAGGAGGGAGATGCCGCGCTACCATTTTTTGAGCCGAGCTTATTAGACAGGTTGCTGGAGGGGCTTGCACGCCACGGCACAGGCTAATTGGCTGTGGTGCTCTCTGCCTCAAACCCATCTCCATCCTCCAATTAAACTCCCATCATCCTGTTGTCCTGGGCGACCCACTGCTGCCTCCAACTTGGCATTTCTGTTTGGGTTTAGGGTTTTGGTTTTTCTGTTCTCCTTTCAAAGGTAACTTAATGAAACACTTAAATACTCCATCTTAATTTAAACTCTTTTAATTAAAACAGTTTTCATGGACCCCTCAGTCACGAGTTATTTCCCCACATCCTTCAGTACTTCATCTCCGAGCAGAATTGGAAATATCGATAGAAAGTGTAAATCATGCCCTCCTGCTGAAAGCGTTGTATCAGGTTTCGGCTCAAAAGAGCACCATTACCTTTAGCTGTCACGGATCTGTACACTTGATCGATAAACTTCAAATATTATTAGAGGTGGAGGCTTCAGAGATTTGCTCTGTTCTTTGGAGAGAGACAGAGATAAATCTTTCTTAGAAATTGACTTGAATTTGCACTCTCAGTCTTCCCGGTGAAATGCATTTCTCTTAGGCATCCAGCAACTGCAAGGGGGACAGATTTATAGGCCATGTGCTTCTTGTACTGAAAGATTTAAATGGTAAATCCTTCACATATGACTTCACAAATCATGTAAAGTTAAAAGATTTTTACCGTTTCTGTTGCTGCTGTGCTTAAATTGTAGGGTACAGCTAGTAAATCATTTTAATGGAGGTGTCGTACTTGACTCAATAAAAAAAAAGACAATGGTTTAGCTTCCACTCCAAAATGTTAATGTATTAATCAACGGGAGAATAATTGTTTTTTACTACATTATAAATCTCGGGTGCCATTAGGATTTCACTGAGGGGTGATGTAGCCACATTCCTAAATTAAAATTGTTTACACTGCCATACATCCATTCTGCATTGCCATAGCTCATTCTGGGTTCATTTTGGAGTTGTTCCCCAGCCAAACATGTCGTTCCTCAGTCGGAAGAAGACATCCCGAGGGAGTGATGCTTATAAAGGAAAATTAATTGCATCATGCAGTGTTAAATAAATAAAAACCATCTGTGGCAATGGACAATTATTCCTTGCTGTCTTTTTTGAAATAGGTTTTTAGGTTAAATTGAGGCTTACTCCCTCATACATCCTCCATGTAGCCAGCATGTCACTTGTCCTTAGGCTTGTAATTCTTGCTTTATCTCTAGGCAGCTGTGGCGTTTGAGCTTTGATTTTCTCCTACATGTACCCATTGTGGACTAAGTCACTGGACATCCATAGAGAGATCCCCTTTCCCCCTCCACAGTCCCTGTGATTGCCTAAAGGTACCATTCAGGGCCGCCTCAGATAGCCAGGTCAGCTTCCTTCCTTAGGATCTGCAGGTGGATATAGAGTGGGCACCAGGACCAGGGCAGGACTGAGTAGACTCCCTGTCCCCCTGCTGGCTCCCTGAGCCTGCTCCACGTGTACTGGCACTCCTGCGCTGCCCTTAATGAGATTGCCTTGTGGGGAGAACACATCAGTTCAGCACTGAACAGGTCAGTCCGTTCCTTCTGTGGAACTTGATCCATCTTGACTGTTCTCTCTGACTCCTCCATTAAAAAAGAAGGTGGCCTTCTAACCCCGGTGGCAGTGTCACCAGGGCTCCTGGTGTCTTGTAATAAGCTCTACATCCCTATTCCTCTTGTGATTTCAACAGATTCTCGAGCAGGTGAAGAAGGCTCAATAAGGGCAGTGGATCATGCCGTGATTGGCGGCGTCGTGGCCGTGGTGGTGTTCGCCATGCTGTGCTTGCTCATCATTCTGGGGCGCTATTTTGCCAGACATAAAGGTAAGCAAGGTGCTTTGGCAGGCAGGAGCAACACATCACCACAGCCCCTGCATTTGGGGACTTAGCAAGGTGGTCCTCGATAGGCAGGTTAGCGAATGTAGCCACACCACCTGTCAGACTTCTGAAACTGGGAGAGAGGGGAGAAAGCAGAAACTTCAGCAGCTGCTGATTAGATCTCTGAGAGTTGATGAGAAACATGCCTTGATTCTGGTTTTCTCTAAAGCTTTATAGAGTCTCTAGTCCATCAAAGGGGGTAAAGCAGAAACAACAAAGTGAGGAGCTGGTGTGTGAGAGACAGTGTGAACTCTGAATGGTAAACATGGAAAAACTTCCCCACAACAGGCTGTTTGCTAGGAGACAGGTGGACGAGTCCTGACCTCAGGCCCCAAACTCTGGGTAATTACACGGGCGGGCCAGGAGGACTAGAACCCTTCTTTGGTGTGATGTGCCCCGGTTATAGAAAATGCTTTGCCTTAAACGCCACATAAATATGTATTTTTTAAATTATCGGTGCAATTGATTTAAATTGCTATTAATCACCACACTTACCAGCTGTGAGTCTGGATGGGCAATCATCGCTTTTTGGGCTCCCCCTCTCTGCCCCATGCTGCTCTGAGCCTCTTCCCCCTCCTGGTGATTTATTCTTCCTTTTCGTTGTCGGCCCATGTCTTGTTCTCTTGTTTTTCTCAAGCACTGTGCAGAGAGATCTGGTGGCGTTCTCCAGGCTCTTGCAGATAGCTTGATTGTAACCGAGGTCCAGGGAAGCTCCCTTGAGCACAGCACCGGATGTCCCAGGTGCTTCACAAGTGTCCTCTTTAGGCATAACCCAGTTTGGAATTCTCCCAGCTGACTGGTTGAGAACTCTTGCCTCTCAGTGTTGAACCTGACACAGCCAGGGAGGTGATACCAGGGAGCAGGGCAGAGACAGAGCAGCTGCTGCAGAAGGCAGGGAAGAGGGGACACAGGAGGAAAGCACTTGGTTTCTCCACTGTGTCCCTCTGCAACATTAAGAAAGAGCCAAATGTCTCAGCCTCTTTAACCTTAAGAACCTTTAGAAATACAGAATACAGGGGGAGAAGGGCTGTTTGATTATGCCAGGATGTTTAAGTGCTACCTACATACTCTGCTGAGGTGGAGTCCATGTCTTCCTCCATGTAAACTCTTGGGATTTGGTGATAATGAATGCCACCAGTTTTGTAACGTTTCTGTCTATTGTCATTATAAAGTGGCTGTGCCAATTAGCAAATCCATGAATCCGGGTCCGGGATATAGTTACATAATGAGAAAATCACTTACTCATGGAGACAGACCCCCCTAAGCCTTGATTCCAGCCATCACAATGTCAAATTATTTCTCAATCTGGAACGCCACTCTGAAACGGGAGGCAGAAGGAAGTCAAACATACTTATGCAAGTTCAAGCATGTTTTCACTTGCGGATAGCCAGTGAAGATTCTCGAAGCCAGGAGATTGTGGTTCCGATAAGCAATTCAGGATGACAGTAGCAGCGTCATCAGGGCCCTAATTCATTTATTGGCTAATTGCTTTTCCTTGCTTTGGTCTTTAACCATGTGCGTGCACATCTCTGGTCATTGGTCTTTGGTGTTTACTGTTTATGCGTTAGTCAGCAGCTCTCCAGCTTTCTGCATTTTAGCTCCCACTCACGTCTTCTTCTGCTGACATCCTCTGGTCATAATCACTGCTCTAATGTCTCATTTGCTGAATTATATCGCAGCGGTTCAGTTGGAGTGGTGCCTTTGGAACCCCCGGATTCCCATTTGTCTCCCCCACCTCGCTCTCTTCTTCCAATTGTTTTTTCCCCTCTGCTGCCTGCACACCACTTCGGCTGATGATGGCCATAAAGCAAGTTGCCATCTCTGTACCACTTTGCACAGAGGCCATCAGACAGTCACGGTGCTTTACCCCTTCATCTTTCAGGTACATACTTCACTCATGAAGCCAAAGGAGCCGATGACGCAGCAGACGCAGACACAGCTATAATCAATGCAGAAGGAGGACAGAACAACTCTGAAGAAAAGAAAGAGTACTTCATCTAGATCAGCCTTTTTGTTTCAATGAGGTGTCCAACTGGCCCTATTTAGATGATAAAGAGACAGTGATATTGGAACTTGCGAGAAACTCGTGTGTTTTTTTATGAATGGGTGGAAAGTTGCGAGACTGGGAAGGCTTGGGATTTGCTGTGTAAAAAAAAGAAAATGTTCTTTGAAAAGTACACATTGCTGTTTGACACCTCTTTTTATTTGTTTGTTTGCTTGTTTTAATTTTTATTTCTTCCTACCAAGTCAAACTTGGGTACTTGGGTTTAGTTTCAGTAGACTGCAGAAAATTCTGTGCCTTGTTTTTTGGTTTTTTTTTTGTTTGTTTGTTTGTTTGTTTGTTGTTGTCTTTTTTCCCCCTTCTCTTTGTGAGCATTTATTTTTTCCGAACAAATTTTGGATCTTTTTTTTTTTTTTCAAAAATCTCCCGTTTTGGAATTTGCCTGCTGGGATTCCTTAGATTCTTCTCCCCATTTCTGTTACTGTTTTGACTTTCTTTCATTTATTTTTGAGGTAACTGTTTTCTGTTCCAAGTTCAGTTTCATAAAAGGAGAACCAGCACAGTTTAGATTTCATAGTTCAGAATTTAGTGTATTCATAATGCATTTTTCTCTGTTGTCGTAAGATTTGGGTGAACAAACAATGAAAACTCTTTGCTGCTGCCCATGTTTCAAATACTTAGAGCAGTGAAGACTAGAAAATTAGACTGTGATTCAGAAAATGTTCTGTTTGCTGTGGAACTACATTACTGTACAGGGTTATCTGCAAGTGAGGTGTGTCACAATGAGATTGAATCTGTCTTTAATTCTGTGTCTGTAGACGGCTCAGTATAGATACCCCATGCTGTCCAGAAAGGTTTGGGGCGGGAAGGGTTCCTCCTTTCTAATGCCCTAAACAGACCCGACAGGTGAGGTCTGTTCCTTTTATATAAGTGGACAAATTTGAGTTGCCACAGGAGGGGAAGTAGGGAGGGGGGAAAAGACAGTTCTGCTCTGGTTATTTCTGTTCCAAATGATTCCATCCACCTTTCCCAATCGGCCTTACTTCTCACTAATTTATAGGAAAAAGCAAGTCCAGGTGTTGTGCGGATGACAGAATGGGACAGGGTTGTTTTTTGTTTGTTTTCTGTTTTCTTTTCTTTCCTTTGTGCTCAGTTAGGAAGGCAGTAGGATGTGGCCTGCATGTACTGTATATTACAGATATTTGTCATGCTGGGATTTCCAACTCCAATCCGTGTGAAACTTTCATTCCTTCCGATTTGGCTTGACAAAGGCAAGAGGTACAAAAGAAGGGCCGGTATTGTTCTCACACTGGGCTGCTGGTGATCTCAGTTCTCGAGAAGGTCAGAGCAGAGGTGGAAAAAGCAGCATGTAGGGATTTTTCAGTTACTTAATCAAAACTCAAATGTGAGTGTTTTTATCTTTTTACCTTTCATACACTAGCCTTGGCCTCTTTCCTCAGCCTTAAGAACCATCTGCCAAAAAATTCCTGGTCTTGCATGATGGCAGCCATAGTACATAGCTACTAAAATCAGTTACCTTGAACATATCTTAGATGGGGAGCCTCAGGAAAGGTACAGCCAAGCGACCATTTCCATTTTTTAAGGCAATGTGGGGATTTTCACTGAAATGTGTAGGAAATCTAGAAGTAGTCCTGAAGGACAAAGACTAAACTCTTACCTTATGTTTTGGTAAGGCTCTAGACTCCAGATAACAGTCCCTATGGAAAGATGGCATCAACAAAGATAGTTCTATATATATATATATAAATATATATTATATAACATTTTCAGTGAGTAATTTTGGATTTTGCAAGGTGCATTTTTACTATTGTTACATTATGTGGAAAACTTACGCTGATTTATTTAAGGGGAAAAAAGTGTCAACCCTTTGTTACTTGAAAGTGTGTTTATTTTTCTTGTCTTTATTTTAACCTTTGATAGAACCATTGCAATATGGGGGCCTTTTGGGAACGGACTGGTATGTAATAGAAAATCCATTATCGAGCAGCATTTTGTTTACCCCTTTCCTATCCCTAGGCACTTAACCAAGACAAAAAGCCACAACGAACATCCCTTTTTCAATGAATTTTATAACGTGCAGCTCTATTCCGAGCCTGTAGCACCCATTCTGACCATAGTGTAACCATATCAAAGGGTGAGAACCATTTAGCATGTTGTTGAAAGGTTTTTTCAGTTGTTCTTTTTAGAAAAAACAAAGACAAAAAACAACCATTGCTCACAGAATTGGCATCTCATTTTTGGAAGCTCCCATCTTTCTGTTTTCGAGAAGTGTACAGTAGTGCAGTGGTCCTGATGTAACTTTATGGCTTACAATGTTGACATGTCTCAGGTTCATGTGTTTCGATTGGTGTTTTCCGTCTCAGGTAGATTGCAAAGTGTAGGCCCCACACATTGGAAAAAAATAATAAAACAAAGCAAAAACAGGATATTATGGATTTTAGTTGTATATTGGTTTATGTATTTTTTCTTAAGTATACAGTGCACTGTTTGAAATGTATTGTTGAGTATTACTTTGTACAGGTTGATCACTTTTTTTAGAGTGAAGAAAGAACAAACTTGTTTTTTGTGTTTTTTAAAGGACTATAAAATAATGAAGGATGTATAATTGATGCCAAATAAGCTTGTTCTTTAGTCACACCAATGTCTTACTTTTCCCTCTAGGCCAGTTCTGTTTTTAAGGTGTACATGGACAATGTTACAGTGTAAGAAACTCCATATCCATATGTCCCCATGCGCATTTTGTATTGGTTCATGTATACCATTTTTACAAAAAAAAAGGAAAAAAAAAAAGAAGTACTATAAAATATCTGTCTTCTTAATAAAAAAAAAAGTTAATGTTACAAAGTGATCCTTTAATCTCTTTATGGAGTTCTTACGGACGCCTCAGCCTCAGGCCACGCTTTCTCCTTAGGACCTGGTGTTGCCCCAGCCGTGAGTAGCAGTGCTCGGACCTGGCTGGGTCTCCTGGGACCACCTTCTCTCTCCTTCTGCTCCTCCCTCCTGTCCCCATCCTCTTCTGCCCTCTCAGAGCCCAGGTGAGCCAGCGGCCCCTCCAGTGGACTCAGTGATCCGTGCAGGATGCAGCAGCCGGGCCCCAGGCCCAGGCCCAGGCCCCAGCCGCGGATTGACCTCCCTCCCTCACCCCCTTTCACCCACCACCCCACCAACTCCCCTGTGTTGCCTGCTCCACCTGTCTCTTCCTTTGGGATTTTGTGTCTTAACAGTTCATCCTGCCTTCTTCATTTAAAGTTCTCTCTCCACTCACAAAAGCAAGAAGTGAGCGCCGCCGACTGGCTTGGCTGCCTGCAGAAGATTGTTCTCACTTGCTGTTTAGGTTGCTGACGCTTCCAGGCCTGGGTGGACAGCAGGGCTCAGTCTGTTGTCGTAGTCTTTGCCTTGCAGGCCAAAGTGAACAATGACTGCACTTCATGGTGGCTGATCTTACAAATGAGCAGATAATATGTGACCTGTCTCCAGGTGCCCTTCCCCTCTGCTCACCCACAGTGGTTGAGTTCCCCCCTTCTCTCTCGGTCAGGTAAATGGGAAAGGCTCAGGAATGACAGAAAAGGTAAGCTCCAGAAAAGCCAAAGCTGTGTGTCTTATCTTGGCCTCTTAAGACCTGGCCTGGTGTCTTGCCCATAGGGGTGTTTACTTTCTTTTTTTCTTTTTGCCCTGAGAGGCCAACTGCATATCAGTTACACCATATGAAAACATGAAGTGGCCCTCAGTTATGCCTGCCACATCCAGGATAGGAAGGAGCCCCGGGAGTCTGTAAATTTCTTAGAGAAGGGAATGATTGGAGGCTAGCTGGCAAGTCAGCTCCATGGAGACAACTGGGAACCGTGCTAGATTTAGCAGGGTGGTTTTGTGGTGAAGGAAGTGAGTCTGGTACAGAGGGCTCTGGGCCCAGCCAGCCTGCTAACGTGTATGGGAAGAACCCAATGAAATCCCCTCTACATGGAAGGCAGATCAGTTTTGACTGTCCGCAAAGTCCAGCACAGAGGCTTTGCCAAGGGGCAGAGAGCAGTGGGGAATGCAAACTTCAGATTTGTATAGATCAAGACCCACACAGGCAGTTTGGGGGAGCACTCAGCAGGGCAGCTAGAGTGAGCCCACCTAGGATTAAACCCCTGCCCCACCATTTATTAGCTGTGAAACTGCAGAGAAGTTGCCAAACCTTCCTGGTGTTGGTCTCCTGCACTATATGACAGATTGGCATAAGCTCAAAAGTTGTTAAAGAAATTGCAGGCTGGGGGTGTGGCTCAGTGGTAGAGCACATGTTTAGCATATAGTAAGTTCTGGATTCAATCTCCAGCATTAAAAAAAAGAAAAAGCAATCAGAGGCCAGGGATTTAGCTCTGGTACATGCCCTACCTGGCAAACAAAGTCCTGAATTCAATTCCTGGTACCCTCCCCCCAACCCCCCCCCCAAAAAAAAGCAATCAAAGCTCAGGAATTTAAGGTTCCAGATAGAAAATAACCATTTATTGCATGTTCATCACAATACAGGCTAGAGGCAAATGGTGATTAAAAAGAAATTTACCCACAGTTTTTACTTAAAGGAACTCTTCAGAGTCCTCTGCGTGGACACATTGTGTCCCTTTGAACCTCGTCCTGGAATTTTTAGTAACCCCCTTCCTTGTCACTATTCAGTAATATGAATGTTCCAAGCCATGTGCGATGTCCTGTGTAACGCCCCTACTCATCTCCCTATTATCTGTGACATAAAGCTCCACTTCCAACTGTAACCTGCAGAGAGGGGACCCCAGAAGGTCATTGAACTGAGGCAGATGTAAGGTAGCAATCAGCCCTTTGGGCTCCAGAGGATATGCAAATGAGAAGGTGCCAAAGGCAGTGTTAGTAGAGGCTTGATAAGTTGCCTGGTTCTTCCAATGGAATGAGATTGAAAATGGTCCTCACTGTCCCCAGAGAGCTTTCACAATGTTTTGGCCGGTTGCACTCTCCAAATACATCAGCTGGACCCCTGAGGCAATATGCAAGTAATAATTGGTGCGATCTTTCACTGCCCTCTATCTGCATGCAGTGTAATTCTTACACTGTTGTGGACTCACTCCACAGAGAAATGTTCCTTTCATTCCATCATCCAGAGCCTTAAAGCAGCCATGCGATCACCATGCGACAGGTAGAAGAGCCCTGCGTAAGTGAAGCGTTTGTGTTCCATTACAATATTGTGCCTCAGACTAATACACCTATTTGCTGGAATGCCAGATACACAGCCTTAGTCATGAAGAGTTGGCAGCCACATTCCTGCAGAGTGAAATTGATATTCACAGCTACACATTATATTCTGAAACATTTCCAAAATGAAGCACTTGGATGTCCTGATCCACTGTACAGGGGAAGGAAGAAGGCATTCTCAGCTGTCATCTGAGTGACCTAGTGGCCAATATACAAAAGTCAGTGGCAGGTATAGAGTGGACTCTCAGCAAGCAGTAGTTGACTAAAGTGGAGCAGTCTAGGATCAGGCTGGCTGAGTCTCGCTTATACGTAGAATGGGGCACCAATTTTGTGTGTTGAAACTTGGTGTTTTTTAATTTCATTCTTGATAGAGATAGCTTTCAGGCTGGCCTTGAAGAAGATCAGCTGGCCTGCCCTGAGTGTAGTGCCTTTGATCCCATCATTAAGAACCTACTGAACCACATTCCAGTTCCCCTTCTGGGGAATGGTGCCATTTTTAGTAATGGTTAAGTAAAGCCATAAGGTAACACTGTTATCCTATAAGGGGGCTTCAGAACGCAGTGCGATGTATTAGAAACTCACACTCCTTGCCTCCTCAGTGTTTATCTCAAAGTGCTGAAATAGGCCTCTGGTAGGAGCTGTAGGATTCACTGGGCACCACACAGCCTCAGACTATCACACTTGGTAGAAGGAGGGTGGTGGGCACAAGGGTCATGGGAGAGCCTGCAAGCAGATCTGTTTTCACTTCTAATCCTCTGTGTCTTGGCTCTTCGGTACACGGGGGCATATATTTGCTTTGTTTGGTATGCTTTAGTCTTCTGCTCCCAAGTGAACGTAAAATGTGCACTACTCCTGGGGGCCGCTGCCTGGAACTGCAACTCAAGTCTTGCATATTGAAATATGGAGCTAGTAATTCCAAAGAGGAACCTGACCAGGTCTCCCACATTTTCCGTCACACACACACACACGCACACACACACACACACACACACACACACACCTGCCCTTTCCATTTTCCTCCCTCCTAATCCTGTGGAGTGGTGAGCTGAGGAGCATGGAGCACTACCGAGGGGCAAATCCACGCGGGATGGGTCCCGGCATTCTCCAGCTGCCCCCTCGATGCGCACTGGCTCGCAGCCATATTTCAGACGTGCCCGCCTTAAATTTTCCCTAAGTGCTATCTTCTCAGGTTAATTAATCACCAGGCTTAAACTTGCTGTTACCAGCAGGAAGTCCATCCTGAAGTCAGCAATGTTACGATGGCATCTTCTAATACTGTTTATCCTGCATTAGTGTTTACTTAGGGGGAAAATTGATCCGTAATTGATATTTCAGTCTTCCAGAGCTGGTGTTGGAAGAGCCTAATGCAAGCCTTTAATAGCGAGCAAATATTTAAATCCCTTAATGGTTGCTGAATATTGAAATGTGTGACTTTATTACTCTTCTTTGGTTTGTTTTCTCTGTAGTTGTGTATTTCATCGTTTAAACTTGCAACGGATGTTGGCAGGCTCCAGTCTAGCTAATCCACAAAAGCTGTTTGCCCAGACACAGCAGTCCTGATTAAAAAGTATTGCTATGGAAGGGAATCTTCTGCACTAATCAGTCTCTGTTAGCTAGTGATGAAATTACTATCCATCTCTCTTTCTCTCTCTCTTTCTCTCCCTCTCTCTAGGCCTGTTTTCTCTAACCTCTCCCAGAATAAAGTGATGGGGGCAGCTATAGTGTTGCAATTAGGAGCATGAATCTTTTATCGTTTGGACAAGGAAGGGAAAATGCCATTACTGTCAACTGAAATGTCCTACTTGGGTTTTTCGCTCCTACTTCCCTGCCAAAGCCCATCGCTGCTGCTGAACGTGTATAACATTCACAGCTGTTCTTGATGGCTTGATTCTTAACACAGCCAGAAGTGTAGCCTGGGAGATGCTTAAGACAGTTTATGGAAAATAATAGATTTCCTTGCAGAAACACCAATGCATCGTGAAGGGCCTGGAGTCACCAATTTTCTCCCTTTCTGGCTTCAGTCACAAAGCTTTTTGCTAGAACACGCAGGCCCTCTTGAATTCTCTGTGTTTCCCCGGTGGGTTCCTCTCAGCACCCACAAGTCTCTGGCTATGGAGCCCTTTGTCTCGCCACTCACCCGCAGCAGCCATGGGATCTAAGCAGCAGCAGTGCCTGACGAGGAGAAGAATGCTACCGAATAGAGAAGAAGTCCCAGGACGCCAGCTGCTGAGAGCTAAGACCAGGTCCACCAGCTTGGGTGCTCCGGAGACAAGACTAACGTCAGCATAAGGCTGGGGTCCTCCCGTCCCTGTGCAGCACCCTGTGTGGCCACCAGAAATGCCAAGAAGTGGCACAGTTAGTGCTGCTAGCTTCTACTATGGACCCCTGACACCGTCACCATGCCCTGGCTGTCAACCCTGCCCTTAGTTAGGGACCTCTGGGCATAACACTCCCTTTGGCAGGTCAAGAAGAAGTGGCTTTGGGGCCTCAAATGTGGAGGAGGCTGCAAGAAAGAAGCCATGCAGGGTCGCAGCTTTCAGACTGTTTATTCAAATGCACTTCAAAAGCCATGTATCTCCCCAATGGTGCCTGGAAAGAAAGGTAGAGGGCACAGCGTGCCCCACCAGCCACAGCTCTCTCCCACTGTAGCTGCAGTCACGAGTACCCCCAGCCGAGTGCCACCACTCCCCCACTGCTTTCCTTCTCAGCTTCTAAATGGAAGCCATTAATCATACTAAATTGTGCAATGATTCCAAGATAGGGAGAATGCTGATGGCAAAAATCATTCTCCTTTGTTGTGCCAAGCAGGCAAAAGGCAGAAGTATTAGCACGTTGCCCTGCCTGGCGTCTTGCAAATGCTAACCATGTGTTTGCCCACGCAGCTGCCTCTATGCACACAGCTTATTTTAGCCTTGGTCTCAGGCATCCCAACTGTTGACAGAAAATAAGGCACCCGTCCACTTCTGATTGTGAGGACTGCTGGGAGGACTTATAGCTGGGCACACCCCTCCCCTGCAGGCTTGCCATCTGAAGGTCCTCAGATCCAAGGATAGCTAGTATGGGCTTTATGCGGAAAACTCAAGGTGGTCTCAGATGGAGTGAGCTGGTAAAGCAGGCTGTGCCCCTCCCCACCCACACACTCTTCTGCCAGCTGGGTTGCAGAAGCAGCCAGGTGTGGGTACCAAGGAGGCTTTTTGCCTTTCAGAATTTGATGTGTGCTTCGCTTTCGACAAGCCTCTTTGTAAGCCACCCCTTCTGAATTAGAATCATTTTCCAAAAGCTCTTAAGCTATGATTAATGCCAGGGCTGTTTTTAACAATCATCCTGCCAGTCTTAAGCTGTAGTCATTTTCAATAATTTGGAGTGCTCAAAGGCAAGCCAGGAGTTTGTTGACAACAAAACCCATAAGAGCATAGCCAGGCAGCCACAAAAGATGGAAAGCAAAGGGACCACTTGGGCTTAGCTGGCTTTCTGCTCCCAGAGTTTCACCACTAAAAGTTTGATTGAACGCTCACAATGCATTAAGGATCCGACTGTGAACACGGCTTGGTGAGAGGGCTGCCAGCCTGGCTTTTGTGTGAACAAATGAGCAGTGTGTTGGGAGAGCTCCTGGTTTATTTATGGACATGTGTGCTTCATTCGTGCCATCCCAAACCAAGGGCACTCATTTGTCTTCCTGTTGCCAACATCAAGGACTAAGAAGCGCAGTTGCTCCGCTGTACAGCATATTTGTGCAAATGCTGCATGAGTCTCTGGCCAGAACTGGAGTTTCCTTCTCCGTGGATGGCCCTGGCCATGCCCCCAGCCATGAGTTCTAAACTTGCCTTTCTAGTCTTGGTGGTTGCATGCTAGAGCATCTATGGGTTTGAAAAGCCCAATCTGAAGGCAGCTATGGCTTGCGATGCCCATGATCACAGGTTTACTTAGATTGGACTTTGGCTGGCACTTATTTCTAGCTCATTACTTCCCCTGGTAGGAAAGGGTCAGCTCTGGGTGACCGAAGTTTAATCTAATGAATTTGGTGGGATTGATAGGCATTTTGTCTCAATTCAACACTGCCACTAGACTAGCTATTCTATAAGGTGTGGTACTAGCCAGGGAGAAAACCTGACTTGTTCTTATAGCTTGGAACTTTGTTTTGTTTTGTTTTTTAGGGAAGAGTCTACAGGGTGTTCAGGGTCTCACTACTAGATCGGACTCATAGTGATCCACCTGTTTACAGCCTCCCAAGAGCTGGGATTACAGGCGTGGGCCACCACGCCCAGTCTCAATTGCTGTCTCAGCATGCCCTGGGGGGTGGGGGGTGGCCAGCACAGCAGGTCTGGGGAACAAACCCTGACCTTGCGCCTGCTTGGAGGCGCTTTAATCCCTGAGCTATTTGGCCAGCCCTTAGCTGGGAACTTTCATTAAGTGACTTCCACTACATTCCCTTCAACCACAAATCACAAGAGGATTCCCAGTTCCAGTCTCAAAGTGATCTTAGTGGTATCAGTCTTATCTCTCACTCTTCTCCCCTCTTCTGTTTCCCCCTCCCCCACTTCTCTTGACTTCAAGCCTCTTTATTTTGAAGCAGAATAGGAGATCACAGGCGACTGCTCTCTAGAGCTGTATTTGTATCTTAGCCAAGGCTGCCCCAGACAAATGTCATACTCTACCAGTGACTGCATGTCCCCAATTTACCCTCCTTGTCAGAGTGTTGCTAGGGTTTCTTGGCAACTCCTGAAAGGCCTCAGTGGCACGTGTGGCCTATGCTTTAGGGTCATGAGCTTTGGGAAAAATCAAAAGTTTCCTCTAAATTTACTCCTCTTATATTCCTGTCTCGGTTAACAGCATCACCAGTCTCCCAACCCAGAAGCCTCGGTGCTATTCTTGCTTCCCTCATCTCCTACTTCCACCTGGGTACCAATTCTTCCCATCTTTTCATAAATGCTTCTCAAGCTTGACCCAAATTTATCATTTCATTTTCATGTTATTTGCCTCATCCTGGCCCTAAAAGGAGACTTCAGCCAAAGGGATATAACAACCTCTTTCCTGGCTTCCCGTTGCCCTGCTCCTCCAACCCATTCTCGGTTCTAAACCCAAGCATACCACATCCCCGCTATGCTTGGAAACCGTGCCTGGCTGACATTCAACTGCAGAATAAACCCATGACCTCCCAGTCTGCCATCAACTCAGTCTGGCCTTCCACTCTGACCTACCACTTATGTCCAGACCCAGACTCTCACCCTATAATTGATAAGCTCTATTTCAGCACCATTCGTACCTCTGTGCCTTGGAATACTCAGGGGGTATCTCCCTCCCTGGAGGCGGATTCAGGTTTCTGTGTTTTCTCAGTTCCTCATGCTTACCTCTCAATTTGTGTCCTTATTACATATTTAGATGTTTGTTTACCCCCCCCCCCCATCTCCCTCAGTGAAACAGTAGAGAACAGAGACTGGATCTGATCTGCTCTGTATCTTCAACCACAGCTGAACCCATCTTCCATCTGTTCATCTCCTTCCTAGAAATATCCTGGTAAGGCCTGTCCTCTTCTAGCTACAAGTTCCAAACATTCTCAAATTCACTTTGATTATTTTGTTAAATTATCACTCTGGCTTAGTTTTGATGTTTCTTTTCATTGTAATCAACATTTTTTTCCCCATCCCTGTCTTCTAATTTGGTAGCTGTTTTACCCACGAAGGTCAGTATATACACTAAAAGCCTTTACAGGGTCTCTGAACACATTTGAGACCTGGAAAGATAAAACAGGAGTTCTGAAATTCAGAGATCGGACTTACTAGATGTCTCATTAAGTATCTACAAAACCATAACATTGTCGACCAGTCAGCAAACTGCAACCAAATAATCAGGGGCAAAGTATGTTCAGGACTGGGTTGTGAGGGATTAATGTAAAACAGCACCTCTGAATTGCAGTTGTGGACCCTGCAAATGCTTTACATTAGCCCTGCTCTATCCTTTCCTGCCCTCTTTTGTTCTGCTCTCTGAATTTTGCACCCAGCCCAGAACATATAGTACAGGTTCTGGTGGGATCCAGCCCAGGAAAAGCCACACCCTGCCACATGGGCAGTATATCACTTTTCTTAGCCACCAACCCCCTCCTGGAAGGCTGACACTCTGCCAGAACCCAACAAATTCACCTGGAGGTTCAGGGTGAACCTCCTCAAATTTGTATGGAGCATTTTAGACTCTCTTTAGCAGCTGGTTCTTGTGGGTTGGGCAGCGACAATCTGTAGAGATGTCTGACCCGCACACGCAGCTTCCAGCCTGTACAGCAAATTGTTGGGGTGGACACCCTGGGCTTTGAAGGGCAGGTGACTTCTCTGCCCTGCTGCTGTCTTCCAGCTTTGGGGTTTTGTTTTTGGCTTGCGGGAGGAGGAGAGCCGGTGGTGATGAGCTCCAGCCTCCAGAGCGGGCATTCATGAGCAGAGTTTCCAGCTGGGCCTCTGATTCAGCAGGCAACCTTGGGCAAATCACTTCCTCCCTCGGCCAGCTCTCCATCTGTAAAGAGCCTCCTCCTCAAATTGTTTCGAGTTATTTGTTTGTAAAGTGCTTTGACATCTCAGATCTAAAGTGCAGCAAAGAGCAAAAATGTTGCTGTTGTTCTAGTGCGTTTAAAGCCCCAAATAAAATGTGTTGCTTGCTCTTGAGTTGAAAATTAAAAACAGCTTGTAATAATTGATAACTCATTCCACTGTAGCTTTGTGGTGTCTCTGCCATCCTAGGATCATCCAACTTTTACCCTTTTTCTTGAAAAAAAATAAATAAATAAAGGCTCTTTTGTGAAGAATGGCTTTTATTTGGTAAATAATTTTGACTTGCGTAATTACTTCTGTGAGTTTCGCTAACAACTTCACTCGGGCTGCAGAAGCCTCGCCCCCGCCCCCACCCAGGCTCCCACCGCGGTGCTCCGTAAAGTAATTGTGCAATTAGGAAGAAGTGGCTGGAGCGTCACGTTTCTCTGTATTTTAAGTTGGGAGTCTGACTTCGGCTCCCCGATTGCTTGAGTGGGTGAGCAGCCCGTTATTAAAAAAACAATTATGCTGTTAAAAAATCAGGAGCTCCACAAGTGAAGCGCATCGATCGGCAAGAGCTGGTCAGTTATCACCAGAAGGTCCTGACAACGCACTAATAGGTTTTTCTGAAGATCCAATCAAATTTTCTAGGCAGAGGCTTGAGGTGTTCCACATGGGATGATGCTTGTCCCGGACTGTATCGATTCCAGCGTGTGGCTCTCCTCGCTCCCCTCTCACTGGATCGCCCTCTTCTGCTGCGGCCACCATGTGTAATAAAGACCTGAGCTTTGTATTCCACTACACAGCCCAGCGGGGGAGGGGTCGGGAGCAGGCCTGCTGCCCTTGACTCAGCCTCCTTGCACCACTTCTTGTCACTCTCCAACTTAGCTCAGCAGTGCTGTTCCGCTCCGCTTCTCCCTGACCTTGTAGATTCCACTCTCATGGCCACCTCCAGCCCAGCCTGCGGCCCCTTTTAGAAGAGACTCTGAAAGCAGCTGAAATCCAGAGTGTGCCCCCACCCCCGTGCCACCACCAAGTGACTGCCCCAGGCAAGGAGAGGGTGTTGGCTGCCCACGCTGGGGGAAGGGTTATGGGGTGCATGTGAGTGTGGATGGTGGCAAAGGTGTGAGGTCACCAGACCCAGGTATACTGATTGTCCACTTACCAAGGGTGTCAGATCAAGCGGGTGCACAGGGACGCAGATCCAGCCTACCCTCTGCTAGCCAAGCTTGTGCCCAGACACCAAGTGGAATCCTCCTTAAGGTGGGGTTCCATTTTTCATGAATTTCTAATTCCTTCAAGGATGTATGGACCACTGGTAGGCTGAAGAGAAGCAGCAGAAACAACCTCCCAGGGTGCTGAGGAGTTCTGCTGCTGTACCCTGCTGAGTCCCTGCCCTGGTCATTCCCACGAACACCCCAGGGGGTGATGACCATGACAGGGACGTAAAACACTTCTTGCCATTCCATGATCATTGGGATCACAGGTAGGCTTCTCATACCTACCAGGTTGGGGTTCACCTCCACCCACCCGGACTCTGCCAATTCGTTCCACTGCAGACACTGCAGAGCCTAGACAGGATGCACTGGCTCACACCATCTCCCTGACTCCTCCTGTCCTACCATTTGAAGAGCATGAACTTTGTTAGAAGACTCAGGTTCAAATCCCAGACTTTTAACAAAAGTCTACAGGGGGCAAGTCTCCAAGCCCATTTCTTCATGCCTAAAATGTCCACCTCACACGAGACTGTGGACATCATATAGGTAAAAATGCTGTGCTGTTACACAAATGTTAGCTACAAGTTATGGTCAAAATCCTAGGCACAGGGCGTCCTGCCTCTTCCCTGGGGCTTCCTGGGCTTCCTGGACCCTAGAGGGTGGGGTGAATTAGCACTGGAGCTGGCCTGACCCATTTGTTTCCCACTGTGTCAAGTGTGTGTTTTGGCTCCACAGCCAGGCTGTCAGTGCTTACCTTACATTTGGATTCCCCACAGCCCTACAATATGCTGAGCACACAGGGGCTAGTCCATAACTCCTTGACTTCCCTGGGTATTTATTGTTATACAATTTTTAGTCTGTAGCACTTCCCACCTAGGAAGAGACTTAAATGAAACCTGTACCTTTGGTTTAGTTCATCCAATCACAGCATACAGAATGTCAGATCTGCCAAGCACTCCAGTGCTCCTCCAGTCCAACCCCCTTATTTTACAGATTCCAATTGCAGGCAGCTTTGCAGAGGACTACTAAATACCAGCTGCAGGGATGTTACGTTCCTGACCCCCAGACTCCCCCAGCGAAGATACCAGAAACAAACTAATGAGACTCAGCCTCACCCTCTAGCCTCAGCCTGAGCAGCTACAGGGCAGCACTGCCCAGAAAGCAGACTCTGGAGCCCCAATAGGGAGCAAGAGCACAGAGCACCTGAAAATGCAGTCTCAGGCCAGGCATTTTCATTGCATGGCAAGGCTGGGGGTGGGGCCCAGCAATCTGCACACTGCAGCAGGCGAGACACTGCCTGCCCAGGGGAAAGGTGCTGGGTTTAATGCCAGCAGTGGGTCTCGGCTGTGTTCTGCTCCACCCGTGTCTCCATCGGCAGGGCAGGAAATACACAGCTCACCCCTCTAGGCTTCTGCGTGCCCCAGCCAGAGGACACACCTGGCACATAGTAGGCACTTAAGAAATGTTAGCTGCGTTTGAACTGCCACTTGTCTTGGGTGAGTGGCTGGATGGCTGATTGCAAGGCTGATTGGAGGACATGCAACTTTCATCAGCCTCATCAGGAGAGACAAATCTATTAAGTGGCTAAATGCATGATGTTCTGTTCTCTACATTCGGAGAAAAAAGCAATCCATAAACTGGGGGAGATGACAAGGTAGAGTACAAAGGTGAAAGATTTTTGGAAATGGAAGATCATGGTCCAAAGCCCAGTCCTGGCACCTTGTGCTGGGTGGAGGATCCTGATCCACCTACATGGCGCGCTCATTCATTCCGCAGCTATTGAGGGGTGGGCTCTGGTATGTGCCAAGCAAAGTGCTAGGCATGAAAACACTTTAGGGACACTAGGGACTAAGTTACCCCTGTGCAGATCCAGTGCTCCACCTGCTCCTATGCTGATCGCAGCCCCCCACGGGTGGGCAGGGGTGTGTGGAAGTACACGGAAGAGGTGTGTGGCCCTCAGCACCCAGGCTGCATTTTTGCTGATCTTACACCTTGTTGCAGTCCCCTCCTCCCTGGCTGCAGCCACCAAGGAGGCCACATGCTCCACATGGTACAGCCACTCAGTGCTGAAGCCTCCATTGTCCTGGATCTCTGAGGGACAAACCAGAGCAGAGAGCCACTCGTGCCCTCTGGACACGCACCGTGGAAGAGAAGCAGGAGGTTCAGTCCTTCCGTTTCCATCACACGGTCCAGCCGCCCCTGACTAATCAAAACTGCTCTGTGGTTTGCACTCCAGGAAGGCAGAGCACACACACACCATTGACTACTTTGTGGCAGTTAGAAGAGGCACGAGAAGGAGCACCACGGGTTGCTGGGGAAGCACACACTACTTGCCGTACCGGGTCTTGGGGTGGAGTGCAAAGAAGGCATGTTAGTTTTCTGCCACCCTAATGCCCAAGATAATCAATTTATCAGAGGAAGGTGTTACTCGAGGTTTTGGTCCGTGGTTTGCTGGCGCCATTAGCTGGGGCTTCTGGTAGGAAAGCACGTTGTCAGGAAAGCACACAGGGAAGCAAACCTGCTCATGTACTGGTCTAGGAAGCTAAAGAAAGGAAGAGAAAGGGGCTCGGGTCCCACCGACCCTCTCAAGGGCACTCCCCCAATAACCCGAAGACCTCCCCCCAGCAGGCCCCACCTCTTAAGGATTCCACCTCCTCCCCGTGGGGCCAAGCTGAGGACTAAAGCTTTGACACGGAGACTGGAGACTGTCTAGATCCAAGCTGCAGACCAAAGCTCGTCTGGAGCAGTGCAAGCCTAGGCTGGAGGGATGAATGGGAAATAGACAAAGGAACGAAAGGAGCCGATGCCTTGCAGGGAAGTAGCATAGGGAAGGCCCAGAACTGGGAGGATAAGAGCTGGCTGGAGAGCAGGCTGGCAGGCAGGAGGTCAGGGGCACCCAGGGCAGGACACGAAGGGGGCAGAGCTGGCTTTGGAGGACTGGAAGGACTTGGAACTTCATCCTAACATGAACAGTAAGCTGGAAATTTTAAACAAGGTAGCCGTAGGAAATCTGCTTCTCAAATGCTTCACCCTCACCTTCTGCCTCTGTGAAATAAGTACAGCGACACTGTGTACCTGCTTCAAAGGACAGAATGGTGAGAATGGAGTGAAGTCGCCTCTGTAAGACAGTGTCCAGAGCACCATGGATACTTAGAAAGGCCCAACACTTCTCCTTCATCAGGTCCCCTCCTGATTAGTGTGCCCTTCCAGCCCAAGGCCACCAGTGTGTTTTTGTGCAAGATGCCAACAAGTCTATAGGAAAACAGCCAAAACGCCTTTGCAATAAAATAGTAGCTGACACTTATGGAGTATGGGACACGTCCATCACATGACAAGGACACACACTGTGCAGGTGGGAAAACCCAGACATAGAGCAGCTAAACTACTTGCTCAGGATCATGCAAACTAGTAAATAGCAGGGAGGAATTTAAATCTAGGCCCTGGAGTTCTAACATGTGATCATTAGACTCCACTGACTCTTTGAAAGAAATGGAATTTTAGGAAAAGATAAGGATCAGAGGGAGCAGCTCTGGTCAGACCCAAAGGGGTGAACGGAAGATGAGCGGAGCCACTGAGGCTGGACAGACAGCCAGGGAAAGCTGACCCCGGCTCCATGACCTCATACCACTGCCCATGCAAGGCAGTGTCGGAACCCCACTCCCCATCCCCGGGAGGGGCAGCCAGAAAGGGATATGCCCGATCTAAGCCACCTTCATCAGCACCCTCCTAACATGGCCCACCTCCCAGTTCCCTGTCTGCTGAGAACCCTGGGGCCTCAGAGAGAAGCCCATGGGGGCCTGGGGTGTGTCCGTGGAATTGATCCCAAGGCACGCAGTGTCAGCAAGGCCCTTGGGCAAGGCAGACTCAGCTGGGCTTCGAGGCAAGCAGGCAGGACCGCCGCCCTGCTCCTGCCACTCGCAGCAGTCAACCAGCGAATCAGAAAATGTGCTCGGCTACCAGTGAAGCAGATGGCGGAGAATATCCTGTGTATACAATATTTATGAAACGGGAGCAGCACAGAGCTGAGGCTGAGACTCGGTCCCAGGCAGAGTAATTCAGCCCTATGTGATGAACAAGATTGTAATTGGGGTAGTTCCAATTTACTAACCATTTGCAAAAGATTACATACCTCTCACATATTATCCTCTCCTAATCTTACTTTAATGAACACTACTCTATCTGGATGTATAATTTCAGGGCGGGGGGGAAAAACAATTTCTAGCCTAGAAGGCAAAGCTGTAGCTAATACATTAACATCCAAATTAGAGAGAGGGAGAGTAATTGTGAGATCTATAGCTAAAGTAATTTAAAGTCTCCCTCCCCTTCCAAGCATAAAAGACAGATGTACAGTGAAGGCAGTTCTCACAACCAGGGGTGTCTGGGGGGGGGGGCGTGAGGCTGGTGCCGCCAAAACGGCAGCCTCACAGGCCTGCCCACTTCACCTGGAGGGGCATCCAGAGGAAGTGTTTCCCACTTATTTCAGATGGGCCTTTTGGATGAAGGAAGCAAGTCAGACTAAGAGAACTTCCAATGGGTTGCTGGTAAGCATGCCTCACTGACACGCTTGGGATGCGTCCTTGGAGGGGCTCAGTAACCTGTCTCCATCTCAGCTTCACCAGCTGTAAAGTGGGCATAAGATGGGATAATAATATGATAGCCTTGTTCATGCCTTTCTTCTGAGAGCTGTTAGTTGCTCCCTGCTCTTCTCAGAGTCCAAAAGACAGAAGCTTAAAAAATAATAATACAGATTTTGCTCTCAGGAAGCTTATGCAAGGAAAGAAAACTAGAACTATTCAGGACACTAGATGATAGGATAAGAAGGTCTCTGCATTTAGAGTAATCGCGATGGAACTGGGCTCCTGTAAAACCAAGGGAGGCACTGCTGACTGCCCCGCCCGAGCACATCGAGGGAATTGCTTCCTGCCTAGAAGGAGATCGTGCACAGAGCCATCCCTCTCACCTGCTCACTGGATTTGCTTTGAGACAAAGTCTGTGTGAGGGAGGAGGGAGGCAGCTACTTCCCAGGGTTGTGCTGCAGAGCAAGGACTAGAAAGCAGGCCTGTAGCTCAGGTTCTCCTGCCCAGAGCTCGGTCTCTTGCTGAGGGCAGTGAAAAGCTCTCCACATGGCTCAGGAGAGGGCGAGGAAGTGCCAGAGCTGGACAGGAAACACGGCCATGCAAAGGCAGCACAGCAGAACAGGAGCCATCCTCCAGGCGGCCATCTGCGCCACACAGCAGGTGAGTGATCAGAGGGGGTGCCGCGAGAGGCCCTCACTGTGCTTGCTCCGGTCCCCAGTAACCACCAAGACCCCAGGATGAAGAGAGGAGCCGCGGAGAGTACGAGGGACATGAGCAGGAGGGATAGCCTCACCAGGGATAGTGTCGCCAGGAACCGCTGGCATCTCCTGGGGCCTACTGTGGGACAGGAAAGGACTGTCCACAAAGCTTCCCTGGTCACACCTCTGCAGCCTGTGTCAGAGCTGTCCTGAGATCGAGGCACCTAGCTATGTGGGTCCCAGGTGTGACACCCCCCCCCTTTCCTGCCAGCCCCTGGCCCCAGGAATGGCAGAGAAGCGCTGTGGCTGGCGCCTGCCCCTCACCTCCCTTACCAGCACCCCCTCTGATCTCTCAGAACTGCTTTCCAGGCTGTGGGGACTGACTGAACGCAGGCGCCGTGTTCCCAGATCTTGTCACCCAGATCTGCCCACACACATGCATACACATGGGCCAGTTCTCTCTCTCACCCCAGCCTGTGCTTTCTCTCTGGCCTCCATCCTCTCTCTTAAATAGACGCACAGAGGCACCGGGACAGCGAGAAGCCATCTGTCCAGTGCTGGGAGGGCTTTGTGAACTGCACAGCCAATGAGGTCTGGGTCAGGAGGAAGAGAAGGAGAGGCTGGAGCTGTGCTTCTTGTCCTCCAGCCCCCTCCTTTGGGCCCCTCAGGGAGCTGAGAGCACCTGCCCATGGCCGCCCAGCCCAAATAGGGAAACTGGACTTGGAGAAAAAAATATTGCCCACTTCTCCATGGAATCAGCAAGAATCTTCTATATTAATAAACACTATGGGCTGAATATTTGAGCCCCCAAAGCTCATCTACTAAGCTCCTGATCCCCAGTATGATAGCATTTGGGTGGGATCTTCACATGAAGCCAGGAGGGGGTGTCCCCATGCAGGAAGGTGCCCTTGGACTGGGATGAAGGAGTCAGAGCTTGTTGTCCCTGCCTGGACAGGGCATGTTCACCAAGAACCAACTCTGACAAACTCTCATGTGTGGCCACCCAGCCCCCAGAATGTTTGAACCACCCAAGCTGTGGTATTTGTTAAAGCTGCCCAACCTGTGGCTGGAGAGATAGCTCAGTAGAATAAGTGTTTGCCTGGCAAGTGCAAGGTCCTGAGTTCAATCCCCAGTAACACACACAAAAAAAGGGGGGGG
>NW_004524656.1:10251663-10265457 GCF_000260255.1 Octodon degus
CAGGCCTGCCCTGCCGGCCCCACCCCTGGGGCACGCTGAGACGGAGATTGAGACTGGGCATTGTGTCATGCACCTGTAATCCCAACACCTGGGAGACTGTAAACAGGAAAATCACTACGAGTCCAATCTAGTAGTAAGACCCTGAACACCCTACCCTGTATGTAGACCTTTCCCTAAAATATAGAAAAAAAAATATGGTAAAACTGCTCAACCTGGCCCAGGCAACAAGCTGCCCTCTCTCCAGCACCACATCTGACCTGGTAACTGGACAAGTCCCTTCCCCAGCATCATCCCTAAGAAGCTGGGGCTGGTCCTTCCTGCCTTTGCAGGTGTATGCTTCTGTACCCGCCATGGAAGGGGAGAGGGGACAAGGAGACTCTAGGCTCAGTAAATAAGAAAGAAGGAAGGAGAAAGAAGTTGGGCAGCACAGGTGAGCAGCTCCAAAATGCTACACTGCATGCAGGCTAGCGCAGAACCTCTGGGCTGGGGCCGATGCTGTCTTCTCAGGGGTACAGGTTCAGCAGCCGTCCCAGCTTGCTCTGGAATAACGAGGTCCTGCCATAGGAGGCATCCGGCTAACCTGGGACCTGTTGGGGATCCTTCTGCTCCCAATCCTGTCTCCCTTCCAGTGCCGTACAGCATGGCCCTTGCCTAAGCAAGACTGAGCTTACCGCCCAGAACCAGCCTAGGGCAGCCCTCTGGTTAGAGATTAAGTTACAAAGGGAAATGCACCTCTCCTTTGTCTCTGAGCTCCCCGCAGGGGAGGTTTAACAGTAACAGCACTGCTTTAACACAGAGCATTCTGCACATGGTGGGCATGGTGCCGGCCACCGTGAACACACGCCCGAACTCATCTACGTTTCCCAGGTATCATCATAGGTGCCATTTCCAGATGAGGAAAGCAGGGATAAAAGAAGCGACTTGGAGTCAGCAGGCATGGTGGGTCAGGAGGCAGCACTCTCCTGCCTGCTGGGTATCCAGGCCTCTGGCTGGAGGCCCTCACTCAGCACCTACAGGCAGTGAGCCTCCTATTCTTATGGCAACGGTCAGTTGGAGGAAGCAGTCACACTGTTAGAGCGGTTCTCTTGTGAGGAGTAGCCAGGACTTGAGCCTGGGTACCAAGCTCCCAGGGCCGTGGGTGGGGACCTGCACAACCCCCTCGGTAGGCTTTGAGGACAGTTGGGCCCTCTTCTCTCCCTCTCTGGATTTGATGGAACTGCACCACCACTCTGACAGGAAGCACATGGCTTTGTGGTAACGACTCTCCAAGGCTGGAAGGCAGCAAAAGGAATATTTGATCACAGGTGGCTGCTGTCAGGGCTGCTGCCTTGTCTCTGAAGTCCTAGGGCCGGGTGCTTCCTGCTTATCAGGAGCCTATGCGGCCCCTCTTCCTGTGCACAAACCCAGCCCAGGGTTCTGCAGCCACCTTTGCAAAAGAGGAGCAGGACACATCCCTCAGACTGTAGCCCATGACAACGCTGCGCAGAAAGGTCACCCTCCCTGAGGCTGCAGGACCTTACCTGCCCTGCTGCCTCTTTACCCTTTATAGGGAGAGAGAATGGAGGCCTCAGATGGAGCGATCAAGCTGTGTACAGACAATGGTGACCTTGGAGGTGTCCCTAGGCTAGGGCTATCGCACCCACCTGCTAGGTGTCAACCCAGGGTTACACGACACCTGCCAGACTATAGGAGGGGCTAGATAAACAATAGATATCATTTAGTCAGGTGCAAAAGTTGAACCCATTGGGACCTGGCTGTCCTCTGAGGGTCACATGCATATTCTACCTCAGGGATGAGTTTTAAAGTTCTCGAGAAAAAGAGGTTGTGAGACCTCCCATTGTATCTAATTTCGCATTTTAACAATGTTGTGATCATTTTCTTTTCTTTTAGGTCTAATCTGAGCCCTCAAACTGCAATTTGGGTTAATTTTTTTTTTTTTTTGTCTGATTTCAGAAGAGATTGAGAATCACCCAGTCCCTTGTGAGATTTCTTCAGAGCACAGGGCCTTTTGCCTTGTCCCCTCCAGGCTGCGAGGCACAGGGAAGTGGTGCTCCCTGGGGCGCAGTTCTGGCTCCTGGGCCGCAGAAGATGGAGACCAGAGAGGTCCTGCCCTCCCCAGACTCCTCCGAAGTGCTTCAGTGGCAAGGGCAGGGACAAGAAAGGTGGCAGGTCCTGGGTCCCCTGGTCTGGTTCCCAGGATCCCTTCTGTCATCTCAATTGCTCTGGGCCACAGCCTTTCCTGAATTCTCCGCATGCTGGAATTGTTGTGCTGGGTTCTTTTTCCTTGGATTTACCAAGGGTGGAGGTGAAATGAAGGAGAAAAGGAACTTTACAAGAAGTCCAAAGGAGCCTCCTGAAGTGGGCGGTCTCCTCCCGGGCTGAGACTTAAGACCTCCAGCTGCAATTCGCAGGACCTGCGACCACACTAAGGGACAGGGTCGGCTCAGTGAGTCCCGTGGCTCTGCGCACCCGCAGACCTCGGGCGCCTCATCTGTAGGAGTCTGCTGCGCTTCCCAGCCACTTGCCATCCCATAATCAGGACCATTATCTCCGGATAATTTGTCCTTCTCTTGGCAGTGCGGCGCGCGAAAGGCACCCAAGGAAGGACTGGTGTTTCTGGGACTACGAGGAGAAGGGGGAACAGGGCCTTGATTGCAAATGAAAAATTAAGCCCGCGCCTCGCATTCCTGCCGGCCTGATTGCACCCGGGCCTGCGCGCCCCCGCCCGCCCGCCCGCCTGAAGGGTACCAATGACCTGTCTACCTTTCTTTGGCTCGCCTCTGGTTTAGCAAATCTATAATGCATTTAATCTGCGAAAGCCACTGTGCTTGGCTTTAAATGCCTAATTTGCTGTAGAGAGCTCCTGCAGTTCTCTCCCCGCCAACGTTTAACTGGGGGCTTTTGTGTGTCCAATCAGCCGGGCTCCCTGTGCGGTGGACCGCACCTACTCCTGCCTTCGACCCCCAGGGAGAAGGACGCGAAGACGACCACCCCAAGCTGCTGTGGGACTGGGGCGCCGCACCCACTGTGTTCTACCCTTCTGGGTCCCCGCCGCGAGGTGCTGCAGCGAGGGGCGAGCGTTGTGTCTGCGCTAAGAGGGAAGGGACCAGTTCCTGGGGGTAGGAACTGAGAGGGGAGGGGAGGGGCGCCACCTCACGAATAACTGCCATACAGCAGGGTAAATGTCTTCGTAGAGGTGCTGCAAAATGCAGGGAGCGGTCAGAGAAGGAAGCTGTTCGCAAAGTCTTGTGAAGTTCAGGAAAGCTTTGCCAAGGAGGTGCTACTTCTGCAGCCTCGTAGGGGAAGCAAAGTTCCCGGATGGGGCGACCTGGGCAAGGCAGGGGCTGGGAGTGCAGTGGGGGCGGGGGGTGAGGAGAGACAGCGCTGGGAAGCCGGGCTCTGAGGAAGAGCACTGCAGAGGTAGGAGCTGAAGAGAAGGCGGCCCCTAGTGCCAGGAGGGTTGCAGGTTCCACCCCAGCTGGCACAACCTGGTGACTTAGCCAGACCCTGTCCAAAAAAGAAAAAAAAAAAAAAATGCTGGGATGGAGCTCAGTGAGAAGCCTAGGAGTTCAACCCCCAAGACTACATTAAAAAAAAATAACAGAAATATCTGGTGTGGGTATATGGGTGTGTTAATAAAGTGGACAGATGTAAACACACACACACGTACTTGGGCATATACAGGCTACATTTAAGAGTATGCATTTATTTTTATTTTTTTTAATTTTTAAGCGTATGCATTTATTTTTATTTATATAGTTTATTGTATAGCTTGTATTTATTTGTTAGAGGTGCCATAACAAAATACCATGTACCAGGCCACTGAGATAGATCAGTGGCCTGCTTAGGCAAGTTTAGGCAGGTGCAGGGTACCACAGTTAGATCCCTGGCACCACATACTGTGCCAGCCCTGTCCTCAGAGCAGGCTGAGCAGGCCAAAAAAACCAAAAACCAAAAAGCAAAACCAACCAAACAAAAAAGCACCCAAAGTACCAAGTACCAAGTAGCTTAAACAAAACGAACATATTTTCTCACACTTGTGGAGGTTGGGAGTCCAAGATCTAGGTATCCACGGGCTCTTTCATCTGCTTTCCCTCTGCTCAGAAAGGCACAAGGCAGCGAGGATGGTCATCTCCTCCCGTGCCTATTCCTTGTACATGCACATAGATCTGTCTGAATTTCCTCTTTTATAAGGACCAGGCCATACCAGGTGAGGACCCACCGAGCAACCTCATTTCACCTCTTTGAAGATGTATTTCCAAATGTAGCCACGTTCTGAGATATCAGAGCTTAGATCTTCAATGACTGGAGTATGCACAATCCAGCCAATAAATACTAGTTTCTGACTATTTTCCTTCCAGAGTGTTCAGTAGCCCTGGCCTTTCAGAGCAGGGGCTCATGATTGCATGCACAGCAGCAGAGGCCCTGGTCCTCCACAGGGCAGCAAGGTTGAGGGTCATGTCTGACAGACACACACAGGCTGCCCCTTCCTGCTAGCCCTTGGGCTCTGTCCCTCCAGCCAGGGTAGAATGTCGGCCCCAGAGGTGATCGCTAGTCTCAGGGGGAACTCCAGGTACGTTAGTGCAGTTCAAAGGGGCAGAGATTTCCAGAATTCCAGGCAGACTGTGGTCTTTCCAGAGTGCTGGGTTTCCCCTTGGAAGTAGATCCCTTCCCACCAGGACAGAGGTGTTGCCACATAATTGGGCTTCTTGACTCAACTCTGCTTTTTCCTTTATCCACGAGGACTCTTCTGGTTGTAAGCAACACACCACAAGATTCAAACAGGCTGAAATCAGCGGGGATTTTATTGGCATATGTAAGTGAAAATGTCAGAGGGTAGATCTCGATTCTTAGGGATGCTGGATGTGGGGGCAAAGGTGATATTTCCATCTGTCACATAGCTCTTGAAGGCAGCTTCTTTCTTAGGCAGGGCTTAGTGGTGACAAGATGGCTGACCTTAGCTCAGCACCCATATTCCAAGTCCAGTGTCACAAAGAGAGGTTGTAGTGCTCAATGGGCACATCTGTTTTTCTTTTTTTAAAAAAGTCTTTCAGTCTCACTGGATGCATGTAGTTCACTAGAGCCTCCCTGCAAGCAACCACCATGTAGCCAGGGAAATGACGGGCCAATCTGGGCTATCAGGACAACTTCACCCCACTTTTTGCAAAGCAAATGAGAGCAAACCCCCAAGGAGAAACTAGGGTTCCTTTCTCCCAGGAAGGCTGAATGGTCCTGGTTAGTAAGTGTCAAAGTCACCCATGACAGGCTCTGGGAGAAGAACCTTGTGGCCCAAGAGTGTAGATTTGCCTGAATGATATTATCCTACTCCTGGTTGTAAATTTCATTTCAATCGTAATCCTGGTTGAAGAGCAGCATTAATTGTGTTACGTGCTTTCTGCTTCTTACCTGAAATAACTTTTGTTCCAGTAAAGTAGAATATTGCTTCTAGAAGAAAGAAACACTTTTCTTAAACAGTTAAGAAAATAATTAACGGCAAGGAGATGAAATGAAACCAGGTGCCCTGGAGTCCCCACTCTGCCACCTGACAGCCATTTGATGGGGAACAAGTGACTTACTCTCCCTGAACTTGGATTCTAGCTCCTAACTAGGGTTCATCAAAGCTTCCTTCCATTATGAACACGAGATGAGGGGCATAGGGCACTTAGCACGCACACCTGCCTCAGGAACTACCAGGCCTTTTGGAGAAAGGCTGACAAGAAATCCGCTCACTCTGCTGCACCTGAGAGGAGACACGACCACACTGACTCTCAGTAAGAAAGTCCAGCAGGAAGAGCTGAAGCAGCTTCCCTAGTTGGAGAGGCGATGGTGGGAATCCAGGACCCCAGGTTCCCAGTGGAGCCAGCTGTCCCGTATTTCAGCTCATCTCCTGCTGCAGTGCAGGACCATGAGCCTGTTCCCAGGACCTGGAGAATCCAGCAGACTGAGTCTCTGAGCATCTGCCAGGGTGAGGAAGGCATCTGTGCCTTTGCCGTGTATAGCGTACAGTGAGGGACCCTGCTGCAAGGGTCTGGCCTGTATGAGTGTGTGTGTGTGTGTGTGTGTGTGTGTGTGTGTGTGTATGTGCGCGTGTGCACGCGCACATGTGGGTACATGTACACTTGCACGCATGTGTCTGCCCTCATGGTTTCAGATCCCAAATAAACACATTGTGAACACTGCTCAGGTTTGCAGAGGTCATTTCTCCCCTGAGCAAGATGAGCACCGAATGGCTCCGGGATTCTTCCTCTGCTTGAAAGAAAACGTGGGTCTTCTTCTTGTTGCTCAGGATAGAGGTCACCTGCCAACCCTGACAACCGAAGGCCCCCTAAGGTCTGCCCTTGTGCCGGCCGGTTCACTGTATGCCTGCATTGTCTCTCCCAAAGAGGTGGCATTTTGGGTCAGGGACAAGCATGGGGTTTCCTGTCCTTTCTGAATCTATGAAATGGAGGAATGCAAGTTGCCTCATAGAGTTGCAGCAGAGATGAAATGAAGCCACGTGTATGAACATAATCATGAAATGCTAGCTGATGCTATGGCTATGGATAGATACTAAAAATCAATATCAGAATGGGAGCTGGGCCTGCTCCAGATGCAGGCAGCCATAGCCTGGTGACAAGGAAGCATCTCAGGGAGACCAGGGGGCCCCACAAGGAAGGGGGACAAGTTATGTCAGTGCCCTGCTCCATCTTGGTGGTGTTTCCTTTCACCACCTACATGTACAACACACACACATATACAATACACACACATGCACACACACTATACACACCTCTTCCTACCAGTACCAGTGTCAACTAGATGCCATCAGACATCTGATAAAGGTGCCATGCCACCCCCTTTTAACTGAGCGTTCCCCAGAGAAGAAAGCAGTGGGCAGTATAGGACAGTGGGGTACCTATATGGGGAAAGTGCCACGTAGATGTGATTCTAACCTGCCTGCACATCGCACTCAAGGGGGGAGTTTTAAGAAACAACACACAGCCCCCCGCTCTGCTGAGTATCTACAAGACGTTGTCCAGATGTGTATTGTTATCAAACTCCCCAAACGGTTCTGATGCTACTTAGACTTAGAATCCCAGATGGAGTATGAACTCATAAAACTGGCCACCACACAGCCCTATTTCTCCCAGATGTCCCAGCTTTTAGCCACAAACCATCCCTCCCAGGACCCAGTGTCAATTGCTCCTAAAAACAGAAATAAACCTTCTTCGAAGATTTGTGTGGCTGCTGGTGGATGGGGCTGCCAAGCCCCTGGAAAGGCTGGCAGAGGCGGTGGCAGCCTCCCTGCCCCTGCTGGACAGCTGTAGCAGGCAGGATTCCTGGAGCAGGCCTGGCTGCTGGTCCTGAGGCTCCTGCCCGCAGATGCCCGTGTTTGTGCAGGGTAGGCTGGAGGGCCTGGATGCTGAGTCTGGCTCTCAGGAATTTGGACAGCTGTCCCTGGACAGCCACCAAAGCTCTTGTCTTCCAGGCCGAGATGGAGTGCTGAGCATGTGGCAGCGGCACGAATGCTACAGGTAAGTAACTTGATCTTCCTGGTGTTTCCTGCCAAACTGGCATCTGTCACCTTACATTATTGTCATCTTCCATTTAGGTCCCTGCTTTGTGATTCTTTTTTAAATTAAAAAAAAAAGAGGCAAGCACTTCGTGGCAAGGCTCCAAGGTTCTCTTAATTGCAAATTCCCTTAAGTACCACTTCCCTGGAGCTGCAGGCCCTGCCTGCTAGTCAGGACTACTTCAGCCCGGCTGATTTTAATAGGCATGCAGTAATTTCCAACCTCTCGTAACTTTCTCTTTTGTTCATCCGAAAACCCTTGCGTGTTCTCATCCTGTGAAAGCGATCTCGAGTTATTAGAATGAACCTGTTCCTGTCTTTCATCTTTGTATGAAATGGAAAGAGAGAGGGCTGAAGAGAAAATGGGAGAGAGGGAGAGAGAAGGGGAGGAAGAAGGGAGGGGAAAGAGGGACTGAAATTGAGCGCTGGAGTATTAGCATTCACAAGGAGGGCTGATGCTGTGGCAGGAGGGTGCAGAGTTGATCAGATATTGAAATACAACAGACTTCCTGCCCTGAGGTCCTTCAGAACACTCACCTTCTGTCATCTGCCCCAGCTCTATTCTGAGATTCCCCCTGACCTCCAAAAGGTACACACCAAGGGCTTTAACCTGGCTCAATAGGGGTCTTTCCGGACCATGCTGGGCCCCAAGGTATTTGTTCGCTTGGTTGATGCCCTTGCCTTAGAGGAAGTTAAATAGTTTGAATATCACCTTGGGCCAAAGCGTGGAGAAAAATGAAGTGAGAGGTTGCTTTCTCTGTTGGGAGAGTCTGAGACAGCCTGGGGACAAAAGATAACTTGAGGTAGAAAAGAGCGGGCAGCTCCCTGCATAGCAGGTCCAGTACTGCTTTTGTGATTCGGTTTCTACCACTGTAGGATAGTCCTTGTTGCATCTGCTGTAAAAATGCTTCAAAGCAGTACAAAGTATTATGCAAGGGCCAGCCAGCCCTGGAGCCTTGCATGTCACCCCAGATGCGGTCAGTCCCAGGTGAGCGGGGCTTGTTCCTCGTGGTGCCCAGTACTGCCTGTGGCCAGCAGGAGAGGTCATGAAGGAGCAGGAGAGCCAGCCCTAAGAATTCCAGGGAGAGTTAACACCAGTAACTTCTGGACTGATTCAAAGGATCCCTGCTAAATTGCCCTGGTACCTCAGGAAACAGTTGTGCAGTGACAGGGAGGGAAGGGAAGGGAAGGGCAGGAGATGGGAATTGGAAGGGACACTTCATTCTTTGCTGACTCAATAGAACCACTCTACCGTGATTGTCAGGCCAGTGACCCGGCCTGTGGAAGCCCAGCCAGGCCTGCAGGGCTCTGACAGCTGGCTCCTGGCTCTCCAGAGGCAGGTGCTGGGGCAGCGGAAGGCTGGGTGGTCAGGCTGACTGCTTGAGGGAGAGGTGAGTCGTGGAGTGGCTAGAGCCCAACAGGGTTAGCAGGGCTGTCCCCAGGCAAGTCCAGGTATACTGTTGCATAGTGGGAGGCTTGGAAAAGGCCCTCACCTCACGTGGCTGTAGTTAACTACACTCAACATGGGAAAACAACATTGATTCTTTGGAGGAGTGAAATGAAATGAAAATCGAGCAAGAGTGTGTTGGAGAAGGCAGTTCGCTTTACAGAGACCTTGAGGTGGTTGTTACAGACCTTAGTTACAACTGATGTGTCTCCCTCATCATATACTGAGGCAGCTTCCTGAGGGCAGGGACTGTCCTGCACATCTCTGTGTGGCCCATCGAAGGCATCACCCTCCTCACCTCTTGGTGTCCCCTGCTCTTGGGCCACATCTAGGGGAATAGCAGCATGTTTTAAGAAGAGGACCACTGTAGCGGTCACTGCAGATTGTGGTCTATGTGAACAGTGCACTCCACCTCCAGCAGGGCTAGCGAGGGTGTCCTGCAGACATTTTCAGTGAAGGAAGCATTCACATTATGGTGGAAAATTTCTCCCACTAAGGTGGGGGGCGGACAGGTCTTCCACCTTGTGTCCACTCAGGCAAGAGAAGTCAGCACAGGCTGCACTATTGCCTTTGATTGAAGAAGGGAAGGGAGAGACTTGATTCCCCTCTTGTCCTCTGCATACAAACCTATTTAAGGCTCGGTTTCTATGGTTACAATCAAGTTGTGTCCATTCATGTCCTTGGCCTCAGCCTCCCTTCTGTGAATCATGGTGATGATAGCCGTCTCATTGGGCTGCTGGGAGGGCTCAATGAAGGGTGAATGTGGAACGGCAGGCACAATATTGGGCCCTCATTAGGCCTGAAGTGGTCTCCCCAGTTGCTGCCTTCCGGCTCAGTCATCTTTGGATTCTACAGACGAAGTTCTTGGGGGCCTCTGGATTTGCGGTCGATTGCACAAGTTTCTGAAACAGAACCGATTTCTGCCCTAGGCCGGAGGAACACGGGCTCCATCTGCCGTCGCTGGCTTCTCTCTCTCCGCTCCCTGTCCTACCTCCACAATGCCTGACCTTGCTTTTCCCCCTCATCTCTCTCCTTTGGGGCCTGAGAGCCCTATTCCCGCCAATAATCCTGGCTCTTGGCTGGCCCACACCAAAGGCAGATGGTGTTGAGTGATGGGGCTTCTCCCGCGGTTGGACGGGCCAGCGTCAGCCGCTGACTTCAGCATCCCGCTGGCCGGCGGCTTTTGGAGCTTAGCACTTTCTCTTCTTTACTCTCTGGGTGCGGCAGGGGGAGGGAAGCAGGGAAGACAATTTTGGACTCTTTCCTGAAGCTGGGGTACTTGCGCGGAGATTGTGTTCTGAGTCTCCAACTTCCCTGCCATTGTACTTCCCAGAAGACATCTCTCTTTGTTTGCCTGTATTTCACTCTGTCGGTGTCTAAAAGACTTCTTCCCTTTGCTTTCATATATTCATTTGAAATGACTCCTCCAATATTTAATCTTTATCAGAATCTGGAAGCCTGGTATTTATTTTGCTGGTCAGGGGCTCATCCATTTTCCTTGAGGCCTCTGGCAGGAGGCTGGAGAGCCTGACGCCCTGGAGGGGAGCTGCCACCAGCATTAGTCCTGGTGACAGGAGGACAAATCAAAGCGCAGCAGGCTACCAGTGAGAAGATAAATCTGGAGAAAGGCTAATGAGTAAGCTGTGGCTGTAGCCACACAGGAAGACTTCCCGGCCTTCTAGCCGAGGGGGGCAGGTCGTCTTCTGCTGCCTGGAGGTGGGAGGGCATGTGGTCCGTATGAGTTGGGTTTGTCCAGATTGAGCACCTGGACACCAGAGTTTAAACCTGTGGGCAGTGGCAAAGGGTAGTGAAGAGGAGATCCCCATTTCTCAAATCATGTGCTTTTATCTTCCATGTGTGAGGAGCTTACTAATATATTCACACTGCAGCATGAAGGAGTTGGTGCAGATCAGCAAAAGAATTTTCAGAGCACGGTCCTGGACCAGGTACCTACAGGAAAGCATGGAATAGTTTTTCTTCCTAGGTTTAGCGGTGACTTAAAACGCATACTCACATTATGGACAGCCATCCATTTCACCTCCAAAGGATATACTGAATGCTTAGCTTGTATTGGACTCTGTACCAGGCTCTTAAAATATAAAGATAGTCTCTCCCTTCCAGAAGGCTACCAGAAGACTGAGACAACAAACAGATTTTTATCTCTGGGTCCGTTCCATTGGATTAGAAAGGGACCGGTTGGCACCTCATGTTGAGAAAAACCAGAAACCCACATGTGGACTTAGGAAGACAGTGCAGAGCTTGGTTAAGGCTTGGCACAGCATGGACATGGCAGCTTCTGGCCAACTCGGCAGAGGGAGCGAGGGTATGTAATTTGGCAAAGGTATCTGAATGTCTACCATGCATCCAGTCTTGTGCTAGCAACTTGGGGTGTGGATACGTAGAAATCCTTTTAAGCTGAGTTCAACATAGCTGGGAAATACAGGAACTGGCAAAGCACGATGGCCAGCACATGTCTAAAAGCCTCAGGCTGGAGGAGCCCATGGAAAGAGAGGAAGACTAAGCTGGAGTTCTCGGGAAGGCTTGCTGCAGCCGAGAGGGGGACGAGGTCAGGCACGGCAACAGCTACCGTTCACTTGGAACTTCAGAATTCCACCATCAAAAGCTGTTTGTGAAGAGCAGGTGAGAAAAGAGGGACCGAGGAAGACAGCAAAGCCCAAGCGAGCTGGTTTGTTCTCCTTCCTTTTAACTTCCTCTGCCCTGGTCTCAGAAGCGTCTCGGCCGGGCGGGGAGGCGCTGCAGTGCCCTCAGCTTGGCCCGTGCATTTCAAAGCGCTGCCTGGTGGAGAAGCTGTTGCTGGGCAGCAGGACTGACCCTGCTCCGGCAGGCATGTGATGAATATTTCATAGTCCAGATGTAATCCTGCCTGCGCCTTCCGCCTTCCCCTGGCTGCCACCCCTTTCCTCCAGGGCCTCGATTTCCGCCCCAGCCCTAGTCCCCAACCGCTCCCAAGTCGGGAAAATCAGTCCCAACATTTATCAGGAATCGGTGTGTAGCAGCCAAGCACTGTGAAGAGCTAATCTGTGCAGAGCTAATAAGAATGAACAAAGTCGCCACAGACTCCGCCATGGGCATCGCTGATAAGGGTTTGTCAGAAGAATTGCAGGTGAGATCTAAACAGCCCTGGGAAGTGGAATGCAAATGCCTTGCCCCCCATCAGCTCCACTGGGCTGCAGCGCGCACTGGAGTCGGCGGGACAGAGTGGGGAGTCCCTGGGAGGGGGCAGGAGGAAGGACAGTGGGGTGCGGGGTCCTGCAGGAACACGGGACAAAGTCACGCAGACCACGAGCTACAGCGGGGAAATGAGGGGGGCAGGGGCAGAGGGTGGCAAAGGCCGAGCGAGCAGCCTAGGCAAGCACTTCTAGGCTCTCCTGCTAAACAGATGCTCCCTGGGAGGGATGAAAGTCGGACAGGAAATGGTGCCTAAACCGCTGGAAGAGCTTTCGGGCATTTGCCACGGAGCCTCATGATAGCGCCAGGCTCTGGAGCGTGGTCAGAGCCAGGCAGTGGGCCCAGGCACACGGGGGCTGTGACCCCGGATCTATAGCCCGGTCCGGCTTCTGAGATCATGAGAACGACACTTTCCTGAGCCTCGGCCTTCTTTTCCACCCTGTTCTGTGGGTGCTACTTGTGGGGATTAAACGTAACACCCAGTGCCCGGAACGCGGGACAGCCAGCAGATGTCAGCTACTGGCGTTCTGTTACTGGTTTCTGTTTTGCTTTTTGTTTTCTTAGAGTTGATGATCAAACCCAGGGCACGGTGCATGTGAAATATGTGCTGCACAGCGACGCTAGATCCCCAGCCCCCTGTCATCATTAGTTTTATGGTATCATTTGGACATTGGTAAGATTTTTCTATAAAGGGCCAGATAGTAAATATTTTAGACTTTGAAGGCCAAACAACCTAAGTTGCAACTGCAGAACTCCTGTTGTGGCACCAACAAGGCGGAGGTCCGTTAGGGAGGCAGTGTTCTAATAAAACTTTATTTGTAAGAAACAGGGTAGTTTTGGTTATGGTCTTCAGGGCTCCCACTGTCAGCCGCTGGTGAAATGGGTCTGTAAACTGCTTCAGCCCATATCTTAGAGGGCCGTCCCAGGGAGACCCAGGGGCAGGCTGCCTGGGAGCCAGGACTGCTGCAGGAAGCCAGGCTGGCGCCTCTGGAGAGCTGAGACCCAGTTTGCAGAGCTGCACTACAGGGCATGGCAGCCTCAGGGCCTGAGTAGGGCCGATTCCAACAGAACTCAGGGAAGATTTTCCTATAAATGAGACATTACAGCTTTGACTACATTACGTGTTTCCCCGGTATGCATCCGCACCGCAAAGTTTATTGTGGGGCTGATGCGTTTTTACTGCGCCTCCTAAAAGTGGACGCATTTTCATCTTTTTCTTGAAATACATATCGTTAAATCTCTCTACCAATTCCTTCTGGCTTATTGGACTTGGGAGCAAGCTGTGAAGAATGATTTGTTTTCAGGCCACAAAGCTACCCCCAAGTCAGGCTTCTGTCACACCCCTACAGCCACAGGAGAGTGCGGAGGCAGGGAGGGTGGAAGGCTTGGGTCTGGGGTGTAAATGAGGTTTTTGAAAAACATTGGTTTCCTATTCCCTCATATGTTTTAAAATCTGATAGTTTTTTCAAGTGCTAAACTTGCCACTCTCCCAGTGCAATAATATTGTCTTGCATTTGTGTGTGGCTTTACAGCATAGAAAATGCATATTCTCTCTCTCTCTCTCTCTCTCTCTCTCTCTCTCTCTCTCTCTCTCTCTCCCTCTCTC
>NW_004524656.1:10265557-10274859 GCF_000260255.1 Octodon degus
CTCTCTCTCTCTCTCTCTCTCTCTCTCTCTCTCTCTCTCTCTCTCTCCCTCTGTGCTGTAGAAGGGCTTACTGAGGCTCAGAGGGGCTGCTCTGCACACTTGGGCAGATCCAAAGAGGTAGAGAAATGCTGTGCTGGGGCTGAATAAGCGGCTCCCGGAGGTCTTAGGTCCTAATCTTTGATGCCTGAGGATCTGACAGCTGGCTAAAGGGTCTTTTGCAGATATTAATGTAAGGATTGTGAAATAGGGAGATGTTTCCTGGATTTTCCAGCTGAGGCCTAAATGCCATCAGAAGTGTCTTTAAAACCAAGACAGAGGACAGAGGACAGAACACAGAGGGTGAGGGAGAGAGGGGAAAAGAGGAGGAAGGAAAGGAAGAGGAAGAGGAGGAGGAAGAGGTAGCAATGTGAAGAGCAAACAGAGAGACATTGAAGATGCCTGGATGCTTCCAGTGAGGACAACAATGATGCAGCTGCAAGCCAAGGAATCCTGGAGCCACCAGAAGCCAGAAGAGGTGCAACTTCTCCTCAAGAGTCTTAACAGAGAGTGTGGCCCTGCCAACATCTTGATTTCAGTCTGAGGTCATAGTGGGTTCAAACTTGAAGTCTCCATAATTGCGAGAAATAAATTTCTACTGTTTCAAGCCACCCTGGACACTAATTCTGGCCATGAAGCAGAAGCAGGGATATAAGCCTGTATGTGGAGCAGCTTCAGGCTTCCTGCCTGCAAAGCCATCATCCTGTCCACCAGGGAAGGGCTGTCACTTCCTGGGAAGATCAGGTGGTGGGAGATGCTGAGCTCAGCCAACTGTAAGTGGGTCCTCACTGAGCCTTTACTGCCATGCTTGGAACTGTAGGCTTTGGTTAGAGTTAAGAGCAGGATCCAGGGTACTGTGCCTATGCATGGGTGTGCACCTGCACCCACAAGACTGTACTAGAGATACTTTGCTTCCTGAAGATGCCCAGGAAGAAGCCAGTACCCCAGGGGACTTGGGAATCCTTTGTTTTAGGCATTCTGTTGGAGTGAATGTTCCCTGTAATGCTGGAGCTTGCATTCTGGGCTGAGAAGGCAAGCAGCTGTGTCCTACAGGGTCGATGACCCAGTGGCAGGATCTCCAGGGTCCCCAGGCTAGGATTTGGTGGTGGTAGGAGAGGGACAATGACATTAGATATGACCCCAAGATGGTCTGGCCAGGAGGTAAAAATAAGAAGCTGAATGAAAATAAATTAAAATAGAATTTATTTCTTGTGTCAAACGGAGTTTTGTTTTTTTTTTCCCCCTGTGTCTTTTTTCTTCCTAAAGCAATATTTGACACCTGTAAAAAGACCCTGGCTGAATCCACTCTAAGGAATTGGAATCTAATTACAAGAATGGGGTGGGGAGCACCACTTCATCTGAACCCCTGCTGCCCAGAGTTAGTGACTTTCCCAGTGTCCCACAGAGGGCCTTGGTCTCCGCCAGCAGCCGGTGAAGCATGGCTTGAACATCTACACCAACGACAGCTAGTTTAGAAGGGTTCCACTGTGGAGCCCACCTCCGGGAAAATCAGTCTAACTTTAAATTGCACCCAAAATGTAAATACCCTAATTGGCATCTTAGGAATACAGGCAGAAAAGCCCATTATTATGGAAGAGAAATCTCCCAATCCCCCACCAATTAATCTTTGGCTACAGGCAGCCCGTGCTCACCATATCAATGGGGGCCAGGCTTGTGGAGCAGTGGTGGCCACATGTGGCTATGGGATTCTCTGCTGCAGAATCCATCCCCCTGTGGTGGACTTTTCAGCCACCCTCCTGGGAGTGCCACCATGGAGATGCAAGAGAGAGGAAAGGGTGCCTGCAATGGGGCCATCTATGGGGAGCATAGGGGATGCTATGGAAAAGAGGCCATGATGTGGTAGTGGAACGTGGTGGCTGCTTGTCCCATGTGGGGCCCTTTGCTGGTGGTGGAAGGGGTCTCTCTCACCACAGTACCTGAATCTCCTTTGAGTGGTATGAAGATGCTTCACCCACCACCATTTCAGCCATGGTGGAAGGCAGAGTATACATTCTCTGAAGAAATGGAACATTGTAGCTACTTTCCAAGCAGAGCTGGCCTGTGCCACAGCGAGGACAGACTGGCCCACCCAGGAGGCAGAGAAGCAGGGACAAGGGAGGCTTCTCCTGGGGGCTGGTGGTTGGAGCAGCCCTGTCCCTGAACAAGTGCTGGCAGGCTTGTAGTGCCCTCCCAGGGAGAGAAAGCATTGCATGAGTCTTCCCATATTCCTGACCACATAGTCTCTTCACCTTCACTGATTTTCCAAGACTGGTTTTGCAGCTGACCTTCCAAAAAATGGGATCACCAGACATTGGCTTAATACATTCATTTTCTGCTTAAATCTATCAGCCAGTTTTATTGCCAGGATCTAACATATCTGACTAAAATAAAGCAATATACCAAAGAATAGGAGGCAAAGGAGAGAAATCCTTACTTCTGGAGAGTCCAACATGAGCTAGGCCCAGGGGTTGTTCCACTGGATCCTTGCAAAACCCCCTTGCAATACATGTTATTTTCATCACTTTTCATGGAGAAAGTTGTGGGCTTCAAGTTGGCTTTTCTGTCCATAGGTGGCAGAGAGGGTGTGAAGCTGGGGTGCTGCTCTGTGTCGGGGCTCCTCACAGCTCTGACGCCACAGGCCAAGTGACTAGGTTCTACCCTTGTGGAAACCCTCCTTCTCTGGATCTAGATCATATTTTACAGTTGTCTATATATTTTTGTGGGATGTTCTCCAAGATCCTGTACCCCGGGCATGAATGTCCCTGTCCTTTGTGCCATTGTGTACTAGGCAGGAGCCTTTCCTAGCAGTGATCCTGTTCCTCTGTCACCCTGGTGCCATCTGGAAGCCTCAAAGGCCAAGAAGAGGTTCTCCTCTCATTGGGCCTTATAACTTTATCCTCTAGTGTCTCAATAAATGCTTTCCAAATCAAATTAAATAATGCCCCAAGTGTGGATAACACAGGGAAAATGGAAATTTCAATTCATTTAGTACGAAAAAAATCACCTGTTCCAAAAGGGGAAGATTCCCCTTGGTGGCTCAGTGATGGAACCAAGAGGTAGTCAGCATCAGTCAGCATCCTCTGGAGAAGCAAGGCTGACAAGATATGTAAATAGATATATTTAGGAGATTTAGCTTTTGGCTTTAGGCTAGGAGGAGGCTAACGTGCAATTTTCTTCGGTCATCTTGAATCCGGGTTCATCCGACACCAGCCACCTCCAGCATGCTGCCTAAATTCAACCCCAACAAGATCAAAGTCCTGTACCTGAGGTGCACCAGTGGTGAAGTCAGCACCACGTCTGCCCTGACCCCCACGATTGGTCCCTTGGGTCTGCATCCAAAAAATGTGGGGGATGACACTGCCAAGGCAACTGGTGACTGGAAGGGCCTGCGGATCACAGTGAAACTGACCATTCAGAACAGACAGGCTCAGATTGAGGTGGTGCCTCCTGCCTCTGCCCTGATCATCAAAGCCCTCAAGGAGCCTCCAAGAGACAGAAAGAAGCAGAAAAACATTAAACACAGCGGAAATATCACTTTCGAAGAGATTGTCAGCATTGCCGAGCAGATGAGGTACCGGTCTTTAGCCAGAGAACTTTCCAGAACCATGAAGGAGATCCTGGGGACTGCCCAGTGTGTGGGCTGCAACATGGACAGCCAGCACCCTCGTGGCATCATAGAGGACATCAACAATGGCATCGTTGAGGGTCCAGCTAGCTAGGGAGCATACGAACATACATCAATAAAGAGATGATCTGACAAAAAAAAAAAAAAAAGAAAGAAAAAAGAAAAAGAGAATAAGAAAGAGATTTAGTGTGGGCTGTGGTTCACAGACTATCAGGGCCAAGAAGTCCCCCGATCTGTTTGTCTGCAAGCTGGAGAACCAGCAGCAGCAATGGTGGAATTCAGCCTGTGTCTAAAGGCCTGGAAGTCAAAGATGTCTGAGGTAAGGGAGGGCAGATGTCCCTGCCCAAGTCAGACAGGCAATTTCCACCTTTTGTTCTTGGCAGGCACTCCACAGACTGGATGATGCCCATCCATATGCTGAGGGTGATCTTCTTTACTCAGTCTTCCAATTCAGATGCTTATCTCTTCTGAAAAGGCATATCCAGGAATCTCGTCTCACTAGCTACTTGGGGGCCCCATAGCTCAGTCACCTTGACACAGCAAATCAGCCATTGTAGGCAGGAAAGGCAGGGCTATGCTCCAACCTAGGTCATATTTAGATCAAAAAAATCCAGGAGGAGCTGGGTGTGGCGGCAAACACCGTAATTCCAGCACCCAACTCTGCCTGTGTGCAGAACCTTGGCGGCAGGTGGGCCGCCTTAGCCACTTGAGTCTTGGAGGCCATGTTTGTATTCAGAACAACTTCGGTCAGGCGAACATCGCATAAATAGCAATCAAAAGAGTATCCCCAACCACCTGTTCTGCATCAAGAGGTGATCTTGGGAGGCAGCTCTTGTGTGAGAGAACTTCCCACCATTTCATTACAGAACTCCACTTTCTGTGGCCCAAGGTCCCCACCTGCCTGGAGCTCAGCTGATGGAGTGGGGAGAAGACTGTCCTTGGGTTGTTCTCACCACTAAATAATTTCCAGCCAGCTACACGGGAGCCTTGGAACTACACGAAGTGTTGTCTGGAGAAATCTTGCCCAGATATAACATTGAGACAACATTTAAAACCTCATTTAAGTGAACACAAAGAGAGGGCTCCTGGGTAAAAGAGACTTAATTAATCTCGTTTCTGTGTAGATACTTTTAATTAAATGTAACTCCACATTCCTTGCAAGTAGATTGGAGGGGCCAGGCAGTGCTGCTACTTGGTGGAGCCAAATTGAGGGGGGCCACCAGGTGGGCTGAGGCGATCAGAGGCTGTGGATGTGCCCTGCTGGCCCAGGGCTGGAGACCTGGGCTTTGTCTCTGCTTCCTCCCTGCCTCCCCTTCCCCAGCCAAATGTGTCCCCAAGCATGGCGTCCACCCTCCAAGTCTTACCTTGGAAGCTTCTTCTGTTTTCACCCTACTACCTCAGTCCTAGGCTGGGCTCTTGTCATCCCTCTCTACTAGCATAACAATAGTCTCCCAGTTGTTCTTTTCTAGCTCAGTCCCTTTCAGTCCACTGTACTTCAACCAGATAAATGACTCTTCTACTGCATTTGCACGGTAATGTCACTCCTCTAATCAAAATAGTTTTCAGTTCTCTCCTAAACTGTGAAGTGTTCCTTTTGGCATGGCCAAAGTATGGAATCTCAGAAGACTGGTCAAGCTTTAGAGTGGCTGAACTGCTCGGAGAAGGGCAGGAAATGGGGTGAATCCAATAAGGAGTCTCCTGGGAAGAAACTAGACCAGGATATACAAGTCAATTTGAAAGGTCTAAGCTGAGAGGAAGAACTACAATGGAGACAGGAGACTTGGGGAAAGCGGGGGCTCCCAGTGAAGGAGCAATCTGGAGGAATTCCTGAGCCAGGAAGAGATCAGCCACAAGGAATTTCTGTCAGTTGCTCTGCTTCCTTGGGCAGAGAGAAGGAAGCTGTTAAGGAACCAGCCTAGTATAGACACCCATAGAATCTCCCTTTAGGTGTGGTAAAGTTCCATCATTTGCCAATGTCATTGTTTCTCCCCTTAGTTCTAGCACATGGACGACATTCACTACCTTCCTCCTCAGAGATAGGTGGGCTCATTTAACCGTGTTTTGGCCAATGAAATGGGAGGAGGAGATGTGTTCCACAAGTCCTTGAGAGGTCTTCTTGGCTCTCTTTTTGCTCAGTACCTGGCTGGCTGGAGCACATTGAGGGAAGGACCTAGAGGACAATGAACAACATAGCAGAGAGGTGGATCCCGAGCCCCTGAGTGAGCATGTGAAGACTTCTCCTCCAAACTACCACAATGGATTGGACACGATGGAGAAATGAATGTGCACGATGTCAAGTGCTAGAGTTTGAGTGCATTCCTGAAAAGCCCATGTGTCAGAACTAATCCTCAGCATAGAGATGCCCTTCTCCAAGCAGTCCAGCCACTCTAGAGATTGACCAGTCTTCTGAGATTCCACACTTTGGCCCAGCCAAAAGGAACACTTCACAGTCTAGGAGAGAACTGGAAGCTATTTTGATTAAGAGAGTGACACTATAATGCAAATGCAGTTTTTAGAAGAGTCATTGATCTGATTGAATTAGAGTGAACTGAAAGGGACTGAGATCAGAAAGAACTTCGAGACTACTGCTATGATAGTGGAGAGTGATGACAAGGGCCCGGCCTAGAACTGAGGCACTGGGGCAGAACCAGAAGGAAGCCTGCGAGATATGACTTGGAGGGTGGACGCCATGCTTGGGGCACATTTGGCTGGGGAGGAGTTTGGGTTGTGAGGTTGATGCCTCTCTTTCGGGAAAAGCAAGCTGCTGTGGGAGCTCAATCCTCTTTGCTCTTTCACTCTCCCTCCCTCGTCTTTCGCCATAAGGACCCCACCTGACAGGAAGCAGATGCTGATGCAATTGCTCTTGGGCATTGTACCTTCCAGAGCAAGAACCTAAATAAACTTCATTCCTTTATAGCAGTCTCAAGTATTATGTGATAGTAACAGAAAACAGACTAAGAAATCAAGACACTGAAAGTTTAGAATTACTTGAGACACTAGTAAGCTCATCTGGATCAATACAATCAGCATCCTGTCATGAGGATGGCCTAGGGAAAAAGAAACAGGTGTACCTAGACCATGTTCAGCTCCTCCAGCGAGGGCCTTGGAAGTCCTGCACAAGGGCAGGGCCACTTCCAGTTCTTGTTTCTTGTGGAAGTGAAAGGTGGCCCCAGCGACCAGGAGAAGAGACAATGTGGAATAGGCCCTACATCAATCGAGGGAGCACTGTAGCAGTTAGATTTCTGCTATGAAGGCTCTGGGTAGTCACAGGTGTAAAGCAACACACGCTTACGTTTCTCATTCACAGTTCTGTTGGCCGACCCGGACGACTGCTGTGCTCCAGGCTGAGGACTGTGTTTGAATCTGTGCCCCGTGTCACTCCTTCTGGGATCGGGAGCCTCATGGCAGCCGAGGAAAATGCAAGCCCCCCAGCCAAGCCATGCAGGCACAGCAAGCTTCTGCTCCTGGCTTATCCACTGCTACTGTGTTGAGGAAAACAAGTGACAAGGCACGCGTCAACAGGGTGGAGAGGCTTGCCCTGAACAGTGAGCCAGACAGAGTGTGACGAAGGAAGACTTGCCGGGCTGCGGCTGTGTATAACTCTGTGGTAGAGCACTCACCTAACATGTGCAAGGGCCAGGGTTCACATTTAGTATCACCAAAAAGACAAAAGTAAACACATTACACACAGATCATATCATATGCCAAAAGTACCGTCTTTACTAAGTCAACTGCAACCCTGGAATCCAGGGCCCTGGGCCTGTGGGCCTCTTGCTCGTGGGAGTGAGTGATGTCAGAGGCGTCCCGGGGGTGCACAGACTGCCCAGGCTGTTTCAGGTGATGGGGAGTCCAGCCCCTACACTTGGTCATGGCCTTCTGCAGTGTCACTTCTCCTGGGCCACAATGTAATTCTCTGGGACACAAGAGGGATAGGTAGGGCAATTTCTAATGTCCTTTCCAATTTATACCCCTCAAGAACCCAAGCAAGTTAACCTTATGATCCTCAACCACGATCTTTGAGGTCCTATTGTCTTCCAGGCTGGCCGGCCCGGGCCCTGTGCTCTGCCTGCAAGCAGCATGGGAGGAAGCCGAATCTCCCCCGAGGGACAGTGGGGAGCGGAGTGGCCGAGAGCAGACTCAAGTGTATTTCTCTGTGCTTCTAAAAGCCCTTAGATCAGGCTGCTCAGGGCCTGATAATTTTTCCATTAAGAGAAAATAATTTTCTGGGTCTGTTTTGGTTGTATTTATCTGCACTTGACAGCATCAGCCGCCGCAGCTGTGACATGCCGCCCGTCCCCCAGACCGAGCATGTATTTGGGGGGAAAAGCAAGGGGCAGAGGTCTTCCTGTCTCCTGGCCTGTGTGCAGGGACAGACAGCTCTAACATGACCCTCGTGTCCATCTCATGTGACCCACTTGTGACCTCGGGTACCTCCCACTCCATTCTCTTCCCTCAAAAGAAATGTAAACACTAACCCAACTGCAAAACCTACCGCTGCGTGCCCTCTTCCCAGCCCCCACCTCCTGCCTACCGCTTCTTCTAAGCCAGCTTGACAATAACCATTCATCACGAAAAAGAAAACAAAGTCCGGAGAAACAAAAACCAATCTAAGGCCACAAATTGACGTCAAACTTTGAAAAATGGACTGTGAGGTGGTTGCACGGTGGCTCTTCCTGGCTTCCAAAGCAGATGGGGCTGGGTGCCCACTCACCAGTCCTCGCGACCCCAAGCTCAGCTTGCGAATGACTACAGCCCAGGGAGCAGAATTACCTTTCAGCAGTGACACTGGCATAGGAGAGAAGAGGGAAGGAGCACTACCTCTTGTGCCAGGAGCACTCCTGCCTCAGGGGAAGGCTTTGCAGGCCTGGACAGGCTGAGGTTGACTCCAAGCCAGCCAACTTTCTACATTATGTTTCCTTTGGGCTGAAAGAGTTGAGATCCTTGCAGATCTGGCTTCCGGAGAAGCTAAAAAGAAAGAAGTCACAGGCATTGGTTTCTCACCCCCATGACTTTTCGTAGGCAGAGCTGGCTGGGCTTGAGCCTAGAGCAATGAGCAGAGCAGCTGACAGTACTGTACAGCAGAAGAAAGCAAAGGAAGAGGGCACTCCACGCTGCCCCCAAGTACAGGGCTGGACTTGTGCAGGGGACGCTGGCTGCAGAGCCAGGGATCTTTTCCCTCTTCAGGGCACTTTGAACTGCACAGAGGCCAAGGCATCGTTACGGAACCAGCAAATGTCAACCCGTTGGGTAAGGAGAAGCTTGTAATCAGACAGAACGGACTTGCTGAAGCAATAAGGGGGGAGCTGCTCCAGCCGAGTGCAGAGCTTGGGTCTCCTGACCCCAAGCCAGCGAAGTCCCAGGGAAGGCCAAGAATCCTACAGTGGGGCTTTCCTGGGAAGGGACTGAGACGACAAGGGGTAAGGGCTGGGTGGGCATTTTGCTGCTGCGATTTGTTTGGGACATGGTATCTGCTTGTCTCTTAAACAAATCCTGAGGCAGACATGAGACGACCAACATCTGGAAGAAACGGCAATTGGTTCCCAGCTAATACTGTGTGAAGAAGTGTCATTTCTCAATGAACTAAGAGAAACTAGCTGTATATCTATCCTAACTATCTTGCATATATATATATATATATATA
>NW_004524656.1:10276304-10286402 GCF_000260255.1 Octodon degus
TGCCGGCATCCCGCAGCCCCTCTCCACCAGCAGACTGACTCCCCTGGGCCCTGATCCATTTCCTCAGGGCCCACACTGTGTAAGAAAAGCCAGCTAATCTACAAGGGTTAGTGAAGGCCGAAGGGCTGGGTTCAAACCTGGGCTCCCCTTTGCATAAGCCTCCTCTCCTCGGGCAAGTTAATTAGCCTCTATTAGCTCAGGAGTCCTTATCTGAGAAGCATGCATAAAAGTACAAGTACTCACCTCATAGGGTTATTGGGAGCTTTAAATGAATTTATGTAAAGCATTTAGCACAATTCTTGAAGCATAATAAATATTCAATAAATGTTAGTTATTTTTGGCTTTTAAACCTATTCATGCTCCCTGTCTTGATGGAGGCTAATGACTCACTCCAAAGTTAAAATAGATGTGTTTTTACTGCAAAAGCCTTTTAGTCCCTGAGTCACACCCTTCAGGGAGATCTCCTTCTGGCCTGGGGTCTCCCAATAATGTGCTCAGCCCTTGTTGCGGGCTCCAGATGATGAGGTGGATGTTCGGATCGGTCTGTCCGTACTCTCCTTGGACCTGGAGCTCGTGTCCCTGTGGTGAACCATATAGCGGGGGATTTTGGAAGCATCCTCCTGTGTCAAAGCAGATCCAGTGGAGGGGGCTGAAAGGAGGAAGCTACAAGTCCTGGGGCCTGGGTGAAATCTCAGGAGTGTGGCCTGGGTGAGATTTGGAATCTGCTGGCCAGGATTCACGTGTTCCCTGCTCTATTGATTAATTGTATATTCATGGAGAAGTTACCTAGTTTCTCTCTTTTTACTTTCTTATCCCGAAAAGACTGAAATTATAAAGTAGGTAAAAGGCACTTTGTAAATGAGATTATCTTTGGCTGATTTAGCCTTGACATTCACTAAATCTTACCTTTAGAGTTCATGAGCTCTGGAGCCGAGAGCTGGGCCAGGGATGACCGCAGCAGTGTGCGACGAGAGGACAGGAGGGGGAGGAGAGGAGATGCTGTTGAGGTCCGGGAGTTGGGGGCTGTGGCATCGGTAGGGAGGGGAGGCTCCCTGCAGGGCCTCTGGGAGCGCCTCTCCATCCCCTGGGCGGCTTAAGCTTTCGCTGCCTTTTTCTGGGCCTCCCTGGCCTGGCACACGCTGCTTCCTCAGCGCTCCTGTTCACCTTATTTTGTGTGCACAGCTTGCCTAACCCTGCCTTTCCACAAGTCTCTGCTGTACCACGACTCCCGCTGAAGGCAGTTTCTCTCTGAATGTCTTTGCCCAAACTCCAGCGACCCCCCCCCCCCCAGTCTCTGTGGTTTCTGGGTCACTCTTAGCCTCCGTGCCTGATGCCCACCGATCTCGTGTGGCTGGAGACAGGGTCGTGTACGCTTAGTCTTGGGGCTCGAGGATGGGGCGGGTTCCTGAGACTGGGTTTTAGATGGGCTAATAAGCAAAGAGGCACCTAGAACTTGCAGGCGAGTCACAACATGTCAGCTATACTCTCAGAGCTCCTCACCTGGAAAGCCGATTTGTGTGCAGGTGAAAGGAGCCCGCCAATGGAAGCGCCCAGCGCCGCTGCGCTGCTCTGACCCCTCTTCTCCCTTCCCACGTCCACCGTCTTAGCATATGCGCTCCCAAAGCGGGCAGGCCACATCTAGCCTCTTGCATCGGACCTTTGTCATCTCTCACCCGGGCTAACTGTCCCCTAACGAGGCCTTGGCCCGGCTTCGCTCCTTCTTCATTGAATCATGCCTACTTTTCCCTGAATTCTCACAGCCATTTTGCTCAAATGTAAATTTGAGGGCTGTGAGATCAAATATCTGAAGGATGTGATGAAACAGGCATCTTACAGCTTGCTGTTGGGATTGTACGCTGCTGCGGTGTTAGAGGATGGCAGATAGTGATAGCTATTAATTTTTTTTTTTTTGTACCAGGAACCAAACTTAGGACCTTGTGCTTACCCGGCAGGCTCTTCTGCTGCTGGGCTATATCCCCAGCCTGATAGCTATTAATATTAAAAATATAGGGGGCCAGAGAGATGGCTCAGTGGAATGAGCGCTTCCCTGGCAAGCGCAGGGGCCTGAGTTCAATCCCCGGTTCCGCCAAAACAAACAAACAAACAAACAAACAAACATATTCAAAATATAACATTCTACTCAACATTCCCACTTTCAGCAATCCTATGGAAATAAGAACAGTGGGAGGTTAGACTATCTGTGTAGGGTCCCTCACTATCACATTATTTTAGGCATGGACATAATTGGAAGTAACCAGAATATCTAACAGTTAATGGTTGAATACATTCTATTATATTCATAAACTGTAAAATTATATAAATATTTTAAAAATGAGTGTCTGTTGACCAGAAGGTATATCATGATACAAGTAGGTTGCTTAGTAGAGGCTACAATGCATTTTGAAGAATAATACATAAAAATAGCACATATATGTTCATCGCTGCTTGAAGACTATGGAAGCAGGTGTGGCAAATGACAGGTGACCTGGGTGGGGACAGAAGTGTTTCTCAAGTTTTCAAGAGCGGCAGATCTCCTGAAAGGCTGTGACAGGTGGCTGGACCCCACCCCCAAGGTCTCTATCAGTTAGCTGGGGCGGGGCACAAGAATGTGACTTTTCTGATACAATCCAGGCAATCCTGGCATCACTCAGGGAACACACTTTGAGAACCGTCGATGCAGCATGTCCCGGGGAAATAGAAATGGGATGGGAGAGAGGAAGAAGAGTTTTTATGTAGCTTTATAATCTTTCACTAGTTGTTACCATTATCAGTTTTAGGAAGGAATATAGTAAAGGAGAGAATAACAACCAATAAAATGAAAGAGGAAAGAAGAAGAAAAGAAAGGAAGAAAGAATCTAAGACATCATATTACAGTGACACTTGCAAACCCTTGTTTACAGCAGCACAGTGGATGCCAGCTAAATCTTGGAAGCAGCCTAGGTGTCCCTCAGCAGATAAATGGATCAAGAAGATGTGGCATTTACATGCAATGGAGTACCACTGTGCCATAAAGAAGGATAAACTTGAGTCATTTATAGGGAAGTGGATGCACCTTGAGACCATAAAGTTAAGCGAAATAAAACAGACTCATGAGCTTCAATTATTGAACTGTTTCTCTTATACAAGAAACTCAAATTACAAAGAAAGAGCAAAATAAAAGACAGATGATAGGAGCAGGGAGAGCAATACTTCTTGAATGGGAAGGGGGTGAAGAGTTTGAGGGCTGGGGCAGCAGGGGAGGGAAAGGATGTGAGAAAAGGACTTAGGATGTCATATGTACATACATGTGCTGACTTCACGTAAGGAGCGCAAACATTGCGCTGTACTAATAGGTGCTAATAAAGAACTAAGGGAAGAAGAGGAAGAGTAAAGGAAGAAAAGAAGGAAGGGGAGAGAGAGAGAGACAGAGACAAAGAGACAGAGAGAGATGGAGAGAGAGATGGAGAGAGAGATGGAGAGAGAGACACAGAGAGAGACAGAGACAGAGAGATGGAGAGAGAGACACAGAGACAGAGACAGACAGAAACAGAGAGACAGAGACAGACAGACAGAGACAGAGACAGAGACAGAGACAGACAGAGAGAGACAGACACAGAGGCAGAGACAGACAGAGAGTCAGAGCCTGGCTCCCCACTGCACACAGAATGAAGTTTAAACTCACCCCCGTGGCAGGCAGATCTCAGCACTGGGATCCTGCCTTTGAGCCCTGCAGCTCCTTACCATCCATAGTATCCGCCAGCATACGGCAGACCTGCCTTGGAGGCTCCGACAGCCTACCCTTCCCAAATGCGCCCGCAGTGCCCCTCAGGCCTTTGCTCACGGAGCTGCCTTTGCAAGCTTTTCAAAGGCAAGAGCCATCTTTTCTTTGTGTTCCCAGCACTAGGTACAGATCTGGGTATATATAGTAGGTGCTCAATAAATTTTGGTGTACGAGAGGATGAATGAAGGAATGAATGGTTGGTGAATAGAGGAAGCTGCTGAATGTGAGTCTCCTCCCCAGTTAGCCCTGCTGTGCTGGTGGCCTTCTTCGAGGGCTGGCTGGCTGCACTTTCTCAGGTGCCTATATTCACAGAAATGCACACAAAGACGTGAGGACAGACAGGTGTGGGCGAGCAGAGCCGCTCCAGACCCACCTGCCTCTCCTTGAAGCCCTTCAGTCCCTCCTCAGCCTCTCTAAGCCCACTCAGTCTAAGTGGGTAATGGCAAAGGAAGGGTGAAGGGCCTGGGAGGTCCCAGCATGGGACCTTAGCAGGGCTGCGTCATTATGCTAATTTCTCTATAGAGCAGAGAGCTTGTATATGGGTGAATGGGCGCCTATGGGTGTGGGTGTGTGAGCGTGTACGTGCTCATCTGTAATTAATTATAAAGCCTCATGCTTGTGTGATACTTTACAGTTTATAAAGCATTTTGCATCCATTATCCTATTAAGTCCCCATAAAACCCTGTGACTTATGAAATGTGAATGTTATTTCCATTTTTGTGATGAGCAACATAAGGCTTCACCAGCTTAAGTGATGTACTGAGGTGACATTTCGGGGAAGCCCCCTAAGCATGAGGACAGACATACCTGGACTGGTGGCCTGGGCTGGCTTCATCCCAGTGGCCTCAGCAGTGGCAGGAATTGCTCTGCTCAAGAGGTGGCCTTGGTGAGACTTTGTCACCCAGATGTAGAAGGTGCTGCCTTTGCACCCCACTGCCACCGTCACTCATGCCAAGTGCCTATGATTCCCTCGGTCACAGTAGGGGACCCAGATGTCTGCAAGATGACATGCATCCCAGTGGACAAGAGCCCAGACTTGGGAGTCCCGCATGGTGTGGTCAGGGAGGCCTCAGAAGGGACGGCTCCGCCTTCCGCCACAGCAACCATTGAAAAAGAGTAGCCATGGCCCCCCGCTATCCCATGGCCGTGGGCCTCAACAAGGGCCACAAGGTGACTAAGAATGTGAGCAAACCGAGGCACAGCCGCCGCCGCAGACGTCTCACCAAACACACCAAGTTCGTGCGGGACATGATCCGGGAAGTGTGCGGCTTCGCCCCCTATGAGCGGCGCGCCATGGAGCTGCTCAAGGTCTCCAAGGACAAGCGCGCCCTCAAGTTCATCAAGAAAAGAGTGGGGACGCACATCCGCGCCAAGAGGAAGCGTGAGGAGCTGAGCAACGTGCTGGCCGCCATGAGGAAGGCAGCTGCCAAGAAGGACTGAGCCCCTCCGGAATAAAGCTTTGCAGAAAAAAAAAAAAAAAAAAAAGAAGGGACGGCTCCTCAACAGGGTCTTGCTGGGGCTCCCTGAGCCTTGGCAACTCACTCAGATGCTTAAAGCTGAGTGTCCAGGTGCCAAGGTAAAGGGTCCACTCTGTCTTTCTTTGGGGCTTAGGTCTCCCTAGAACCACAAGCACCTGGGGAGCAGGGGAGCATGGGGAACTCTGAGAAGGGGCCAGTGTCCTCTAGACCCTGGGACAGCTGGCAGGAGGAGGCTGGGGAGAGCAGAGAGGAGAGAGAGACCCAAACACAGGTGGGACAGATCTGGGCCTCAGGGCTGCTGAGTTCACACAGAGAACATGGGTGTCAGCCAAGATGCACTGTCCACTCAGGGCTGGAGGGCAGGCCCTGTAGGCTACACCCCCCAAGTTGAGCTACATCTGTAGCTCAACTTCACACTCTGAGTCTTTCTGTCAGTGAAAGAAAGCATTTGTGTTACCATCGTTTTCCTTTTTGGTCTCAGCCTTTGGCTCTGTAGAAGTGGCAGTGGATAAAGCAAGGGTAGAGAAGCCAGGCAGATCCAGCCAGACCCTGTCTCCCCTTCTTACCAGCCACGTGGCCCTAGTCCCTTAGCCTCCCTGGATGCCCCATTCCTCTTCAGGGACATGCAGATGGTGGCAATGGCAGGAGACTCATGAGTACATCAGAGATGGAGCAGATGAGGCCCCCGCTTGCACCTGGGAGGCAGGGACCAGCAGGAGCTCCCGTTCCCGTCCCTGACCCACCCTGATTTCTTCTGGATCCCTCTCCCCAGGCATCAGGAAGGCCGGCACCTGCCTGTGGAAAGCAAAGTGCACCCGGTGTGAGCATGCATTTTTTTTCCTCTTTACAAAACTTGCCAGAGATCTAATGGAGATAGGAGCAGCATCCTCCCCAGGGAGCAAGCTGAGTTGCAGGGGCTGGGACAAGGCCACCCTCATACTTGCAAGAAGTGGAAGACGGAGAAGGGCAGCTGAGCCCTGAGGCTCCCTGCCTGAGAGCGCGTGCTCCCTGGGCCTCCCCTCTTTGCCCCTGTAAGAGACCATCCTAGAACTTTCAGAGTCATCTTTGACTTGTTTTTCCTCCTCCTAGATTACATTTGGCATCTTACAAGTATTTGTTACTCACCTATTACATTCTACAAGTTCTTCTGTGTACTTCACTTCCAACCAATTCCTCCTACCATTCAGCCTTAAGGTGAACCTCAGTGTTTCACACACCTGCCGTGTGAGCCAGGGCTGCTGTTAGGCCACTGCCAATGTCACAAAGGGAAATGAATGATCTGGTGTCTGCACTTTGTAGACGGGATCCTGGGGATCCCAGAGGCCCAAGCATTGCACTCCATCATGTGGTTAGTGGGGTCAGAGTGAGACCCAAGCGTCAGGCTCTGGGAGTTCAGCTCCACTGCCCCACACTGACTTTCTCTCTTGCTGGGACATTGTCACACTTCCCATTCTCAGCCCTGGTTACCACCCCTGCCTGGCCAGGCCAGGGTTACCATAAATGTCTTTATGTCCCAACAGCCTTGATGGCCTTTCCAAGGCCTTCTTGTGCCTTCCTCTGTGATCTTGCCAGCTCATCTTCTAATGATGGCCTCCAGCCACCAGCTGTGGCCACAGCTCTCCAAGCAAAGGGGTGCTTTCCCACATCTGCGCCTGAGCATGCAGTTTTCTCGCCCTTCCCTGAATGGCACATGAACCCCTTGCTCCATGGTGCAGCCCCCAGGCCTGCCCTGTGTTCCCACCGCACACAGCTCAGAGGGCCACCACAGCATCCGTCCTGCGGAGCATTGGAATTTATTTGTTTGCATTCCCAGTTCCTCTCCAGACGGTAAATTCCTGAGGCAAAGAATGAGCCTTATTTATCTTTGTATTCCTAGTGTCATGTACAGTCAGACTATATGGCACATTAAAAAAACTCTTCTGGAAGCATTTATTGAGCTGAGTTAAAGTTGAGGTTGCTGGTGACAGTCAAGCCAAAGTACCGTACATGCTTACTACCAAGGTCAGCTTTCTGGGTCAGCTGTCTTTATGGGACTCCTGCCCACAACTGCCCCTCACAATCTCTCCTCAGCCTCATGCCTCTGACAGTTTTGAGCGACAGTCCGGAGTCACCCCAAGTCTTTGACCACCACTGCCTTATTCTGGTCACAGCCAGATGGCTTGCCTTTGGGGACCCCGTGTTCCTGTCACTCAATAGCTGTCTTACTCTAGTCAGGCTGCTATAACAAAACACCAATGGCTGAGTGGCTTCTAGACAACAGAAACTCATTTCTCATAGTTCCAAGGTCAAAGTACTCGCAGACTGGATCTGAGGGCTTGGCTTCTGAGGGCTCGGCCTCTGGGTGCACAGGCGGAGGCTTCTCTCTGGGTCCTCACGTGGTGCCAGGGGCTCCTCTCTGTGGTCTCCATCATAAGGATGTTAATCCCATGCATGAGGGCTCTACCCTCATGATCTGATCATCTCTACCTCTTAGTACCCTCAGTTGAGGGATACTACTTCATCCCATGTGAACTTTGGGAGGACCCAAACATTCAGACCGTTTCACTCCCTTTCAGTATCCCTGGAATGCAGGAGAAGATAGCCTGGGCTCTGCAGAATGCCTATGGGGTGGGTCTCACCCAGTGGGATTCGTGCTGGTCCTGTGTGGAGCGAGGCATAAGCACCAGCCGCAGGTGGGCTGTACATCAGGAGGGACAAGATCTCTGAGAGAAAAGAGCTGTGTGGCTCCAGGAGAGGAGTCAGCCCACTCTAAGACTCAGACACAGAGAGAAGAGCTTTCCCCCCATCTGTTTCTCACGATGCATGCAAGGATAGAAGTGGCTTTTGTCCAGACACTTCTCTAGCACCTGGAAATACCATGCCTTCAAAGCCTTGCATACTCCTGAGGACAATGATGCTGCTGTCCTTGCCTATTTGAGAAGAAATTGAGCTCTAGAAGGGCTGTGTGCCTTGCTCAGGGTCGTGAGACAGCCCCAAGCAGGATGTGACAGTCTCTCCAGCCCACTTGCTGAGGGAAGCGCTCCCTTGAGTGGCTAAATCTCCTGCATATCCAAGGACCACACTGGTGGTGCCTGCCAAGATACCCCGTTCAGGCCCTCATCCAGGGCATGCAAGCAGCCCCTGTGGTTCCACCAGCTTCCTCTGGCACGCTGTTCCCAGCCACATGCCCTCAGCCCCACCAGGAAGCAAATCCACCTGCTCCCTGTCCACTTTCTCTTTCTGCTCCTCCTCATTGTCTGCTGACCGAAGCCCTCTCCTTGGTCAAACTTTGGTCAGTGTCTTCTGAGCCCTTTTCTGGGTTGGTCAGCTAGTCACAGACTTCAGCTTCCTTGCCCTTGCAAAAGCCAGTTTTAGAAAAATCCTCATAAGGCAGTCTTGGGGGGGCCCATTGCCTTTTATATCCGATCCCGGGGGTGGGGGGTGGGGTTGATCACCTTGGCCAGACTTCAGCAAGTTCCTGTGCAAATGTTTAGCAAATACTCTTTCCTTTGCCCACTGCCGTTTCAGCCCACTCCTTGGTCATAAACCTCCCCTTGTCCATGCTGTGTTCAGAGCTGAGCCCAGTCTCCCCCCCTACTGCCCCTGGGGCAGTAGCACTGCATAAAGTCTTCCTTATCATTTTACATGTGGCAGAATAGTTTTTTCCACATCACCCCGCATCCGAGGCAGAGACAGGCACCTCGTCGTCCCCACCTGTCTTTGGGGCTGACTGGCTGCCAGGCGTGCCAGCTGCAGTGGCAATCAGGCTGAGGCTGGAGTCTCGAGGCCACAGACGTGAGTGGGGTTGAGCTGCTGGCTGGGGAACAAGCCTCCTGGGAGGTAGGGCTGCCTGGCTTGGCCGGGAGTCTCAGGTCATTCACAGATGTGCTCAAGAAATGTCACCCAACTCTATTTATTAAATTAAATTAAATTTGGTGCTGAGACCGCATCTTGCCTGGTACCTAGCCTTTTCCCAGCCCACCCCTTTGCTTGGTCTAGCATTGTGCACTGGCCCAGCCCTGTAGAAGTGTACCCTGGCTCTGCCTGGGTCACCACTCATCCCCAGTGGTCCAGCTGATGTATCATACTTCAACCTGCGGGAGCCAGGAGGTTGGATGGTTCAGGACCAGACTTTGGGATGGGAACAGAATACGGCTGAGGTGCCTTGGTGCCCCATGGACGGGGACTATGCCCCATGGACGGGGACTCCTAGCCGTGGACAGTCCCCCTTTCTCTACTTCCCTGCGGGCCTTGGTAGTGTCTGGCCCGCTTTCCTGGAAGTGTCTGGCATGCTCCACACAAGCAATCAAGGAGGGAAGCTGTCTTCTGGTAACTTCCACTTCAGAGAATGGCTGAAGACCTTGTTGAAGAGCAGGAAAGCGCTTCAAGGCTGAGCACAAAGCCAGGCAGAGTGGTGCAGGGCTGTAGTCCTGCACTTTGGAGCCCAAGGCTCAGGCTGCATGGTGAGTTCCAGGCCAGTCTGTGTTGTAGATAGTTCGGGCCAGCTTGAGCTACAGAGTAAGACCCTATCTCAAAATAAACCCATAAGCACCCCCCCCCACACACACACCTCCACTACAGCTCAGTAAATCCTCCAGCCAGAGCATCTCTCAGGCTGCAAGGTGTAGCTGAAGGTACAAGAGACTGTGAAGGGCAGTGTGTGGAGCAAGGCTGAGACCTTAACCACAGCCCTTGTCAGAAAACCCAAAATCTGCACTGCTCACAAAATCTGGAACTTTCAGAGCACTGACATGGTGCCACAAGTGGGAAATGCCACACCTGACCTCGGGTGATTGGTTACACTGAAGAGATTGTGTAAAATTATCGTCAGTGTGCTGGTGAGATGGCTCAGTGGTCTAAAGCACCTACTTAGAACAAGCT
>NW_004524656.1:10286967-10293899 GCF_000260255.1 Octodon degus
CGGCCGGTCGGCAGGCCCAGGGATTTTCCCTCCCAGTCTTAAACCAGTAACAGAGGCTGCCCAGAAGGGAAACAGGCTTGGGACATCTTCCCTCTCCCTCTTGGGTTCACCAAGCTTTGACGAGACAGAGATTTTCTTTATGGAATTCGACATGGGCCCAGGGGAAGGAGGAAGAAACAAAAACTCCTTTCAGGCTGGGTAAAGGTTTCTGTCCTGCTGTCTGGTTCCAGGGTATCTGGCTGTGCACCAGGGTAGGGTGTGTGTGTGTGTGTGTGTGTGTGTGTGTGTGTAAATGTTTTCACCTTCTTCCCTAGATGTGCTGGGTGCTGAGGCACCAAAGGGGAGACTATACCTACTGCCTGGCAGCACTATGCTAATGAGCCAGGCGTCATAATGCCATGCCCGAGGGTGCCAGGCCAGATCACATCTCCATTAATACACCCCTGGAGTTCATTGTGATTGGCATCGCTACAATAAACAGTAAATGAGTGAATAATAATTGCCCGTCTATTTGAAAGTGTTTCTGAGGTTGCCATGGCAATCGCACCTTTTATTAAGCTTTATCAAGCCGCACGCAGCACAGAGAGGGGAGGCGGGAGCCCAGACCCTCCTGGGAAGCAGCAGTGGGTCTGACCCGCGAAGCGACCTTTCCCAGAAGGTTCCGGAGCACCAGGCCGGGTCCAGGGCCACCCCTTTCTTTGTTCTTTTTTGACCATTCACCTTCTTTGGAGCATTTGGGGGACCCTTTTAACATCCAACTAGAGATGAAAAGGTTTTCCTCATACCTTTACCCTTCTGCATATACCTGAGAAGTAGGATGGGGGGGTGCGGTTTTATTTCGTGCCGAGAATCCTCCCCCCTTGAACAATGTTAACAATTAAAACAAGAACAATTCTGGGAAAGAAATTTTACTTTATTTTAGAATGATGACAGAAACCGCTCAGATAAGGTGCTATTATCCTGCCCTGATTATTCCTTTCCGTCCCCACCCTCCAGTGAATTCTAAATCCCTCTCTACAGGGAAAAGATGTTAAGGTGAAACCACCTAGAATATAAGATCATTGTAATTCCTGTCCATCCAGAACAAGCAGGACCATATTATGCTCACGTGCAAGAGGAGGGGGACATTCCTACACCCAGGGACAGTTTCTCTTCTCTCTCTCTCTCTCTCTCTCTCTCTCTCTCTCTCTCTCTCTCTCTCCCCCATCCCCCTCCCTCATCTCCCTCCCTCCTTTCTTCCTTTCCCTCCCTCCCTCCCTCCTTCCCTCCCTCTATCTCTCTGTCTTTTCATTGTCTGTCTGTCTGTCTGTCTGTCTGTCTGTCTGTCTGTCTATCTGTCTTTGTGAATCTGCTCGGGCTCCATTGTGAGCTCACCACGGTCACAAGTGGCGAGGCATTAGAGGTGAAGAGCTGTGGATTGCGGCAGAAACAGCCACTTGTTTATTTTTTTTTTCTATAACATTTCAAGTAAGCAGCGAAATTCATAGTGAGAGGAGTCCTGCATAGAAATGGTTACAATCAAATCAGGGAAACATTAACTTCAATCATTTTTTTAACCACAAAAGGTATATATTATGCTGCTTGTAGTGTATTTTAAAATATTTCACAGCAATATACACTGTGATCAGAGTTGCCCAAATTTAGCAAATAAATATATGAAACACAAAGTAAAATGTGAATTTCAGATCCACACAGAACTTCTTAGCATATGTATATGCCAGCTATTACATATATTTCATCTGGCCACTCTAACTATGAAATATCTTTTTGATCCTAATTCTAGGGGGCAATTAGTCAACATGTAAAGAATCCTAATCAGGAATACACACTTCAGGGTGATTAGTTAACATTTGAAAGGCTCAAAGAAGACTCCAGATGCAGGCGGCTAGTGCAGGACCTCCAGCTATTTTTATCTTCTAGCAAAACCAGAGCCTTTGCTAATTAGCATAGGTATGTTAGAAATGATTTTCCGGGGTGAAACAAGAGCGGTGATGTACCTACTGGGTTCAGAAGTACCAAATACAAGAGCTCTCCTTGCCCTTGCATGAGGAAGGCGGCCACGCTCCGCGGGCGCAGCAACGCGCTCTGCAGATTCTCACCCTACGAGTTAAACCACTCCTCAGAGAACGTGAAAGCTGTACTCCAAGCCCACCGCTAAGACATCGCTACGTCTTCTGCAGTACCTGTGGCGTGGCTGAGAGGTCGGAAGGCTAGAGTTGCATCGCGTTTGCTGGGCAGGCTCTTTGTTCGCGCCCATCTTGCTAACAAATACTTGTATGCGGGGGAGAATCCAGCTCGAAACTTGTTTTTATTGCAGCATTTCACTTGAGAATGAGAGCATCAGCCTCTGCTAGCTGCAAAAAGAGCCAAATTGGTTTAGGTCGATTCATAACAAAAGGGCACCTTGCAGCAACCAAGACAAGAGTTTTGGTTCTTGGAGGCTAGCAATAAAAACAAAGGGAGGTTTTAGAAACAGAAAGTATTGGAAGGAATAGGTAAGCAAATAAAATGGACTTATCAGGAACACAAATTATATTCAGGTAACCTTTTAATGATCACCATCATTACCATTGCTTAATATACTATTCAGTGGCGTTAAGTATGCTGGTAATCACACTGTTGTTCATTTGCTAAACTTTTCCATGATTTAAACGGAAATTCTAGTAATTCCAGCCATTCATAGCATAGCAAGTCCTCCTTTGTCCTGGCCCCATTCCCCGGCAACTTCTGTTCCACTTTCTTTTTCTATAAATTTGCCTCCTTTAGAGACCTCATGTAAGGGGAGGCCTGCAGTATTTCTCCTGTTCCGTCTGGCTTATTTTACTTAGCGCGATGTTTTCAAGGTTCATCCGTGCCGCCCTGCGAGCCAGAATGCCTTTCAGCTTTAAGCCTGAACCCTACCCCATTGTACACACGCGCCGTGTTTCTTCTCTCCATCAGTCCAGACCTGAGTTTGGAGCAGAAGAAAATCTGAATCATTCCTGTGTGAACTTGGGAAAGCCACTCAGCCTCTCTGATATCCATTTCTTATGTCTTTATTTTTTAATATTTATTTATTGGAACCGGTGATTGAACTCAGACCCTTGCGCTTGCCAGGGAAGCGCTTGTTCTACCATTTCTTATGTCTTTAAAGGCCAGCGCCTTTCTCTTTGGCTTAGATTTTTGTGGTGAAGATCAAATTAGGTAATCTACATAAATGAGCCCTAGAAATGCAGGAAATGACCATGTCACATGCTGCTGTGCCCCTTGTCCCTCTTGACAATAAAAAATGCCAGAAAACAAAATCTTTTCCACTTTAATATGGAGATTATTTCCCTTCCTGAGGTTTTGCTTATTTCTAAAACACTATTGAATGCAAATATCTTGAGGCTGAGTATCTTGTAGCTCAATTTATTACAAAACTTTGAAATATTTAAGGGTAAATTCAATTAGTAAAGTGTAATTACTGCCTGAATAAACTATACTTTAAATTTTAATATGCCAAAGAGGATCGTTTTGTGAGCAATACAAGCTCTATGTTATACATTTTTAATGTTCCCAAACTAACAAAGTGACATACCACCTATAAAAGACACTAAAATATTCACTATGTTCATTTTCACATTCCTCCCCAATCTCCACCCTGCCCTCAACCAAAGTAAATGAACCCATTTTACTCAATGGCTTCCATAGTTCCATTTGTTATTTAAAAACATACTCATATTTTTCTAGGTTAAGTAGCCCGAATTCTCTAACTGGAAAGAAAAAGGCTGCAAGGGGCCCTGCACGCGGAGCTCACAGGGCAAGGGAGATGGCACTTTTACTTTCTTTCTTTCTTTCTTTCTTTCTTTCTTTCTTTCTTTCTTCCTTCCTTCCTTCCTTCCTTCCTTCCTTCCTTCCTTCCTTTCCTTCCTTCTTTCCTACCTTTCTTCCTTTCTTTTTCTTTTTTGGCCAGTTCAGCCCACCCTGAAGGAAAGGCTGGTGCGGCATGTGGTGCCCTGATTGAACCTGCCCATGGTTCCCTGCACCCTGCCTAAGATTGCCTAAGCAGGTGCTTTAGACTGCTGAGCTATCTCGCTGGCCCAAAGGCACTTTTAAAGAAGCTGTGCTTTGACCCCAACACCCTAGCTTGCAGCCTCACAATTCTAGCCAGCTGGCCCTGGACTTGGGGTTTTTACTGGCTCAGGAGAGCTGAGTGCTGGGCTCTTGGAGGTGCAGCGGGTGGGGCAGGGCTGCTGCTTGTCTTCCAAAACACCTGGACTGTGAAACAGCCTCCATTTCCCAGCCAATGTCCAGGCCAAAGGAGCTTTCCAACAGGCTTGAACCAGGGCCAAGAGAGGGGACAGCAAGGAGAGAGAAAAAGATGAAATGTGTTCTGCACAGAGCGGCCTCACACCGGCCCATTGCTGTCTAATTGTCAGCTGGGCTTGCAGCTCACGGGAGCTCACAGTGAGGCTGCATGTTGGCCAAGTTCTCTCACCCACCCACAGCTTCCAAGACACTTGGAGGGCCAGTAATTACCCAGTAATTACCCTGTTTATTGCCTCATTATGGGTGACCACCTTTTGGCAGGCTTTGCTGGGACAGTTTCTCCTTAGCACAAGCTTCTTAGTGCTGGGGAGGGAACAGGCCAGCCTGCAGGAGCTGCAGCTAGTCTCACTGAGTCCCGGGGCTCTGCAACTGCCCTCACCAGCCTGAGCTTGCCCTTGCCCTGGGCCCTGCCCCTCGCACCCCACCTCTGCTTTCACCAGCAGCTGAGGTTGGAGCTACATCCTGACATTTGACACAGGTCCTACTCACTTCTGTCTCCATCACAATGGCCAAGATGTCATCAGGAGTCAGCTTAGCATTTGATTCCTTCCTGGCCCTTGAATATCTAACACACATAGTGGTGTCATTGCTTGATTCAAAGGTCCAGTTAGTGTCCTTTAGAATCCAAGACCTTGGGTTGGGGAGATAGCTCAGTGGGCTAAGCGCCTGCCTAGCAACTGCAAGGACCAGGATTTGATCCCTGGAACCCTACCTGTGCCAGCCACTGAAACCGGGCATGGTGGTGCATGTCTGTAATCCCAGTGCTGGGGAGGCTGAGACAGGAGGATCACTGCTAATCTGAGCTGTGTAGCAAAACCCTGTATCAATTACATAAATGCATAAAGATTTTTAAAAAAGAATCCAGAGACCTTGATGCCTCCCTGCTTTAATAGCTTTGTACTCACCTCCTGGGCTCTGGAGGAAAACTTTCAACACACACACACACACACACACACACACACACACACACACACCACACTCTGGTGAGTTGGCAGCCTGAGGCATCCACCAGCACCCAATCTTTCCCATCTTTGTGGGCATCTTGCTGAGCATATTCTCATCAAATGTCCCTGAGTGTCCTCACCTGCCCCGTCATAACAAGCCTCCAACCTGCTCACTCTGAGGTCATCATGTCTATTTAACTGTGGTCTATGAAGGAGCCTGAGTTCTCGTCTGCGAACCAGCTTGGGGCCTCATATTAGAGCTGAAATGTGTTCTTCTGTGATGTCTCTCTCATCCTTCTACTTATCCCTGTCCCCCAGCCTGGGCCACCAAGGCCTGCTATCTCCTATGGGTTCCCTGGCCTGGCAGGACATCTCCAAGGCGTCCTGTTAATTGATTTCCCTGCGCATACTATGCTTTTGTCCACTTCCAGAAAGATGAAGCTTGTGTATTGCAAATATTCCTTACACTCAGCCTCAGCTAAGTGCAGGCCAGACCTGCTCCTCACAGCAGTGCCAGGGCCTGCAGGGGGCCCGAGGCAGAGGTTCCTGTCTGCACAGCTCTGCACTCCAAGGCAGGGTGGGACCCAGCACCTGATCGTATTGTCTGTGGCTTTGTTGCTATAGAAGCTGCCCTTGTTGCTAAGTTACAGAAGCCCCTTCCATGCAGCCTTTAGATCAGAGCAAAGGAAGATGCACAGATGGCGTCAGGGTCCTGTGCAGGCAGCGCTCGAGGCCTTGGGCCAACGCCTTGGTTTCAGAGGAAGGTTTTATCTCGTTCTTCTATCCATCTGCCCATCCAATTCTCCATCTATCCAATAAATATTTACTGAAACATCCAGCATTCCAGGCTCCTATCTGTCAGGTTCCATGCCAGGTAGTGAGGCTGTAAGAGTGAGCCCATCTCTCCAGTCCCACCTGGCAGCCCACCGCCGTCCTCGTTAACTAAACTCCAGCTAGGCGTCTTCGAAAGATAGACCAGCAGGGGGCGCTGCATCAGTGACTTCTCTACGTCCATCACAGATCTGAGAGTGAGAAACATCTACGCTCATTGGATTCACATTCCTGTCCTTTCAGCAGTTGGTTCCCTTATTAACTCAATTTTGCTGAGATATTTAGGCACAGCGTTAGAGCCAACAACTTCCTAACAACTAGTACAAAACAAAGCCGAGGCTAAACTCAGTGACTCTGGTTCCCAAATATCTCTTTACCCAGAGCCATGGGAGTACAGTGGAGGGTTTTAAGCATTGGACTTCTCTGGAAAGTGAATCAGAGCCAGGGCAGACCAAGATGAACCTGCAAGGAGATCTTTTCAGGGGTCCAGGTAAGAAATGGAGACTCAAAGCACAGGTGGGGTGTGCGGTTCGGAAGATGTAGACTGATTGCAAATCATGTAGGTATACACAGACTAGGTTCAATCTCTTATTTTTCTGTGTCTGTTTCTACCTATGTTGTTTTTCTGCCCTTTGACCCCTCAGGCATTATCTCTGATTTATTTGAAAAAAAATCACAGTCTAAAATTCCAATCCCAAATCAGATTCAGACTTCATCTGTCCCACCCACTTTTCTTAACACTTAACAAGACTTTGTTGGGGCCAGCCAAATAGCTCAGCAGATTAAAGCACCTGCAAGCAGGTGCAGGGGCCGGTTTGATCCCCAGGCCTGCTAGGCAGGCCCCGCCCCCAGGGCACACTGAGAGGG